>NW_024423786.1:1268795-1585352 GCF_017311325.1 Ursus maritimus
GGGGGGGGGGGGGCAGAGCCTCTAGTCTCCGCTTAGTCCCGTGTGCTGCCACACCTTCAGAAAGGCAGCCTGGTCTCCCTCGGTGTCCCCTCCCCTGAGCGGTGGCTCCCACAGACCCTCCTCCCGTTGCGCGCAGTGGGCACCGGGGCACTGAGGCTGGACGCACTGCGGGTCACTGCAGGGTCTCTCCTCCCCCAGGCCCAGGAAACCAGAGGTGGGGACATATGCCCCCGGGGCCACACCGGGCAAAAGCGGCAATCCTGTCTTCTTGTTGATTTTAAAAGCCAGGAAAAGGCCCAATTGTTTGCTTTCAGCAGGAAGAACAGCAAACCCAGAGCTCTCTGCAGGCAGTGCAGTGACAGGAGAAATAGGCTCTGCTCCCTTGATGTGGCCAATCTCTGCTGAGCGACGTGGGCCATGGGGGAAGATGGGCAAGGAGAGGCGGAGACAGAGGGAAGCCGGACGCAAGGAGAGGCTCAGACGCACCACGCGTGCCTGGGAAATTCTTCTGTGGTTAAAAACAATACCTGAATCCCACTCATTGTGCCAAATCAAGCAACAGAGAAGTTTTAGAATAAAAGACGAAAGTCCTCTTATCCCTCCCTCTGCCAGTTTGTATTCCTCTCCCTAGCTTAATCGTTTTTTTAAAATGTCTGTTTTTGTCCTGACCTTTTTTTAAATGCACATATATATACATATATAATTGTAGTTTAAAAAGTAAACGGGATCCCATTATATTATTATTCTATAATTTGATTTTTTTTTCAATCTACAATATGCTTCCGAGATCTTTCTAAATCTCAATGTCTCTTTCCCACATTTTTTTAAGAGTGTGCTATAATTTTCTAACAATTCCCTAACTGAGGAATAGTTAAATTATTTCTGATTCTTTCTTTTGAGTAAAAGATTATCTGTTTTTTGGTATCTGCACACGTGTGCGTGTGAGTACGTGTGTGTGTGTGTGTGTGTGTGTGTGTTCGTATGTGCGTGCTCAGTACCCCCTCTCCTCTACTACTCAAACAGGAGCCCTTCCTTGGGAGCCACCCCCACTGCATCCCTTGAGGTTCTGTGGGACCACGGCCCTGGCCTCAGGGTGGGGGTCTGGCTCGAACATGACCCCACTTCACCGTGGGGTCCAGGCTGGGCCAATCTGAGTCCCTCTGAACCCTTACTACATGTAAAAGCAAGGGCACCACCTGTCAGGAGGGCCAGGGCACCTCAGGCCGCACTGTCCTTGTGTCAGCCCCAGAGGCGAGCTAAGGGGCAGAGAGCACACGCTGTGCTTCTTGGGGTCACGATCTGGTTGTGCTCCCAGCCAGCTCCTCTGTGCTCTCCCGGATGCACGAGCCCGTGCTTCCCCTTCCTTCACAGGCGGGCTGGGCGTGGGTTTCTGCCCTGATTTAGAGTCCCCTCTGTAGCTGGTACTATTTTAGGGGAGACATGACAGAGGGTGTCTGCTTTTAGGGAACTTACCTTCTGTCGGAGGTGGAGAAAGCAATCTTGAAGTCAACAAATGGGCCATCAAGTCACCTGCAGGTAATGGATGTGGCTTCCTGGGATGAGGTCCCAAGTCAGGGCACTGCTGTGGGGACCACGTGGTGTTGGGCCTGGAGTGTGGGAGTGACAGCCACAAGAATTCTGCAACTGGCTGGCTGCCCCTGGCTGCTCAGCGAGGTTTACAGAAAGAAATCTATGAGATCAGGGCTTTAAAATCTCAGCTCAAGACAGAGTCAAAGAATTAGAGAGCTTCAACAACATCCCTGAAACAATCTCTTTTCCTTCGTAGCCAAAGGGCTGAGATAGCTGAAAATAGGACTCCAGATTTGATCATGGGGTTGCAGAATCACAGTATAAATTGAATTAACAGCCATGACAGATCTGTTACATGAATGTTGGGGCACAGATCGGAAAGGACAGGAACACTGAGAATTGGAACGGGCATCTTACTGAACTCAGAAGTTCCTGAAAACAGCCACTTCTTGTCTAAACAGACCCATTCTTCCCTTCTTAGAAGCCCTACCACAACCTCACCTGAGCCGGTCTCCTTGCAAGAGCGCAAGAATTACCCTGTGCCTCTTGCTGTCCTCAGAGCCCGGTAGGCTCCAGGAAACAAGTCCAAAATTTGACCCAGGAGAAGATAATTTATGTCTGCATGGGGATTCTCCTATGATGAAGATGATAGACAAAGAGAAAACTCGGTCACAGGTTACAGATACTTCTGCATGCGAGCGGGGAGGGCTTCAGCTCTGCACAGAACCCATGAGTCCATTGCGGCTGGAAGGAGGGATGGCCAGAGTTATGACTGCACACTTATTCACAGGCCGCAGCTAATGCTTTGGGGTTTGGGAAGAACAAGACTGTTGTCAGGACTGGCGACAAGAAGGTTGCAGGAAGCTGTACTCGGGTTCAGTCCTGACTCCTGAGTCTGGCGTAGCAGAGCACATGTCTCAGGCTGCAAGCTCCCTGTGGCTTAAACAATGTGGGAAATTAGTGTAGGTGGAAAGAAATCTAGGGGTTGGACTAGTTTCAGGCTGGTTAACTCAGCAGCCCAGCGCAGCCATTGAGGATTTCTCTGCTGTGCCCTCCCTCTGGGTGGGTCTGCCATGGCCCCAGGTTGATGGCCAGACCCAAGAATGACCTGAGGAGGAAGATACCATTTCACACGCAGGTACGCCTTAGGACCGGCGAAGCATTTTCCAGCAATACCTCTGTCCTTCCACAGATTTTTCAAGTCTCACTGGTCAGATTGGGGTCACATATCTCATTCTAAACCAGTCACTGGCAAGGGAATGGGACTCTGTGATTGGATTAGATTATTCATAAGGGTAGACTAGATGTGGAAGTTAACCTCCTAACCTTGGCACCTGGGAAGGACCCCCACAGATCTCTCTGGCAGCATCTTCCCCTGTGCTCTCTCCCCCTCTCCCAAAGGCTCTCCTTCTGCCTGGGGCAGCCTCCACCACATACCCCATGTTCCTGGAAAATCCTCTTATCCTTCAGGTGTCACTTCCTCCAGGAGACCTCGACCCAGCTAGAGGCCTCCTCTATTTTCTCACAGCTTGTCCTTATAGGTACTATTTACTGTGGGCCTACTATGTGTCCAGTTCTGTGTTCGGGGCTGTATTAATATCACTGAATGCTCATGACAATCCTAGAACTAATAGTACTATTGCCATTTTATAGGCAGAAATACTGAGGCTCAACGTGAGAGCATTTAATTGCTCATCTCATAATCTCATGCTCTGGTTTCTTGCAGCAGCTGTTGTTGGCTACGCTAGCCACTAAGGACTTGGGGTGCTTCCGACAGAAACCCCGACTTTTCTCTGACCCAGGGGTGCACTCCTGATTGCACTGTAGTCTGAATCAGATCTCAGGACAGTAACTGGCTTCCATAAGTCCTTGCATCCGTCTATACAATCACCCACCCATCTGCCCATCTGTTTGCTTGCTTATCTGTCCATCCGTCATCCATCCATCCATCCATCCATCCATCCATCCATCATCTGTCCGTTTCTCTGTCTGCCCATCCATCCATCCATTTACCCACTCACCCATTCACCTGCCTGTTCATCCATCCATCTGTCCATACATCCATCCATCTGTCCATACATCCATCCATCTGTCCATACATCCACCCATCTGTCCATACATCCATTCATTTGCCCATCCACTCCCCATCCACCCATTTGTCCCTTTGTGTCTCTATCCATTGTTCCATCTATCCACCCACCTGTATGTCCATTCACCTATCCATCCAATCAACAAATACGTATTGAATGCCAAAGTGGCTGTTGTGGTGTTAGGCACTAGGGATACAATGATGAGCAAAAAGTAGATTTGGCCATGGCTACATTCAGAAGCCACTTTCCCTCATCCCATACACAGCCTAGGGAAGGGACAAGCCATGGCCCAGAACCAAAGATGAACATCCCAGAGTTATGGTCTCAGTTCCAGGATAGCTTTGGGGTAAGAGGAAGGAATTTCTGAATGACAAAGCGGATCGAATTGATGCGTACTAGCTGTTGCTAGGTGGAAGACATTTCAGAACTACTCTGAGACTCACACTGTGATGGGGACAAGAGTTATTGTTGTTTTGTATTCTTGCCTTCTATCTTAGTCTACGCCCAAAAGAACAGAGGCCCTCCTTTCCCTGTTCCTCCATGCCAGTCACCTTCAAATAATTTGAATTGCACAACTCTCCAGACACTATTTTTTTGAGTGCAGCACGCCCAACACTGTACGTTTATGTATAATTATATACGTATTCTAAAGTCAATCCATATAATAAATATTAGCAAAGCTTAGTTTCTTTCTTATTCATTGGGTAATGGTCTCCAGATGTTTTATTTGGCAGGCACAGTTGGTGCCTCCTGCCCTCCAGTAAAAAAAAAAAAAAGTGTCGCTGTGCTTCCCTGTCCTGTGTGGTGAAGGATCCAGGGCATGAACAGAAGGGAGTAGAGCCTGAGATGCTGGGGAAAGTGGGCCGCTTTGGCAGAGAGCTGGGGAGGGCTGGGTGAGACCTGGAGCACCGCTGGGAGGGTGTGGAGGGCTGGCTGTGGGGGCTTTGCCCTCTGTGCAGGATGGAAAGTGTGGCGATTCGGAGAAGTGTCCCTGGGTTGTGAACCAGAGGCCTTTGAAGCTTCTTTGTGGATGGAGGCCAAGTTTGGGCAGACGTTGTAGATGCCTTTAGCTTCTGCACTTTTCTGAATGTGACCCTCTTGAAAGATTCGAGGTGAGGTGGTGAGGAATGTTTTGTCTTTTAAGTAGCAAAAGTAGAAATAATGGTATAAAGCAGGTTTCTCAACCTCAGCACGATTGACACCAGGAGCCGGGTCATTCTTTGCTGTAGGGACCGTCCAGTGCATTGAAGGATGTTTAGTCGCACCCCTGGCCTCTATCCACTAAGTGCCACTAGCGTCCCCATCCCCCAGTGTGGAAACCAGAAATGCCCGAGGCACTGCCAACAATCCTGGGGGGCGCTGTCCTCCTGAGTCAGAACCGCTGGCTCGAGGAAACAGTATAAGAGGGGGCTAGTTGCTCGGGACAAAAATCTTAGAAATAGAATGATGGGATGTGAGGGTGTAAACATTTTCTTAAAAATAAGTGTAATTTCTAATAATAAAATTAATACATTGTAGCTGCAGAGAATTTAGAAAATGCAGAAATCCACAAAGCCAAAAAAAGACTCAGCCCACTGCACCCACCAGAGATTACTACTCCTAATATTTCATTTTATAATCTTCTGCCATTTTCTATGTATATAAATAGACACATATTCTATTTTTTTTAAAGATTTTTTTTAAAATTTATTTATTTGACAGAGATAGAGACAGCCAGCAAGAGAGGGAACACAAGCAGGGGGAGTGGGAGAGGAAGAAGCAGGCTCCTAGCGGAGGAGCCTGATGCGGGGCTCGATCCCACAACGCTGGGATCACGCCCTGAGCCGAAGGCAGACGCTCAACTGCTGTGCCCCCAGGCGCCCCGGCACATATTCTATTTTTAAACGAAATGAGATTACAGTGCACACACTGTTTTGTCATGTACTATTTTCATTGAACGTTGTATGATGACCATCTTTTCATATCAACGAGTATAATTCTGCCGCACAAATATTCCTGGCTGTTGACTGTGACTGTGTGACTCTATTATAATTTACCCAATCCCCTATCGCTCCTTAAACATTTATTTTTATTTAGCAATTAATGTATGTGTATTGTAGGAAGACATTAAAATTAAAATAACCACAATGTAGCAAGTATACATCGCCTGCAATCTCACCAGCCATGGATAATCAGTGTTACTATTTTAGTGTACATCCTGTCTTACTTTCCTTACAAAAATGAGAAAATTGTTGGTACGTGCTATTTTATTACTCACTCTTTTCACTTCACAATCGTGTCCATACTTGTATGAAACCATTATTGATGGTGGCAGAGAATTCCATTGTAAGAAAATACACGATTTTATATAACCGACGATTGCCTATTAGTTGACATTTAGGCTCCTTATTTTGCCATTCAAAAAACACTGCAATCAACAGCCTTGTAGCTAATTATTTTTTCAGGACGAATTTCTCCAAGAAGAATGGGTGGGTCAAAAGGTACGCAAAATGGGCTCGGATGTGGAAAGTAAAATTGCCATCTAAAAAACTCTACCACTTTATGTTTCCACCAAGAAAGTACAAACACCCATACTTCCATACCCTTGCTAACACCGAATATAATGATAGTAATAATAAAGTGCCAATTTTATAGGTGAAAAATGATAGCTGGTTGCTTTAATTTGCATGTACTTGAATACTAATGAGGCTGAACAATTTTTTCAAATGCCTTTTGGTATTTGTATTTTTCCTATTGAGAACTGTTCATACGCTTTGCTCATTTTTCTATTTGTATGTTAATATTTCCTTGATTATTTATATGTTAAGAATATTAACCCCTTACCTGGATACATAGATCACAATTCTTTCCCCAAATTCGTCACCTCCTTTACATTTTGTTTTATTTTTCATTTTATTCATTTCATCTGCTTAAACTAGAACATACAGAAGTTAAAGATTTTTGTAGTCAAATCTGTGAATCTTTTGTGATTTTTTCCTTTTGGTGTCATACGTAGGACAGCATTTTCCATCCCAAGATTTATAGACACTCATTGATATTTTATGGTTTGTCTTTAAGTTAATTTGTCTTTTTTTTACTGGAATTCTTTTTGTTTGCTTTCATTTGCTTATTGCCTAGACCCACCATGTCTCACCGCCTAGAAAGGCCCCTTGTCACCGGGAGTATCGTGTGGGCACCCTGCAGTCTCCTCAAGCTCTGGCCGGCTCCACGGGCCTAATGGCTCCGCGTCAACGGCACACGTTTAGAGATTATGGCTTTATGGCGGGTTTTAGTATCTGGGAGAGCAAGCATCTCCTCAGTTGACTTCTTTTCAACATTTCCCTGTCCATTCATGAACTAAATCTTCCCCGTCCATGTTATAATGATTTCTTCAAAGTCAAAAAGTAAAAAATCTCATTTGGATTTCAAGTTGAATTGTATCATCTTGAGAGGTCAGTCTGGGCAGAATTTATGTAAATACCACATGAAGATTAAATCTTGCCACACAAGGATAAGGCACATGTCTCTATTTTTTCACGTCTTCCTTAAAATTTCTGAAAGATCTTTCTGGAAACTTTTGTAGTTAAAAATGAAATCTTCAGCTGTCTTGCATCGAGGCCGGAGAATGTGGTTCCTATGGTTCCTCTGTGTTTGTTTTTGGGTTTTTTGGTTGTTGTTGTTGCCGTTAGCAGGACTTATTTAGATATTCTGATAGTGAAATATCTGGCCAGTTTATTCCAGGGGTGTTGCAAAGGAAGCCTTGTTTTCTGTTCGTGAGGTTCAAGTTTTATAATACATACCCCTCCCTCCCCACATACACACCCACACACATTGTTAATAATATTGTTCAGAGTCTTTATTGCCCTCTTTCTTTCTGCCTTCTTCGTCTATCAAGATTGTGAGAAATGAAGTATAGTCCTCAATTAGTAGAGTATATTCACCAAACTCCCTCATATTTCCACGAGTTTTTACTTTCTATATTTAAACGCGATGTAATTTGGTGCATAAATTTCCTGACAGTTTGGTGCTCCCTGTCCGTGTAACGATTTTTGTCTTATCTGCAGCTACATCTGAAATTCATATTTGACCCACGCTCTCCTCCTGATTGTAGACCCTGGTATGTATTTCTCTCTTGTAACTTTGCTTTGGAAATGTCTCTCATGAGCAGTGTTCGGTTTGATTTTGTTTTACTCGATATGCAAAGGTGGGCTCTACGATCGGCTTCGCTTTAGGGTTACTGTACAACAAGAAGTTAAACGTGTATGATTGTAATTAGTCATTTCAGGCTTGCTTCTGTCACCTTCTTCTCTGGTTTCTGCTTTTTGTTCCCCTTAACATTTCATTGCCATTTTATTTGCTTTTTATGTATTTCAAGGTTTGGGGAAGTTTATGTGTTCTGTTTTTAGCTTACCTATTTTCAGCTTTTCTGGCATGTTCTTTTGCCCTTCTTTTTCTAGTTGCCAGATGCAGTAGTCAAACACAGCACTTTTGGGGTCCCCCCATTTAAGACAACTATCAGAACTTTTTTTGTTTTTTGTTTTTTTTGTTTCAAGAGACAGAAATCCAAATCGAAGTGCCTTCATTCCAAGTGGAGTGCGCTGGCTCTCTTAATCGCCGTTGCAGGGATGCGGTGGCTTCTGATGAGGCCAGGTCTGGGGGGCTCGGGTTGACGTCCTCAGCCCATTATAACGTGTTATGTTATAATCATCTGCTTGAGGGCCTGTCTCCCCACTAGCTAGGGACCTAACTGGGTGAGTCTGTTAGGAAGGCTTCTGGCTGACCAGTGTGCTTTAAGGCATACGCATATTTGATGATCTTAGCTAACAGTAAGTCCGGAGATAGCCAGTTGTGTGGATTTGAATGAAAGGACTTTTTGCAGGATGGACAGGTTCAAAGGAACTCACAGTGTCATTGAAAAATTAGCAGTAGCTGGGAGCTGTTCCTTCCTCCAGGCCCGAAAGGCCAGGGAAGGAAATCATGTTGCCAGAAACCAGAGGAGGGGGAGGATGTGAGAAGTCCTCAACAGAAGATGTGCTCTGGGAGAGCTACTCCAGGCAAGGGAGCCCAGAGAATGGAGGGAGGGGAAGAAACATCCTGACCTCTGTATCTCTCTATGACCTCTTTCCATACCTCCCACTGGCCAGTGTCACTGGGAGAGAGCTGAGCTGATTGGAGTGTGTAGGGTGGGCCTCTTGGGCACAAAAAGGGTGGGTAGGGGTCAGGGAGTGGAAGGTAGCCAGTCTGGGGTTGTTCTGGGGATCCACAAAACCAGAGTGTGTGTCAGAGCCCCTGAAATTCTCCTGCCTTCTCATTGTGGTCAGAAGGTGCCTGCTGCAGCAATAGGCATCCCATGCTCGTCTGACAGCACCCCACCAGGGCAGAGAAGGGTGGGAACAAAAGGCCTTCCTGCATTGCCAAGTCTTATGCTACGGGAGACGCTCTTCCAGAAACCCCTGGACGACGTCTCCACAGAGCAGCGCCCCTTGCTGGGTCCCATGCCCATGCTTCGGCCAATGGCTGGTCCCCGTGACAGACTGTCCTGATGGCCTTGGGCAATCACAATCCACCTTCCTCTGGCTTGTATCCACCAAAGGGCGGCACAGGGTCAGGGATTCTTCGCCTCATCCTACTTCATCCACCGGCAGAAGCTGAAGGAGATCCTGTCCTCTGCTGATTTTTTTTAAGTTAACTTTATAGAGGTGTAATTTACATGTAATCAATTGCACCAACGGAAGTGTGTGAGTCAATGAGTGTTTACAGAGGCTTTCACCCGTGTGACCACTGCCACACTCGAGCCGCAGAACGCCCGCATCGGCCCCCAATGTTCCCTCGCCCGCCCCCAACCATAGCCCCAGGCAACTCTGCCACTCGAGGGTGCTTTGCACTTGCCAGAACAGCGTGTGAGTGGGACCATACGGCGCACGTTCCCCAGCATAGGGCCTCTCTCGCTCAGCGCCGAGGTTTTGAGGCTCAGCCACGCCGTGGCCTGTATCAGTGGTGAATTCCTTCCTGCTGCTGAGTGGTTTCTGCTCACAGACAGACGAACCACACTTCCTCTCATCTCCTCTTCCTTTTTGCAGTACTTTCTCCCCTTGGCTTACAGGAGAAACCCTCCTTCTCCGCCTCCTCCTCTGATTTCTCTCCTCTCCCATGCTCAGGCTGGGTCCCCTTCCTGTGCCTGTTACCCAGCTTCCCGCAGCCTCACCCAGTGTCTGGGCTTCCATCACCCCCTCCCGCCGTGCTGAGGGGGTCTTTCCCCCAGATTTATGACTTCGGCCGGGCCTCCTCCCTGGAACCCCACCCTTGTGCGTACAGGTCCTGCTTACCATCTTCTGCTGAGCACATCCGCCCTTGTCTGCTCCTGCTGCTGTGACAACCAACCACGGACGTAGTGGCTTAAGCGATATGTTATCCTCTTACAGCTCTGGGGGGTCAGAAGTCCTAGCATCCAGGTGTCAGTAGGACGGCCGTCCCGTCTGGGGGCTCTAGGAGAAAATCTGTTTCCTTGCCTTTCCAGCTTCTAGAGGCCTCTGTGTTTCCTGGCTGTTGGCCTCCTTCCTTCAAAGCCAGTGAAGCAGCTTCCAATCCCCCTCTCCCTAGTCCTTCTGTGACTCTGACCCTCTTTCCTCCTTATGCCTCCTTTCAAGGACCCAGTGATGACACTGAGCCCACCCGGATAACCTAGAATAATCTCCTCATCTCCACACCCTTAACTTGATCACACCCGCCACGTCCCTTTCGCCCTGTGGGGTGACGTATTGTGGGGATCAGGACAGCTCTGCAGGGGGCATCGTGCCACCTGCCACAGTGTCCTAGGGGAACCCCTGTCCTCTGTCCCCAGGCTTCCTCGTCTCAGACGATGGCCACAGCCAGGTTCCCTCCACTTGCTCCTCCTGCTGTCACACCAGGCCTGCAGGGAAACCTCTTGGCTCCACCACGGAAGTCTACCCAGGACCCAGCCACTTCTGTCACCCGCACTGGTTAATGCCAAAGTGTCTGGCTGGTCTCCTGGCGCCAGACCCTCAGAGCGGCCCGTTCAGCCTCCCCTGGCGTGTGGCCTGCTCCTTCTGGCCTTATTTCTGGCTGACCCCCCAGTGTTCCCAGGGTGGCCCCGTTGCTCTCTGCACTGGTGCTCCATCTGCCTGGAGCCTCTTGCCCCTTTCTCAGGGATGCCTTTCAGGAGCATCTGTTAACCCCACCCTGCGGGGCCCTTCCTCACAGGCCCTGCTTTGCTTTGGCAGTAAACCTGGATCCTCTCACAGGCTTAGGCTCCGCTTCAATATCTCGGCTCCCGCACACTGTCTGTCTTCCCATTAGAATGCAAGTCTCATGAGGTGGGGTCTTGGCCCATGCTGTTTGCAATACATCCCGAACGCAATACAGTCCTGCAACCTGGCAGGTCCTCAGGACACATGCGCTAAACGGGTGACCGAGGAATGGAAGCCACTGTGGGCTCAGGGCCGGTGGGATGCCCCGAGATCGAGGCTCCCCAGTATAGTGAGTGAAAGGGTGGCCTGCTAGGGTCAGAGCTGTGCTGAGGAGGTCTTTCCTCCCCTCAGGGTGAGTCTTGGACAGCTGGGGATGAGATGAGGTTGGGGGAAGGGAGCCTATCCCAGACAAGAGGGCCAGGCGGGGGCAGGCGCTGAGGGAGAAGCGCGCTAGAAGGCTGTGGTGCAGGGTGGATGTGAGCAGGGGGTCCAGCGTATGTGCCTTTGTGGACCTGCCCGTGAGGAGGGGGGTTTGGTCACCGTGTCCACAGGACTGGGAACATCAGGAGTGTGTGTCTGGGGTATGTTCTGTGTATTTATGAATGTTGAGTGTGCGGTGAGCTATGTGAGTGGGTAAGCGTATCCGTGTGCTTCTGAGTGTGAGCGTCTGTGTACGTGTGCACGTGTGTGATTTGTGTCGTCGTGTGTTCACGTGCGTCTCTGTGGGCGGCTCAGAGAGTGTTCTGTGAGCGTGCGTGTGTGGTGTCTGGGCGTGCCGCGTGACTGTCTGGGAGTGTGAGAGTGAACGCAGGTCCGCATGACCAGCCGTGTGTCTACGTGTGTGCGTGCACATCTGAGTGTGTGTCTCCGTGGGCCTATGTGTATACCTGAGCATGTCTGGGTGTGTTGAGCGGGTATCCAGGAGTGAGCGCGTGTCCACGAGAGAGTGTGAGCGGGTGTGCTTTGCCTGCCCAGCTGTGTGTCTACGTGTGTGGGTCTGGGCATCCGTGTGTGAGGGTTGGCGCACGTGTGACTTGCATGTGAGTGGTCACGTCTGTGCGTGGCCTGGGGAGGTGCGCTCAGGTAGGGAGCCTGGGTTACCTGGCAGCCCCCTCCTGCTGAGCCCTGTGCCCCCCCCCCCAGCGGGTGTGCTGAACACGAGAGCCCTCAACCCTGTCCCCGAGATCCTTGTCACCAGGCGCAGGACAGGAACACAGCTAGGACAGAGGGGCCCTTGAGCCCGTGCCCTTCCCCCAGCGCCTCGCCCCTCGCTGTCACCAGGGCCACTGGCTCGGGTTAACTGATGGAGGGAAAAACCCATTAAGCGGCTGCCTCTCCCAGTCATCTGTTATCGGTTCCATGCTCGCCTGTAGCCCGGCTGACGCACGCTCGCTCTTCTTCACATAATTGAAGAAAGTTTTCCCATTACCCGCTGTCTCTGCAACGCGGCGCCCGCCTCTCGCCCCTTCGCAGTCCCGCGGATTCCGGTTTCTTTTCCTCCTCCTTAAGAAGCTGACCTAATTTCCACTGTTCGTCATTTTCTCCCAAACTCGAAGTAGACTGGCTCTGAGACCTCGCTCCCCCCAGGCCGCTGCGAGAGGTGGTCGTAGGGAGGGCCGCTCCCCGCTCCGGGATGGGGTCTGGGACGGCAAGCCAGCTGTCCTGCAGGCAGATCAGGGGCCCCAGGTCCACTTCTCAGCCTTGTGCCTGCAGGATGCGCGGCCCCTGAACCCCCCGTCCCTGCCTGAGCTTGGTGAGCTGTCCTGAGATGGTGCAGGTGACAAATGGAGAGCTCCAGGCACAGTGGTGGCACCCAGGGGGACTCCCTGTGTGAGGTTCCAGGCCGTCTCTGCTCTGTTCCGGTGGAACGGGGGTCACTTTGGCTTCCTGATGACCATGATCAGGAACAAAAGCACTTTGTCTTTCTCTGCATGGCTGCTCCCTCCCCGGGGGAGAGGATGTGGGGGTGCTTGGATCCTTACTAGCTCCCGGAGGATGGCCTGGCCAGAGGCTATCTCTATTCCTGCCGGGGGCCTGACATTGGCCCTTTAGTCTCCCTGGCATCCTGCTGCAACCCCGGGCTCCCCACCCCCCACCATGGCCTCGGAGCCTCTTACTTCCCCAGGAGGACTCTCTCCCTTGCTTAGGACCCACTATACCCTGAAATGCCCCAGGGCAGCGAGCACTTGCCTCCCTGCAAGACACGGGGACCAGGCTTTGTCCTGGATGGGGCAGGGTTCTGGGAACCCTAGAATACCTGTGGGAGCCATGAGAAGGGCGGTGCCTGCTCAGTGCTGCCTGGGACCCAGAGACCAGGGAAAGCCACACTGTGCATGGCCTTGTCGCAGGAGAGCAGTGGGGATGGCTTCAGCCGCCCTGCTTCCTGGTGCATGGACACCTGGTACGGGAAACGGAGCTGGACGGAGCTCAGGCCACACCATGATGCCCATCTCCCGGGAGGCCCTTGGGCCAGACTCCAAGTGCAGGTTGCCAGTGATTTGGGGACTTTCTCGGTATTTAACTCAGCTTTTCCCAGCCCCTGACCTTGGCCTTGTGCCTGCCTTGGGGGCCTCCACACCCCGCCTCGTCCTATCCCTATACCCCTAACACCACTGGAACAATGCTCCCAACCCGCTGGGAGTGCAACTGCAAGGGGGACCAGCTCTGGCCAAGTCCACCATCACTTGTGTCCCTCTGGTGCCCCTGAACTTGGTCACTCTAGGTGGGAGCAGAGTCTGGGCCCTCTCCTCCTGCCAGGCCTGAGTGTTCCTTCTTACGCCCCCCAGACCCGGGGCCACCATGGCCTAGCTGGGAGCCAGCTTTCTCAGATTAGTGATGTCTGAATCCCTCAGGTGCCCCTAGCCCAGAAACCTTGCCTGGGTCACAGCGGCCAGATGTGTGAGGAACCCACCTGGCATCACTACAGCATGGAGCCTCGCTGAAGACCACATGCAATGAGCAGAATGCTCCCCACCCTCCCCACCCGGCCACTCTGACAGCCCGGCAGCCCGCCAAACACCGGAGCCAGACGGCGGGGGCGTCCTGCACCTGTGCCTGCCCAACACCACCCTCCGTCCGTGCCCCCCAATGCCCTGCACCCCTCACAGAGGGCATCACTGTGGAGCTGTCCCCTTTAGGCCACATCAGTGCCCGTCCCCCCTGCCCTGCTGAGACGGCTTTGTCAGCTCCTAACTAGAGAGGCAGAGTGCAACAGGGCTCCAGCCATAGCCCAGGTCCCATGACCTCACCTCCCCGCTCCTCTCCTCGATTTCCTCCTCTGTAAAATGGGATAATGATGATAATAATAGATTCTTCCTCCCTAGGGTGTTTCAAAGTCCAACTTAAATGAGTTAATAAATGGCGCTTGCAAGAAGGCTGCCGGCACATGGTAACCCTCCCGTCACGGTTGCTCTGTTCACACCTCTCCTTACCAGGCGCCACCCCATGTGACGCCACTCCGTGGCTGCAGCAAGCCCTCCGTCCTGCCACGAACTTAGAGCAGAAGGGCAGGCTGCTCCCTGCGTCACAGCCAGTCTGCGGGCTTGCTTAGCCTCCCAGGTAGAATGGGCTTTGCTTTTTAAATTTTTTTAGGGTGTAAGTTCCACGCAGCAAGCGCACTGATGCTCCACATGCCCGCCCCTGGGGACGCCCACCCAGCTCAGGAGAGGGGACGCTGCCCACTCCTGGAGGGCCCCAGGGACACGCCCGCCCCGGAGCCGGCCACTAGCCTGATCTCTCTGGCCGGAGATGCTCGGTGCAGGTGTTCACTAAACATCTCGTCTGTGAGCTCCACTCGGGGGGCTGGCCTATCAGTCCTTTGCTCCATGTTGCTATGTAAGGATTTCAGTGTAGGAACACACTCTGCCATATACTGAAAATTTTAATTGCTTGACAACAATTCAGTAGATTTCACATAAAAATACAGGTATCTGAGTTCTCTTGAAACATTGGGAGCTCAGGCAGCCCTGGGCCCGTGTTCTCAGGTGACGGTGTGTGGTGGCGCTCAGTAGGGCTGCCACCCGGCTGAGCCACTGTTCCTGCTGCTTCCTCCTGTGCCACGCCTGGCATGTCTCCCCCAAGGAGACATGCCCTTCTGGGCATCTGGCTGCCACCCCTAGGAGGTCTGAAAGGGGCCATCTCATCCATCTATCTCCTCTAGTGCGGTCCCCTGATTGACTGATTGCAGCAAGGACCACAAGGCCCGCCCCCTTTTGCCTATTCCCAGCGGGACTCTGCGGTTCCTCTTGTCCAGCCAGGCTCTGCTTCTCCTCTGCAATGCGGCACGTCGCATCACTTGCCTGGCCGTTGGGACGTCAGCAGATATGCTGTTGGCAGAGACTGGAAAACCGCCTGCTGCTGGAGCTGGCTTGCTCTTGCTGCCCTTGAACCCAAGACTGTCACGGGGATAAGTCTGAGCTACTCTTGCAGCCAGAGACTAAGAAGCCAAGTGGAGAGCCAAGGCGCAGTGGCCCACAGAACTGCTACCACCCAGACATGGCAGCGAGGCTCTCCTGAACTTAGCACTAACCACACATACTTGGGAGAGCCCGGCAGATCTGGGTGAGACCAGCACCCAGCTGACCCGCAGAGTGGAATGCTACTTAAGAAATGGTTGTTGTTTTAAGACGTAGAGTTTTGGGATGATTTGTTATGCAGCAAAAGCTAGCTGCTAAATTGTATTTGTGCCCAGCGAACAAGCAGTGCCCCTAGAGGAGAAGGGGCTCCTAGGAGAAGTCTCTGTTCTTCCCGACAAGGCAAGTGGCACCCCCTCCTCCCAGCACTGCTCCCATGGGACTGTCCAGCAGCCCTGCCCCCATGCCACGGTGAATTCCAGCCTGTTCCAGGGGACCTAGGCCCTCTGATTCTACAGGACAGGTTCTGCTGACCAGCACTGTGCACTCAGGAGGGGACTTGCACGATGCACCATCAGGGCCTCTCTGCCACGCCTCTCACACCTGCTCTGGGTGCACAGAAGCCCAGCAGGGCTCTTCCCTGGAAGTCCACTCAGGAAGCGCCCCACACATGACTTCTGCAGGGCTTGTCTGCTTCAGCACTGGCCCTAAACGTGACAGCCCACACACGCTCTGTGCCTGGACTGCTGAGGGTCCACGGCTCCCTGCCCCAGCTGGTCCAGCTGCCAGGTTCCCTGGCAGTGGGCTCCCCAGACCCTCGCTCTCTGACCCGGGACCAGGGGTGCTTTGCTAAACACGGAGCAAGTTTGTGGAATGAGCCCTGACCAATCAGAACAGGCATTGTCCATGTGCAAGGCCAGCCTGCTCGTGTCCCCGGCTCCTCCACACCACTTGCCACACATGTGGATACATGCACCCACATACTTGCCCCACTGGGACCCCTTCAGTCTCACAGGGCCCAGATCAGCTAGTCTCACTTCTGTCCCTGCTGCCCACCTGTCCTCCGGGTAGGGAGAGTGGACATGGCCTTAGTTTCCCCATCTGCACAAGGAGACTGGACCAGCTTCTTTAGAAGGCACTCCGGCTAACTGGCTCTGTTGTCTGGGTGCTTCCTCCCCTTACTGTGACCGGGTGCCTTGGTGCTTGGGTTTCAGGGTCTTAGTTTCCACATCTCTGAGATGGCTCTCCCAGCTCAAAGCCTCGGGCCCTGCTCCCAGAGCTGGGGTGCAGCTTCGGGGTCACAGCGGACCAGAGTGGTATGGCCCGGTGGGGAGGGTCTTGTAGAATGGGGCTGTGGTGCAAAGCGCCTGCCTAGCCTGCAGCTCTGAGAAGTGTCAAGGAGAGAGAGAGGTGGCTGCCCAGTTTTCTCACTCCTTCCAGACCAGGTCAAGGCCTGTGTACTCACCCTGACCTCCTCCCAGAATCCTCTTCACCCCTCCTCTCCCAGGTGATACCTCAGGTCAAGATGTTTCAGACCCAGAGAAAGCTCGCCTGACCTCTCACAGGCCGGGATCACTCCAGGCAGAGCTACAATCCCACTGTGGCGCTTGTGATGGTTTGATGAGCTTGTCCGTCTCACGCTAAACCGTCAGCTCCGTGAGGGCTGGGCGGTCTGTCTCTGCTCGCCATCTGGTCCCCAGAGCCTGGTGAGTGCCTGTCACACAGTAGGTGCCCAGTAAATATTTGCTAGACGGATGGACAGGGAGGATTTCTGGGCTGTGGAAGGGCTGGGAAGGGCTCCCACAGTGAGCGTTCCCGCCTCTCTTTCTGAAGCTGCTCTGGCCCCATGAACATTTCTGGGCTGTGCTGGGGCGGGAGATGTCAGCAAGCTGAGAGGGATCCTCGAAGTGACAGGTGCTTCTTAGCTCCAGGCGTGCCCAGGGCCCAGGCTGAATTGGCTGTTCCAGCAGCCCCTGTTTCCAGGGCTAATTGGGGAAGGGGAGGGGGAGACAGAGGTGGGGGACACTCTATTCTGGGCTCAGACTGGAGGCGCCCGGGCTGTCTCATGACCATGGTGAGCCAGTGTGTATGTGTGGGGTGGGGGAGGGAGAGAGAGACGGACAGAGAGCAAGAGACAGAGGTCCACGCGGTACAGGTGTGTGTGGATCTGCCTCGGTTTGTGACACGTGCATTTGCACACATGTGTGCATGTTTTTCTGTCTTTGGTATCATGCAGGCATGTGCCTGTACATTATTTATTTCTGTGTGTTTTGTGAGCACGAGGACATTTGTGCCTTAGGTGTGTCTATGTTTGTGCTGAATTTGCGTGTCTCCGAGCACATGCTTTTACGACATGCACCCTGGCTCCTGTGTATACGTGTATTTCCGTGGGTGATGATTGTGCGTCTACACGTATGTGTCTATGGCCTGAATTTGTGTGCGTGCGTGTGTGTGCAGCACTGGCGTTCTTCCTGGCGCAGAGCATCCTAAGAATGGGAGGCCCGTCATTCTCAACCGTGGCCCCAAGGCAGCTTGCGCTCCCTGGATCCTGCGATGACGGGCAGCCCCATGCAGATCAAGGCCTTCCTACCAGCCAGCCCTTCCTCTGAGCCCCTGCTTCATCCTGGCCCACCTAGACTCGCCCCCTGGCAAGCCTGGAGCCCCTGGCCCGCATCCTGGGGACCCCCACAGCTTCATGAGACTGGATGGCGAGGCTCCCTATGTGGACCCCGATGACACACTGGGTCACACCAGAGGGGCGTGGAGGAGGGGAGCTCTGACCTCAAAGGGCAGACACTTCAAGCCACCCTCATCTTTGTAGCCGCTTCGCTGCATCAGGGGCAAGGCTGGGCACTGGGGCAGCCATGGGGGAAGCTCCTCGCCTGCTGGAGCTCATGTTCTCCTGGGGGGTCGAAGGACAGAAGGCAGCCACTAGCCAAACAGCAACACAGACAAATGCAAGATCCCACCTGTGGAGAGTACCTTCAGGGGAGACCTGTGCCCTGGGTGTTCGGCAGGTTTCCCAAAGTGCATGAAGCCAAAAGGAGGATGGGCAGCATGCTCTAGGCCCCCTCCTCTCTGCCAGAGAAGTGCACAGGCTCTGTGCCTGGTGCGGGGAGCAAGGCTGCGGAGGAAGGTGGGCCCTGGGAGTAGGGAGGAAATGGGGGCTCCTCGGAAGGGCTGAGCTGTGTTCGGCATGGGCCCCTTTTCTCTTACAGCTGTGTTAGAGCGGGAACTGTTGGGAGGTGGGGAGGCGAAGCGGGGCAACGGCAGGGGCCAGGCATGAGGAGACCCAGGAGGCAGAGCCCTTGCTGGGGCTGAAGGGAGGTGGGGGTGGGGCAGGTTGGTGTGGGGTGCTGGAGGAGCTGGGGAGACTACCTGGGCTTCCAGCTCATTGTGCAGGATCCAGCCACAGATGTTTGTAGCATCCCCGGGGCCTGGGTTTGGGAACAGACAGAGAGGAACCCAGAAGGGTGAGACTTGCTGGCCACCAGCTGCTGGGCACAGCCCTCCAGCTGCCCAGGCGGTTCCCCTGAGTCTGGCCTACCCAGTCCTGGCCACGTGGTCAGTGAGAGTTGAGCTATGCAGCATTCTCTCTGGGAGTTCTTTGTGTGTCTTCCTTTTGCCAAAGGTGTCCTGGATGAGTGACAGGGAATTCTTGCTCCCCCAGGGCGGGCTGGGTGCAGGCCCCCGTGTGTTCTCAGCCAGCGGCCCCAGGGAGGGCCTGTGGGGAGCCTAGGGAGCTGGAATGGGGATGTGCAGGGAGCAGGGTGGGCCAGGCATGGACCGGTGCTGCAGAACCCTCCGAGCCAGGACACTTCGGAGGTCCCTGCAGGGGCAGCGGGCTGGTGGTGGGCACAGCCAGGACACTTCAGAGGTCCCTGCAGGGACAGCAGGCTGGTGGTGGGCACAGCATTGCGTGTCATTCGGATCGTGTGGCTGGGATCATGTGGGGGCGGTGAGCTGGGCATTGCTTCTCTCACCGCACTGTCTCTCAGCTCTGGGGAGCGGAGGGGGCTGGGAATCCGTGTGGACCACGCCAAGAGGAGCATATGGGCTGGGGCCAGGCTCTGCAGAGCTGGCCAGGCTGTGTTGAATGTCACAGCTGGGGTCGCCTCTCTTCCCATGCGCCATTGCCACCTCTGTCCTTGAGACACATGTGTTCCCTGAGGCCTGGGGCTCAGGGCTCAGCAGTGGACGCTGGTCGTGCCCCATGCCCACCCCCCGGGCGTGCGAACGGCAGCCGCCAGGGAGCTCACAGCTGCCCCTTCTCCCCTTCCTCCATCAATCACGGTGATGGGCCCCCTCATTGCTGAGAGGCCTCTGGGGGTTTTGACTCCCTCCTCCCTGACGGGTGGATGGTGTGCAGCCAATGACGGACTGACCTTCCTGCCTGCGACGGCTCTGGGGCTGCTCGGATCCGGCAAAGGCAGATGTAGCTGAAACCTGTCCCTCCCAGCTTCTTCCTCTGCCCTTTTCCTTCCCTCGCTCCCCCCCCTCCAGAGAGCCTCCCTCAGCAAAGCGTCCACAGACCCCTGCGGGACTCATTCCTAGGAAAGCTGCCCCAGGGCCCCAAGGTCATTTGCTGCACAAAGGGAACACTAAAGGGACATATGGGGGGGACTGTCTGAGGCCGCAGGGGCTCTGGAAGCCCCTGGTGGCACTGCCCTTCTTCAGAGACAAGGAACACCAGGGAGGGTGAGGGGCCTGCCTAGGGGGTCCCAGCGAGGTCAGAGCCTGGTCTTCACACCACTGTTTGTCCTTTTAAAATAACCTCCTTATTAAAAAATAAAAAAAAATCATTTCCCAGTTCAGGGAATAAAAAAGAAGTCTAGGAAAATCTTATTTCCACCTAGGAGAAGTGGCCTTCAGTGGACGGTGAGGCAGCCGCACGCCACAGCTGAAAGTATGGGGCCACTGAGGCTCCTGGGCCTGGGGACACGGGCTTGTAGGCTCTGTGGGCCCCTCGGAGCTACCGGGCAGGAACCCGTGGTAACTAGTGCCCAGGGGTGGGGGTGCGTCCCCTGGGGGCCGGGACAGGGGCAATGAGGGGAAGCTCTGGGCAGTTCTTCCACCACCCGCCCTCCCTCATCCTGAGAACGGAGAAGACCCAGGAGCCATGTGTGTCCCCCTATGCCTCTCCTATGTCTCAGGCCCCATCCCCCCACCTCCCACCCCCAGGTTCAGCCCAGGGCAGGCCTCAGTGTGCAGTCAATGGATGGATGGGTGGGCCTCGCATCTCACCACAGGGAGCCAAGCCCAGCGGCCTGGAGGTGGGTCCTTGTGAGGAGAGGTGGGCCATTTTGGAGCCCAACCTGGTGAAGGGCAGAAGGGGGGCACCCCTGGGGAAGGACTTCAGGGTGCCGTGAGGGGGGTGCTGGGGGAGGGAGAGGCAAAAGGAGTCTGGCAAGAGCCAGCAGAGCCAGGACTGAAAAATGGCCCTGCGACTAGTCCCCAGGGCATACGTCCTCCTCCCTTTCCTCCCTTCTCCCCTTCTCCACTCTCCCCTCCCTCCCCTTCCCTGTTCTCCTCTCTCCTGGTTCAGGCTGCCTCTGCCAGGGCAGCTGTTTGGGGACATCCCAGCCACAGGATCCAAATGACACGTAATGCTGTGCCCACGGTCAGCCCGCTGCCCCTGCAGGGACCTCCGAAGTGTCCTGGCTCGGAGGGTTCTGCAGCACCGGTCCATGCCTGGCCCGGCCTGCTCCCAGCACATCCCCACCCCAGCTCCCTGGGGCCGCTGGCTGAGAACAGGTCACTTCGCTTCCCTGAAACTGTTTCCACATCTGTGATGAATCACTAAATTCTGCCCCTGAAACTAATACTACACTATATGTTAACTCACTTGAATTTAAATAAAACCCGAAAGAAGAAATATAAAGAAAAAAATGAAAAAAAAAATAAAGATAATGGGGGTCAGGCCTGGGGTTCCCCGGTGGTGGGTGGGGGACTGGGGTGTGCAGGCGCGGCTTCCAGGCATGAGGGTGGGCGAGCTGGGCGCTGTGTGGGCTACAGACTCTACAGTGCCAGATGCCCCTCCCTGTCACCGGGACCTGGCGCAGGTGCCATGGGCGGGGGTGGGGCCGGAGGGAGCGGAGTCTAGGGAGAGGTGCTATGAGAGCTGGTGCCCCAGTGGCATCTGGGGTGAAGGCACCAGAGTGTCCAGCAGAGGCTGGAGCGAGCTGGCGGTGTGGGGCTGCCGCCCTGCCCCACCCCCTGCCTGTCGGGTCCCCACAGCCATGCTGGCACCTCAGGACCCTCGGGACCTGGCCGAGGCCCACACAGCCCATCTCAGGCTCTGGCCCTCCTGCCCAAGAGCAAAGGGCGGCTGCTCCTGCCCAGGAAGCCTGAGCGCTGGTGTCCCCACCCCGCCTGTCCAGGGCCCCAGACTCCTGCGGGCTGGGCTCTCTTCGGTGAAACCTGATCCAAGGGCAGTAGTGCCGCTCTGCCCCATTCAGTCAGGTTGGGAAGCGGGCCAGCGTGCGGGTCTGGCACTCAGAGGCGCCCCCTGAGCGCAGGGCAGTAATGCCTGGCATCCCTGCTGGGTCCCTGCTGCTGCCGGCTGGGTACCTGGGGCTCTCTGAGTCCCTGGCTTCTCCCTGTTAATTGGGGAGGGGGGTTATAATGAGGCCCGGGTTGCAGGGTTTTTGTAAATGAGTGTCCTGTGAAGGGCTTGGCACTTGGCGCCCATCAGGATCAGCCATGTGACCCCTCCTTCCCTGCCCTGCCTCTCCCTGAGCCGGTGGGGGGGAGCCGAAAGACTAGTATCTTATGTGAACTAGGTGTAGATGGGCCTGGGTTTCCTCTTCCTGGGGGGAGGGGGGTGTAGAATGGTAATTAGGGAATCCACACGGATTAGCTTTCGGGCCTTTTTAGAAACGTCACAGGCTAATGGGGAAACGTAGGCCCAGGTGGAAGGACTTCTTCAAGGCTCCAGGCCTCCTCCCAAGCACAGGGAAGCCTGCGTGCAGGTCCCATGAGAAGGATAATCCGGCCTTGAGCCCTACTGGGAACTGTTCTTCCTTGAGAAAACCCCACCGGGAAGCTGCAGGTGACTCAAGCATGTGTGCAGAAGCCAGAGCGGCCGCCCCGCTGCCAGGCAGGCCTGCAGAACAGACTTGGGCTAGCTCCCCTAAACCCACAGTTATTGCCGCAGATAAGAGCAGAGCAAACATGAAACCCCTTAATGCGTTTGCTAACAGCTGTTCTCTGTTTATAGACACCAGGCCAAGCAGGGGCCTCAGCATGCCTGAGGCTGGCGTGGATCCCCACCTGCCACTGTCCAGCTGAGCCATCCTGGGCAAGCCCCCGCTCTTGGGGCCTCAGTTTCCCCATCTGTGGAGGGAGCAGTCCTCATTGGTCCCCACGGATGACCTAGTAGGAGCTAGCATTCTGTGAATTGATGCGTGAGGACGTGCAGCTTGTGTGTGAATGCGTGCACTCCTGCGCGTGGACGCGAGCGCGCACGCACACACACACACACATCCTCAGTCGGGGGAAGTCAACTGTCAAGCACAGTATTTTAAAATGTGCTTATTTATTTGGCTTGTTGGCGCCCTATCTCCTCGGCCGCCTTTATAAATATTTATCAATGTTGTCGCAGTGACATTTCCTGGGAGGAGGTGAGAACAGGAGGGGAGGAAAGATGTCAGAGGGGAGCTGACAGGCTGAGGGAGCAGGGGAGGACTGCCCAGGCCCAGCAGTGGACCGGAAGGGGGGCTAGGGCTGCCACCCCCAGGAGAAAGGAGATGGCCCTTGACACAGAGATCTGACTCAGGACCCACCAGCTGGGATCCAAAAGCAGGACCCATATTTCAGGGTGTCTCTGAGGATGAAATGAGATTGAGTCAGGGCTACGAAGAGCCCTGTGTCTCTGCCACTGCTGAGTGAACTTGGACAAGGCTCTTCACCATCCGCAGGGCTGTCTGTGAGACACCAACCGTCGGCACTACCTCGCTGTATGCAAGACACTGTTCTGAGTATTCACTGTATTTATTCCTTACAAACAACTCTGTGATGAAGGCGCTAGTCTCCCCACTTTACAGAGAGGGAAACCGAGGCACTAGGATTTAGTGACTTGCCCAAGGCACCCAGTTTTGAAGCACAGAAGCAGGATCTGAGCGTGGGCTGCCGGTTGCAGAGTCCTGCCCTTAACCACTACTCTATCGGATGTATCATTAGTACGATAATTCCTTAAAGCCCCTCCCCCTCCACACACAGCCGGCCCCAGTCTTGCTCCTGGGGCAGTGGAGATGACCAAGACAAGCCCTCCCCCTGACTGGCGGAGCTCAAGGTCTCCTGGGGAACCTAAGGGCGCATCAACCTGACAGCACTGCTATGTGGAGGGCTTTGGAGAACACTCAGGAGGGTAGCTCTGAAGACAGGGTGGGGGTCGTCGAATCCCAGTCGGCTCAGGGCCCACTGTGTGATCTCGTCTGGCCCAGGGAAAGCAGTGCCCTCAGTCTGGCGTGGGGAGAAGAGGCCTGGTAGCAGAGAGCTGCAGTGGGGGCTCTTGGCAGTCAAAGAGGAGTCTAAAGTTTGGAGCCTGAGGACCAGATAGAAGGTGAGGCTGTATCAGCTAGCTTCTGCTGCATAACAAACTATCCCACAACCTTCTGGCTTCGAACAGGCATCATTTATTTAGCTCACAGCTCTGTGGCTTGACAATTTGGGCCAATCTGTTCTTGCCAGGCTCCCTCACATGTCTGGGGCCTCAGCTGTAATGGTGGGGACTTTCCTCAGGGGGCCTCTTACTTTCCAGTGGGCTGTCCTGGGCTTCATCCCATGCTGGTTGCAGACTTCCAAGACTGAGATCAGAAACATGCAAGGCCTCTTGAGGCTTTGCCTTAGAACAGGTCCAGTATTTTTTCCAGTATATTCTATTAGTTAAAGGGGTGGGGAAAACTAATGGTAGACGATACACAATCCCATTGCAGAGGGTGGGGTAAAAAGTAGGGGTGAGGATTGGGGCCATTTTTACAATCTACTCTGAAGGTCATGCACAATGGTAACAGTCTGCAGGCAGGTGAGAACTCAGTTAAGAGCACAATCGCATTGGAACTGTTGATGAGACCTAAAGGGGAAGTAACAAATGCAGCTTCAGAGATCTTCAGAGAGCCACGCTTGTCTTCTCCATGTCATGCTTCTAGGGGATACACCCACAGTTCCCAAATGCCTCCTCACTG
Source organism: Ursus maritimus (assembly GCF_017311325.1). NCBI lineage: Eukaryota > Metazoa > Chordata > Mammalia > Carnivora > Ursidae > Ursus > Ursus maritimus. The sequence continues at coordinate 1,293,140 of NW_024423786.1, forward strand.
TCCCTACTGATCCTTCCTGGTGCTGACCGACCCCTGGGCACTTGCCAGTGACCTGTAAGTCTGTATTCTCTGTGCATGACTGCACATCCATTCACCTCCAACACTGGGGAAAGGGCCATGCCAGGACCTGGGATCCCTAAGCCCAAGCAAGCAGCCCAACCTGGAGTTTGGAGCTAGGTATCCTGCACCCAGGTCCCTCTCCTCTTCCTCACCTCTGTGAATCCCTCACAGATTTTCCCTCTCTCTGAGCCTCAACTCATCTTCAAGGGAGAAAAATGTTGCCCCCACCCCAGGTCCTTGTGAGGACCCTGGGGAGGGACGGAGCACAGGGAGGCTTCCAAGACACCACCCTCTGGCATCTGTGTGGCCTGTCCCTTGGGGGTTATGGAGAGGGTTGCCAGACAAGGGACTCTGAGTTAAATTTGAATTTCAGATCAACAAAGAGCAATTTTTTTAGTAGAAGAATATCCTATCCAGTTATTTATTGTTTATGTGAAATTTGAATGTAACTAGGTGTCTGTGTTTTTATTTGCTGAACTGGCCACCCCAGGGTGGGGAGTGAGAGCTTCCCCCACCCCGGCTTCCCAAGAGCTGCCTGAAGAGCCTCCATCCCGTGATGGCTCCTCTTCCGAGTGGCTCCAGCAAGAAGCTCCCTGGTGAGGGAGGCTGAGCAGGGGAAACGGTTGATGCTGGCTGGCCTGGAGAAGAAGGATGAGCTGGGGCCCTAACCTCCAGCGGAGAGGGCTGGCTTCAGCACCAGGGAATCTGACATAACCCCTCTCTGAGCGCCACTTGCTGCCCGCACAGTTCTACTTGGGACACCAGGTTGGCATCTCCACCTTCATATGGCAGGGCTGAGTGCCCACCCTGCTCTACCCCCGGCTCCCAGATGCTCAGGATTGAAGGTCTGGTGCCATCCTGACGCCACCCATGTCTCCTCTACTCTGCAGCTGGCCACATTCGCCTTGTCGGTGTACCTAGACTCCGACTAATTCCCCCACCTCTGCTGCTCCACCGTCTTCTCAGCCACTGCCATCTCTCACCAGCTGTCCCATGATATCCTTCTTCCTCCCCGGGTTTCTCCTCTCCTCTGCTCCCTTCCATCCTATCTCCCCTTGCACAGATGTCCTGGCCACACGTTAGAGCAGGTTCCGTCTCTACTGAAAGCCATGTTCACAATGCCTGTGTGTGATCTGCGTGCACCTACCTTCACCCTCCATCCCCACCCCTGCTATCTCTCCCTACCTGACCTCCCTACCATTCCCCCCCAGTGCAGTCCTAAGACTCACCCTCAGTGTTTCCCCTGCCAGCCTCTCTCTCACTTCCTGTAGTCTGCCCTCCGATGCAACCTCTCATTAAGGCTTTCCTTGGCCACTTTATTTAAAATTGCAACTCCACCCTACCACTAATATTTTGTGTGTCAGCTTCCCCCAGAATACAATAGCACAGGTACAAGGATTTGCCTGTTTTCACCGGTTTATTTTATCTGTTCATTGTTGTGTTCTCTGCCTCTATCCTAAGGAGCCTGGCATGCAGTAGACACTCAACAAATATCTGAATGAATGAAATGGTTGATGTATGATGGATGGATGGATGGATGATGGATGGATGGATGAATGGGTGGATGGAGGGAGGGAGGGAGGAAGGGAAGAAGGGAGGGAGAGAGGGAGGGATGAATGATGAGTGAATGATGTATAAATGATAGATGGATGACGGATGATGGATAGATGGTGGCTGGTGGATAGGTGGGTGGTGGATGATGGATGGATGGATGATGCATGGAGGGATGGATGGAGGGATAGCTTTTAAGTCCCAGTTGTCTACTAACTGGCTCACTGTGTAACCCTGGCCCAGTTGGCCATCCTCTCTGTGTGCCCCTTACAACATAGGGGCAGTGGAGACATGCGTTAACATGGCAATCTGGCAGCCCAGACATGAGTTTTGTTTGGTCCACAGTGTTATAAACAATTTCAATGACTTGCCAAAATTTTAAAATAGGGAGATTTCTCATAAAAAGCCATATTTCAGCTACTTGTTTTCACAAGTCTTCTGGTCTTTTGCTCTGGGAACTGCTTTGTGTTGCCTGGGGCAATATTTAAGTGAGGGGAGCTGCCTCTGCTGGTGGGGCTTCCCACTCCAGCTCCAGCTCACAGCTTGTGTCAGCAATCCCCAGTCATGCCTGGCCCAGCATGCAAGCAGGACCCTGCTCGAAAGTCTGTGCGTCTGGGGAGGCTATTTCTGGAAAGGGACTGAGCAGATGTTTATTGAGTGCTTCCTCCGTAGATGAAGCTGATGTGCTATGTTTCTTAACACCTTTCTTAACACCAGCAGCTGTTCCCTATGGTGAGGCAGGGCTGCCAGTGACACTGGGTGTCCAGGGAACGAGGAGAGCCCGTGTGGCAGAAATGTCACAGTTTAAGAAGGAATCCCCAGCTCATCTTGCTCCCACGGAAGACTCTCAGACCAGCCACCCGTAATGGAGATGGTGCCAGCCCATTGTGTGGATGGGGACATCAAGGCTCTGGGAGTTACACAGCTTCCCTGAGATCGCACTTGTGTGAGTGGCAGAGTTGGGACTGGATTCTGGGTGGGCCTGATTTCCCAGCCTGCCTCCCCCGCCCCTGTATCAGCCACCTCTGCTTAGGACGCCTTAGACCTTTTGGGGTCCAGGCCATCTGCCGCTCTGGCATCTGAGAGTCTCTCATTCTGTTTGCTTCTGGAAGTCTCTGTTGACGTGTCTTCCCTGTTGCTGACCCCTTTGGTGGGAGAAAGCTCTTAAACTTTTTTTAATGGAAGAAGTATATACATGTAGGAGAGGGCACACATTTTTAAGTGTACAGCTCAGGGACTTTTTACATAGGTAGACGGCTGTATATGCCTCGGTCACGATGGAGAACACAATTTGAAATTATACTTCTTGTGTTTGTTATTTTTAAACAGTGTCTGTCTCCTTGTTAATGGCCAAGCTAGCTCTTGGTCCCCACGATGTCCCCATCACCATGGGGCACTTACTGTATTCTGTTTGAGCAAAGGTGTGAGGGGCTACCTCGGGGACAGGGTCAGTCTCCTGGCTTCGGCTGGGCTGTCCAGGGCAGGGGATGGACAGGGCCTGTGGTTGCAGGTGGGGTAGCTGTGGGACCCTTTATTTCTTCAATAACTTCACCTGAAAACACTGTTTTCCTTTGTCTGGACTTTAGGCCTGGGTGGCATCACTTAACACTGAAAAAATATCAGTTATCCTCAAATCTGTAAGTTCAGACACATCTAGGTGCATCTGAGGGCAGGGTGAGGTCTTTTTTTTCTTTTTAAAGATTTTATTTATTTATTTGACAGAGAGAGAGAGAGACAGCCAGCGAGAGAGGGAACACAGCAGGGGGAGTGGGAGAGGAAGAAGCAGGCTCCCAGCGGACGAGCGCGATGTGGGGCTCGATCCCAGAACGCCGGGATCACGCCCTGAGCCGAAGGCAGACGCTGAACGACTGCGCCACCCAGGCGCCCGAGGGTGAGGTCTTAAACACAATTCCAAAAGCACAGGCTAAGATTTTTAAAAACAAGTGACTCTATTAACCTCAGCATTAAAAGACACTTTGTTCATTGAAAGACACTGAAGAAAGTTCATGGACAGGTAGTGAACCAGGAGAAGATATTTGCAGCGTCTGAAACTGACAAGAGGCTGGAATCCACACTGGTCTGAGTCCATACTGACTGTCTAGTATCTACAAGGGAAACCCCTGCAAAGCAACAAGAACAAGAGGAAAATAGCCAAAGACGGTGACCCAGAATTACAGGAAAGTCACACACAAGCAGGCTCATACCACGACTCAGAGAAACGTAACTTAAAACGGGAAGAGTTCACCTTTGCCTACGAAACTGGCAAAAACGGGAACACTGGATCCTGCTGAGTGTGGCGGGGCTGCGGGCTCCAGGGACCTCAGGTGGAAACGCAGGCATGTGCAGCCTCTGGGGAAGGAGATCTCACAGTACTTGGTCGGGTTGAACATGCACCCGGAACGTGAGCCAGCAAGCCGTTCCCAGTACACATCTCAGAGAGCCTCCTACCATACCTACGGGGCGTGTGTGCAGGCAGGCGGTAGGCAGGGGCATGGGGGAAAGTCACAACAGATGAGCTGGCCCCCTGACAACATGGAATAGTCTTAAAAATAGTGCTGAGTGGGGGAAAAGACAGCATGAGGTCTAAACATAGTACTATTTATGTAAATTAGAAATACACACAAAAGAGCGATGCTCATTTCGAAAGCACACGTACAACACCCCTTGAACATGAGCTGGTCACCTTTGGGTAGTGAAGCAGGAAAAGGGGGAAGGGAATAATGATTAATAACCTGAAAGAGACGCATGTTTTAGGGCCCAACAATACGAATTAGCTATTAATCAAGGACTGTGATTAATACAAGTCTCCACATCTGAGGTCCAACTTCTAAAACAAAGACAAAAACAAAACACCAAAAAACAACCAAACACAATAAAAATTGCAGCAAAATTTTTAATGAACATAACAAAATTATTCTCAAATTTGATACAAGAATCAAATTGTTTACATAATGAAGCCTATTTTCAAAAGGCTGAGAAAAGAGGGCCGACCCGCCCTGGCAGGTTTGGGTGCATCTTGCAAAGCCATGGTCATGAACACAGAGCGACAAGCACAGGAACAGAGCACGAGTTGAAAATCCTCCCAGGCCTGGCACAGGCAGGCGTCGGGTGTCCCTGTCTAGCAAAGCTGCTTTTCCGTGTGCTAGGCAGCCACGGCCCTACATTCATGCAGGGAGCATTGCTTGAGTGACGACTCTGCCCAGCCATGGGCCTGGGGCTCACATGCAGTGGTGAACACAGCAGACCCCACCTGTGCTCCCGGGGCTCCCAGTACAGGAGACAAAATAATTGTATGGCCACTTTCAAATGGTAATAATGAGCCATGATGAGAAAATGGGGTGGGCACGGGGCACAGGAAGGGGGTGGTAGGGTGAGGTGTCCAGGAAGGCTTCTTGGGAGAGGCGGTTTTTGCTGGGGATCTGAAGGATGACTCGTGTACACTGGGCAAGGTGTGTAGTGTGGTGGTGGGGTTGTTCTAGGGAGGAGAGGTATATGTGTGTCCAGTCTTGCCTGGAGGCAAGAGGGTGGGAAGAATAAGGGGAGGTGCAGTGGGACCCAACCTTAGGGAGGAGTCTGGAGAGCCCCTGAAGGCCTTCATCCCCTGTGTCCTCATTTAACCCCATCACTGTTTTGTTGGGTGGCCTTTATTTCCCACTGAGAGGGTCTGAGAGCTGAAGGGCCTCGTTTCAGATGAGGGAACCGAGGCCCTGAGAGATGGGATGGTCAGGGGGCAAGGGAGGAGGCCTTTAGGAGCTGTGCTTGGTGTCCCCGGGTCTGCTGGCCTCTGGGTAATCCCTGCTCTTAGCCTGGCTTCCCCTTGCCCCACGGAGCCTGGGGCCTCAAGTTTAAGCAAAGCTGTTCAGTGTTTAAATACTATCATTGATTATTGTAAGTGGGCTTATGAGCCTTATCGGCTTAGATTTGTATCTGCAGGAGAGCTGTTCATCTTAAATAAATATGTTTTTAATAATCTCTGAGTATTTATGGAGCATAAAGCTGTCAGGCAGACGGAGACAGAGATTCCTGAAGTCGCTTGCTGAATGCTGCTCCGTGCCGAGTCATTATTAAAGACGCTCCCAGCAGGACAGCTCGCTTCTTGCTGCCGGGAGCAAACAGTAGACTTGGGTGATTATCATCTTCAAGTATTTTTAATAAGGCAGTGTTGGTTATTTAACCTACAATAACCACTTAATAAACATAGTAAATTACTTGCAGGTTTGGAAATATTCTCTGCTCCTCCGAGTCTCCTGCCGGGACCACCTGTGTCACCGAGGTTTTGACAGGAAGTCCCAGGAAAGATTTCTGTCCAAGCCCCTGCTGCAGAGGCTGTCCGATTGGCCCAGGCCTCTGATTTTGGGGGGCACAAGTCAGGGTGGGGGCCTGGGCAGAGCAGGGGCCAGCTATAGGCCCCTTGCCCTGTTTCGTGCCTCAGGCTGGGGCAGGCGTGCCCCTTCCCAATGCCAGTAGGAAGGCTAGGAGGCAGCCAAGGGGATGGGCAGTCAGTCCGGGGCTCAGATTGGCCTGACAGCCCCCTACTCCCACCTCCCTGGGCCAGGCTGGGCCATCCGGCCTCCTCTCTGAGCTGAGGCTCCTGCCCCACAAGCCTGTGTCCTTCCACCTCCCTTCTCCGTGATGAGCTGCCTACCCAGCGCTCACCCCATCACTCATGCTTGGTTCCCTCAGCATGGCAGGCTCTCACTGATTTCAAAGAACTTCCACGCATCAGTTTTAATCCGTATGAGGTAGCTACTGCTCATACCACCCCCTCTATCATGGGCCATCACAACCTAACTTTTATTAGCATATTTACTATGTACCTGGTGCCATTCTGAGCACTTGACACATATTCACTCATTTTATCCTCCCACCAGTGATGTGAGAGGAACGATTATTACCCCCTTTTACAGATGAGAAAACCGAGGCTCAGTCTCTTGCCCAATTGGTGTTTGCAAGTGGTACAGCTAAAATTATAAACCCTAGCCATTTGTCAGACTCCAATATTCCAATATCTAGCCCTTAATATTCTGGCTTTCTGCGAACCACCCCAGTGTTTAATGGCTTACGTCTTAGTCAGCTCAGGCTGCTGTAATAAATTGCCTAGACTGGGTGACTCACACAACAGAAATTTATTCTGCACAGTGGATCCAAGATCAAGGTGCAGTCAGACTTGGTTGCTGGAGAGGATTCTCTTCCTGTCTTGTAGACAGCTGCCTTCTCCCTGGGTCATCACACAGCAAAGATGGAGAAACAGAGCTCCAGTCTCTTCCTCTTCTTATAAGAACACTAATCCTATCACAGAGGACCACCTTCACGATCTCCCCTGAACTAGTCACCTCCCAAAGGCCCCACTTCCAAATACCACCATAACAGGGGTTTGGGCTTCAACGTGTGAATGGGAGGGTACATAAACATTCAGTCTATAATAGCTTAAAAGAACAAAACCAGGAGCGCCTGGGGGGGCTCAGTCGATGAAGCGTCTGATCATGCTCAGGTCATGATCCCAGGGTCCTGGGATCGAGCCCCATATCAGGCTCCCTGCTCAGTGAGGAGTCTGTTTCTCTCCCTCTACTCCCACCCCCACCCCCCACCCCCACTCATGAGAGCGCGCTCTCTGGTGCTCTGTCTCAAATAAATAAATAAATAAATAAAATCTTTAAAAAAAAGAACAAGATCACGTAATCACGATCGCTCCTTGTTCTGAAATGTTGTTGCCCAAGTTCAGGGTCTCTCACACAGTTGCAGTCATATGGGGGCTGGGGTGGAGTCTTCTTAGGCTCATTTCCTCCTGTGTTGGGTGGTTGACACTGGCTGTCATCTGGGACCTTGGTGAGGCTCTGTGTAGTTCTTGCTTTCTCCTGGCAAGGTGGCTGGGTTTTCAGAGTGAATGTCTTAAGAGGACCCATTGAATACTGAACTGCCTCTTAGAAACCAGCCTCAGATACCACATAGTGCCATTTCTCCTGTAATCACAGATCTCCCCGATCAAGGTGAGGGAACACAGACTCCACCCCCTGAAGGGAGGAGAGCTGGTATCCCACTGCAAGAGTGTGTGGGGTTGGAGATCCTGTTGTGGCTGGTTTGTAGGGCACAGCCAACAGCTGAGTGCCAGTTGGCAAGCAGCTGTGCTACAAAACTTCCAATCCAAACTTCCAATCCTCCCTGCTAATCTCCAGAGGTGGGCAGCATCTTCGTCCTGTCTTTCATATAAGGAGACTGAAATTTGATGAGGTGTATGTCTGGGGTTGGGCTGGCGCTGGATCCTCACTCGAGCAACCCAAATCCATACAGCGATCCACCTCACAAAGGAAAGCTCAGATGAGAGAGTTGGGATGATTCCACAGTCCGTCTCCACAGCAGAGCACTCAGCTTCCCTCAGGGAAGCCCTCATGGATCATGCTATTAGCACAGTATTACCTAGAGGCCTCAGAGAGGGGCGTGCCTAGGAGTGCCTCCACGATCTGTGAAGGTGCACAAAGATAATATTAGAATTTTCTCATAAAATGACATAAATTAAGCTTTAGGTAGACATTAGAAGATATATTGATGTGCATGTTCAACTCTTTTATCTAAAAGGGATGTGAGATAAAACGTGATAGCCAACAGGGAAATGTAAATTAAAACTATAATGAGAAACTGCCACAGCCAGAACAATGGTTAGAACTAAAAGGGTGTATCTACACTCACCACGTCTACTCAGCATTGTGTTGGAGGTTCTAGCCAAGGAAATTAAGAAAGAAAGAAAGAAAGAAAGAAAGAAAGAAAGAAAGAAAGAAAGAAAGAAAGAAAGAAAGAAAGAAAGAAAGGAAGAAAGAAAGAAAGAAAGAAAGAAAGAAAATCTAGTTCATAAAAGAAGAAGTAAAACTATTCTTATGTAGAGACAACATGATATGTCATATAGAAAACCTTAAGGAATTCACGAAATGACGATTAGAGCTAATAAACAATTTCATCAAGATTATAGAATATAAGATCAATATACAAAGATTAAACATATTTTATACACTAGCAATAAACAATTCAAAAATAAAATTAAGAAAACAATTCCATTTACAACAGCATTAAAAAGAATAAAATACTTAGGAATAAATGCAACAACAAAAGTGCAAGGGTTGTACATTAAAAACTATAAAACACTGTTGAAAAAATTTAAAAGAGATCGAAATAAATGGAAAGGCATCCCATGTTCATGGATTGGAAGACCTAATATTGTTAAGATAGGAATATTTCTTAAATTGTCCTACAGATCCAACAGATTCCACGTAATCCCTCAATGAAAATCCTAGCTATCCTTTTTGAAGGATATTAGCAACCTGATCCAAAAAGTGTATTAGTCGGGCTTCTCCAAGAAACAGAACCAATAGGACTGATACCTATTTATTAATCTATCTATCTACCAACCTATCTACTGAAACAGAGATTCATTTTAAGGAAATGGCTCATGTGATTGTGTGAACTGACAAGTCTGAATTCTTCAGGGCAGACCAAAGGCTGCAGACTCAGGGAAGAGTTGATGTTGTACCTAGAGACCGAAGGCAGTCGGGAAGCAGAATTCCTTTTTCCTTGGAGGACCTTGGTCTTTTTTTCTTAAGGCCTAAATCTTACTGGATGAGACCCATCCACATAATGGAAAATAGTTTGCTTTACTCAAAGTGTACTGATCTGAATGTTGATCACATCTAAAAAGTACCTTTACAGCAACACCTAGTCTGGTGTTTGACAAAAACTGGGTACTCTGGGTATCACAGCCTAGTCAAGTTTACACATAAAATTAGTCACCACAAATTTGTATAGAAATGCAAGGAAACCGCAATAGCCAAAACAATCTTGGAAAAGCAGAACAAATTCAGAAGACTCACAACATCCCAATTATGAAACTCTCTACAAAGCTACAGTAGTCAAGATAGTGTGGTTCTGGCATAAGTGCAGACATAGAGACCGCTGGATTAGAAGTGAGAGTCCAGAAATGCGTTCTTACGTCTAAGACTAATTGATTTTCAACAAAGATGACAAGTCCATTTTTTCAACAAACCATCCTGGGACAACTGAATGCGTACATGCAAAACAATAAAATTGGATCCCTACCTCACAGCACATGCAAAAATTATCTCAAAATGGACCAAAGATTACATGTGGGAGCTAAAACTAGAAGCCTGTTACAAGAAAACATAGATGTAAATATTTGTGATCTTAGATTTGGCAATGACAACTAAAGTGCCTTTGCTTTGGTTGCCTTTAACCAATGAAAAAATAGGTAAATTGGATTTCACTGAAATTTAGAACTTTTGTGCTTCAAATGACATTATGAAGAAAGCGGAAGGACAATCTGCATAATGGGAGACGATATTTACAAATCATATCTGATAGGGGCCATGTATCTAGAATATATTTTAAAAGACATAACTCAGCAAGAGAAAAGACAAATAACTCAGTTTAAAAATGGACAAAGGGCTTGAATAGACATTTCTCCAAAGAAGACGCACAAATAGCCAGTAAGCACATGAAAGGATGCTCAACACCATTATGCATAAGGGAAATGCAAATAAAAACTACAATGAAATATTTCCTCACACCCAACAGGGTGGCTATAGTTCAAAAGACAGACAACAAATGTTGGTGAAGATGGGGAAAAATTGGAAAGTTCATATAATGCTGGTGGGAATAAAATGGTGCAGCCGCTAGGGAAAACAGTTTGGAGATTCTTCAAAAAGTTAAACATATTGTTACCATATGATCAGGCATTTTGATTCCTAGGTATATACTGGAGAGAATAAAAAATGTATGTCCATATGTCCACACAAAGACTTGTGTATAAATATTTACAGCAGCATTATTCACTTGCCTAACAGTGGAAACAGCCCAAATGTTCATTACCTTATGAACGGAGAAACAAAGAGTGGTTCGTCTACACAGTGGAATATTATGCAGCCATAAAAAGGAATGAAGTACTGATACATGCTATGACATGGATTAAACTCAAAAACGTTAACTGAAAGAAGTCAGTCAAAAAGGGTCATTTATAATATGATTTCATTTATATAAAATATCCAGGATTGAGTCAGAAAGGAAATTAGCTATATTAAGGGCTAGGGAAGGGGGCAATTCTATGTGACTGCTAATAGGTACAGAGTTTCTTTTTGGGGTGATGAAATGTTTTCCAATTAGATGGTAGTGATAATTTAACGGCTTTATGAATATTCTAAAAACCACTGAATTGTATATTTTAAAAGGGTGAATTGCATGGTACATGAATTATATCTCAATTTAAAAAAAGAAATGACAATACCAAGTGTCCACAAGAATGTGGAGCAACTGGAACTCTTCCATTGCTGGTGAAGGTGTAAAATGATGCAACCACTTTGCAAAGCTGTTTGGCATTTCTTTCTAAAATTAAATACATGGTTATATGACATACCAATTCTACCCACAGGAATATACCCAAAAGACATGAATGTATTTCTTCACCAGCAATATGAACAAAAATATTCTTAGCAGCATTATTCATAAGAGCCACCAAATAGAAACAATGTTCATAAACAGCAAGATGGGGAAGTTGATTGTGATGGAATAATGCAATGCCTGCTGCACAGCAGTGACAGAGATTGACTTGCTGTTGCAGGGGATACAGAAAGTCTCAGAAGGAATGATGGGCAACAATAATCCAGATACAAAAGCATACTCAGCATGAATCCACTTATATCATGTTCAGAAACAGGTAAGATATGGAAAAGTAAGAACGGGCAGCTCGTAAGGCCCAGAAGGATTCTAAATATCGATCTGGGCAATCGTTATGCAAGTGTACACACATGTAAGTTTCTATTTGAGAAAAGCCTTAAGATTTGTGCACTAATGCATGTTGTATCTTGATAAATTTTCAAGTGTCAGGGCCCCTGGGGTACCAGGCAGTTCCTTGCAGAAACAAACAGGTAGGGAGAAGGTCCAGACTTCCTCTGCAACTGCAGCCATCTATCTTGGGGAGTGGGGTGGAGGTGGATAGCTAGGAGAGCCCCTGGCTATCCTTGAGAAATGAAGGGCTCTGTTTTACGTAGTCAGGTCTAGCCTGACACCATGCATCCTGAATACTGGGTGAAGGTTGTCCTGAGAACCACCTAGACCAATCAACAGTCCTCCCAGATTGTAGACCTGAGGCTGGACATTGCTGGCAGCTTGAGACTGGTGGCGACCCACCTGTGTGGGAAGTCTAGACAGGAGCTTCAGGCCACATGGGGAGAAGCTGGCGGCTAAGTAGAGTAGGGATGCCTCAGGCTCCCTGGGGGTGTGCACCATCCAGTGTGCTCTTCTTGCCTGTTTCCTGGGATCCCTGCATGGGGCACATGCTGGCCAGCCAAGGTGCATGTTTGGTGCAGAGCAGAGGCAGGCCAAAGCTGGCTAGACTGTACTGTCTTATGTCACTACAAGGCTGTGACCCACACTATGCTAGATCAGGTTCTGTGCCATAGCTCAAAGGACAACAGGCAGCCACTGGCACAGGGGAGGGCAATATCAGGAGTGACCCTAGATCCCAGAAGCCCAAGGGTCACTGGCTGAGCAAGTGTGGGGGCAGGAAGATTGCTCTGGGCCTCCTGCCCTTCAGCCTGGCCTTCTGAAGATCTTGTGGTTTCCCTTCCTTGCTGGGGTTCTGATGCTGAAGAGGGCACAGTGGGAGGCTCTAGTCCCACCTGCTATGGTGCATTGTCCATGGAGTCATGTGGCTTTAGGAGTGCTACCTGTACTCACTGTGTGGGGAAAGCTGTTTCTCTTCTTTAGTGACACCATCCATCAGTGAAGGGCTACAAGGAAGGCATTCCTTAAATATTGTTATGTGTGCCAATATTGGGATGCTGAGCAGGTATGAGTGGATTGCTGGCCCAGCCAGAGTAGACATCTATAGTTAAAGGGGTTTCACGCAAAAGAAGGTGCAGGGCATAGCAGGAGTCCTCAGACAGGGTCCCTGCTGGGAGGTGGGCTGAGAAAGCAAGCAAGCAGGGGAAGGAGGAAGGTGATTATGGAGCTAGGGGTTGACACAGAGTCGAAGCCACTGCATCATGGTTGGGGGAGGTAGGAATATCTGGCCACTACACACTGAGGACTGGCTTGGAGATGGTGAGCAGTGTTGGTAGATCTTGAGATACCAATGCTGGCAGGAAGCAGGTTGAGGGCAGGTGAAAGAGAAGAGGGACCAGACCATGTCTCAGCCTCTAAGGTTGCCTGCTTATACCGTGTGTGTGTGTGTGTGTGTGTGTGTGTGTGTGTGTGCAGCTTGTGGTTCTTGGGCTCTGTCTCTGTCATTTCCTCTCCGCTGCTCCTTTCCCTTCTGGTAGTGACTCTTCTTCAAACCACCCCCGGTTTTATATTTTTTCTTATTAAATTTTTTTTATTATGGACTATATCACACATTCAAGTGTGTAAAATGTATATGTGTGGTTTAAAGAATACTAAAGTGAGTGTATAATGTATAGAATATGCCCAGATTTTAGCATCCTCTGTGCGCCCTCCCTGCTCATGCCTCCTACTCTCCAACCCATAACCACTATTGTCGAGTTTGTATTAATCACCCCTGTGTATTGTAGCACCTATGAATACACCCCGAACAACATATTGTTTAGGTTTTCCTTCAAAAAAAAAAAAACTTTGTATAAATGAAATCAGACTTGTGCATTCTTCTGTGACTTCATTCCCTTGGGTGACATTGTTTCTGAGATTCTTTCACACTGGTGTGTGCACCCACAGATCAATCAGCAATCATCACCTTTCAGTATTGTATGGAATTCCATTGGTTGAATATACCATTATTTATTTGTCCATTCTAATGAGGGTGGACATATGGATTGCTTCCAAGATTTTTTTTTTCTGTCTAAAAACGATGCTGCTGTGAGCTTCCGTAGACACATTTCCTGGGGCACATGATTCTGGGGGCTGTGGGAGTGAGCTTCAGGGATGAGAACGGTCAATCATGATTCAGAGTGGTTCCACAGTATGCCCTTCACTAGCAGGGACAGAGGCTTTCCTCCATTCCTTCCCACACTCTCCTTGTCTCTCCCCTCCCTCCATGTCCCTTTTCTTTTCCCGTTTCCTGATCCAGTGGAATTCAGACAGGTGTTGGTATACCTACTGAGTTTGATCAGCAGTCTGAGGACAGGGTGATGTCCTATGGAGAGTGGCCATGACAAGGTCTGGTGGGAGGGGAGTGTCCTATGTGCCTCAGTGACCTCTAATATGTACGTAGTCCATTTCCTGAGGCTCATGTCTGCCCCCTCCTTGCCTCCCTGCTATTTTTCTGCCCCCTCCCCCACCACAGCTGAACTGGACAAGCACCATTCTTCTGTCTCATCCAAACCATTATCCAAAATACAGCCCCTGGTTGAGGAAATCAAGATGCTCTTGTTCTTAAGGCAGCCCCCTGTCCCTGCTGGGGTCAGCTGTCTTTGGAGCAGAAATCTCCCTCCCTCCCCCCAGTCCCTCATCAGCTCTGGACTCCATCTGCCCTCAATCACTGGTTCTGTCTTCTGTGGGAAGCTGGTTGGAAAATGTGGGGAGTCGGTTCTTTGTCGCTGGTTTTCCAGGTGGTTTGTAAACACTCCCAAGGAAATGCTTCTCGGTAATGAATGAGGCCCCTGTGCAAGCTGAAATTGTATGAGCAATTAACCCTGCTGGCCCAGTGCCCAAGAGGAGCACCCCCAGCTGCTTTCCTGGGAGAAAGTCCAGAATCCCTGGATGTGACCCTCTCCTCTGTTCTCTCTCACCTGGGGGAGGGGTTGTCTGACAGTAGGGGGAGGGGAGTGGGTGCACTTGGCAGCGGGGGCTACAAAAGGAAGACCCTCCTTCCTGCTTCTGAGGCAGGAACAGGCTGGCACATTCTAGAAAAGTGAGGAGGAAGTGGACGTAGCAGGAGTAGTGCGTGCCTGTGTGTGTGTGTGTGTGTGTGTGTGTGTGTGTGTGCGCGCACGCGCGCCAGGGAGCGGCTATCATCTGAAGCTTGTCATCCTGAAAGGCAAGTTCCACCTGGGCTTGGCAGTGTCTCAGTCCCCGGGCAAAGCTGAGCCCTGTCCAGGGTGCTGAAAGACCAGCGTAGCACTCTGGCCCAGGCACTGGCCACTGAACCAGCTCTACCCCTATCGCTGAGTGACTTTGTTCAAGTCCTCAAGCTTCTCCGTGAGCATTTTTCTCCTCTGCAGCGTGGGGGTGACAGTTAGCACTCCCTCCCAAAGCTGTTAGGGAAGAGGAAGTCCTGACCCACAGCAGGCACACATGACATGCCAGTGGCTACTGTCAGTGCCTTGCTCCATCTCTCCTGGCTGTGCCACCCGGACAAGTATCTCACCCTCTCTGGGCCCCAATTCTGTTGCCCATCATGGAGGGGGGAGAAATAGATGCCTCCTAAGCATGGTGCCAGGAGGACAAGTGAGTGTATGTGTGTGCCAAAGCTGCGCCTCTCCCCCAAAGGCAAGGGATGCTGGCTCCCTGGGCCTTTGCAATCTCAGTCAGGTGGGGTCCAGGAACTCTGGCTTTGTGGTGAGGCCTCTATACTTGGGGGTTAGCAGGTCCCTCACTCATTCGTTGGGGTTGGCACCCCTTGCTGCCCTGCAACCCATGGCTGGACTTTAGGGCACAGGTGGAGCTCTCCTGGAACCCAGCTGCTCCCCCCATTGGGGGCCTTGCTGAGTGGGCATCTGGAAGTGTCTGGCAGTGGCAGAAGAAAAGTGTTATAAAAAAGCTGGTGAGTAAAGTGTGAGGCCTGCTCTCTCCCCGTTAATAGCTTGCACAAGAGCCTCTTTGCCATTGGATTCAATTTATTCCCATCTGGGCCCTGCTGTCTCCATCAATTCGGCTAATAAAGAGAGGTGGATGGCCGTGACCTGGGCTGCCGCAGAGGCCTCTTCCAAGCTAATTAACTGGCCTGAACAATCCCTTTTAATACTTCTGTGCTTAATGCCCTAAAAGGGAAAAATGAACCGGGGACTGGGGAGGGGGAAGGGACTGGGAGCACGGGGCTGGCTGGTGGGGGAAGGGTGAGGGGGTCTGGCGGCTCTGGAGGCTGCTGGGGGAAATGGGGAAAGCAGAGAATGCAGCTCCAGGAGCTCAGCCCCCAGCCTCCGCTCTGTAACCCTGAGTGACTAGCCTCGCTGTCTGAAGCTTGGTTTTCTCTCAAGTGGGGTGGGTGCTGGTAAGAGAAACAAAGGACAAGCTGGTGTGAACTCGTGCTCCCTCTGAGTGGGACAAAGTCCAGGGAAAAAGGTGTGGGATGTGCTGCAATGTGCACAGAGAGCAGGAAGTCAGCAGCTGATGGTCTCTGCAGAAGAGACTCACAGGGGAGATAAGCTGTCCACCATGTACCCCTTTGTAGTGACTGGGCTTTGTTCCAGGCTGCCAGGGCTCAACACTTAGCCAAGGAAGCCTGGGCAAGGGTCTTCCCACTCTCACCTCAGCATCCTCAACTATAAAACAGGAATAAGAGTAATGGTCTGCTCCTAGGGCTGTTACAAGGATTGCATGCAATAATGTTGGTAAAGCACTTAGCTGCTTCCTCGATAAATACTAGCTGTAATCATAATTGTTATTGCTGTGATTTGAATTCTTACCTGGTTTGTATATTAGCTATGAAAAGACATTTTTTTATTTGAAAAGGCACAGACAAAATTCCATTCTCCTGGGGGCTATGAGGATTTATTCATGCCTGACCAGTGCCAAGCCCAAGGCTGGGAGCTTCCTGGCAGACTTTCCAGCCTCTGGTGCCTGGCACTGGAGCAGAGTAAGGTGCTGCCCATAGTGACTTTGCCCATGTCACTTCACCTCTCTGTGTCTGTGTTCCCACCTGCAGAATTGACTCATTGTTTCCAAGGCACTGCTCTGCCTAATGACAATGGCCAGTAGTCCTCCCCACTCTGAGGATGGACAGCACATGACCTTTGGCTGTCAACTCCTTTGAGGTTGGCCTAAGTCACAGAGAGCTCACCCAAAATCTTGCCCTTCTCAGAGCAGTCTGTATCCAGTGGCTGAGTGACCTTTTCTGTCTCAGGGACTTTGCAGAAAGGCTTAGCTATTTCAGCCCAACAAGGAATCATCTGGCTGGCCACATTCACCTTACATTCCCTACGGGTAAGCCAGGCTTTGTTGGTCCTTTGCTCTCCCTTGTGGAACTTCTATTCCATTGAGGTTCCTACAAGAATCATACAGAACCTACCCAGAGAAAACCTCAGGACTCAATGCCAACTGTAACCTGATGACTCACAGATGAACTTCTCTAACTCTCATTTCTCCCCAACCTCCAGAGTTATATCAGCTCTCTGACACCTTCACCTGGGTGTCCAGTAGGCATTGCAAACTCAACATGGCCTAAACTGAGCTCCTTCCTGGTGATGCACCCTCTCCCTCTTCCAAATCTGCTCTTCCCAGTCTTCCCATATCAGTGAGGACCTATTCCCTCCTTTCTGAGGCTGGGCTAAAAATCTTGGAGACATCCTTTGCTCTTTCTCACACACATTACATCCAGTTCATCCAAAAGTCCTATGGCTCCATCTTCTAACCACCCGCCAGTTCTCACCCCTTCTGCTGCCATCATCCTGGTCCAAGCCACCAGAGTGTCCCATCTGATCATTACAGTCATGCCCTCTGCACTCGTTTCCTGCCTCGTCCTTATCCTTTTCAGTCTACTGTCTACTCAGCAACCATAGTGCCTGCTGCAAAATGTAGTCTAGACCACATCACGCCCCTGCTCAAAACCCTGCAGTGGTTTCCAGTCTCATTCAAAATAGAGCCAAGGTTCCTCCCCTAG
The DNA here is from genome assembly GCF_017311325.1 of Ursus maritimus. NCBI lineage: Eukaryota > Metazoa > Chordata > Mammalia > Carnivora > Ursidae > Ursus > Ursus maritimus. The sequence continues at coordinate 1,310,520 of NW_024423786.1, forward strand.
CCTACAAGACCCTAACTGATCTGGCCCTGACCTCCACAGATTTATCTCCTGCCTACTCCACTTACTTGTTCTGTTTCCGCCAACTGACCACCTTGAGTACACCATGGACTTTCCTGTCTCGGGGCCTTTGCACCTGCTATTCCTTTTGTTCCCTTCAGATTATGCTCAAATGCCACCTCTCACGTCCTCCTCACTCACTATTTGGCTATTCTAGTCAATTTTTCTTCATAGCAGGAATCATCCACTGAACCATATATGTATCTATATCTGTCATCTATATGTACACGTATGCCTATACCTGCATCTACGTTCTTTCTCCCCCACTAGAATATACATTTTGTGAGATGCTGTCTATTTTGTTCTGTGATACAGCATCGAGTGTAAATGCTTCGTCTGGTTCGTCTGAACTGAGAATGTGCTGTCAGTGTGTAAAATACACACCAGATTTTGAAGACTTAGCACACACACAGAAAGAATATAAAACAGTTTTCTGGTAATTTTTATACTAACTATATGTTAAGATGATAATGTTTCGCATGTATGCATACTATTAAAATAAATCTTACCTGTTCCATGTTTCTTTCTTTCTTTTTCTTTCTTTTTTTTTTTTTTAGCTATTTTATTTATTTTACAGAGAGAGAGAGCATGAACAGGGGGAGCAACAGGCAGAGGGAGAAGCAGACTCCCCGCCGAGCAGGGAGCCCAATGTGGGACTCAATCCCAGGACCCTGAGATCATGACCTGAGCCGAAGGCAGACGCTTAACCGACTGAGCCGCCCAGGCACCCCTATGTTTCTTTTTTTAATGTGGCTGCTAGAAAATCTTATTTCTATTGAACACATCTGCTTCAGAGAATGGAATGTAATAAGGCTTGGATTTTCTTTGTCTTGTGTTTCCCTTGCAGGGGTCCTGGCTCCCTATTTCTAGGGAGCTGACCCCTGCCCTGGGCCTGGAGGTAGAGGAGGGAGAAAGCAGCCGTGGAGCTATTCACTCCATGGTGCTAAAAAGGGCCCAATCCTGCAGCCAGGCAGTGACCTTGTGGGCCAATGACTTGTTGAGTGGCCGCAGGACCCTGTCAGGAAGTCCATTCTGAGTCCTGCCCTTATGCTTTATGCCAGACACATGAGCAGAAGAGAGGAGGCCTCCTGTCCTAAAGGCAGCTTCTCTCCCCGAAAGGGGCAAGGCTTTCGGAAGGGAAACAGCCTGTAATTAGAACAGTAAATTGTGTGACCCTGCCGGCAGGTGTGGGAGAAGGTGGTAAACAGGAGGCTCTCAACAGGCTGGCAGGGTCAGTACGTTTATCTTTCTAGAGCACTGGAAGGCCTTGAACACAGCAGGGGATGAGACACATGAGGCCCTTCCCCTTGGCACTGCCCTCAGGGAAGACCACTGGTCCCATTTCAGGCTAAGAATGGCCTCCCTTCTTGCCTGGGTCCAACCCCAGCTCCATCCCTTCCCAGCCTTGGTAAGTCACTCCAGGACTCCAGAACACTGCCTATTCCCTTGCCTCTGATAGGGTCTCTTCAAACCCCGGGGTTTCTGAGGGGTGAACAAGAAGGAAGGTGAGGTACCAGGTGTGGGGCAGGGCTCCATAGATACAACACTCCAAACAAAACTTCCAACCTTTGTTTATCATGAGCTGCTAAAATATTTTAAAACAACTTTGGATTATTTTTTTTTTATCAGAGTGAAACAATTACAAATTCAAATTGGATAGAGGATTTAGGAGCAATTGGTCCCCACTCTGACCCACCTTTTCTCTCCCTTGAAGGAATCCTCTTAACTCCCTAAGCTGTGGAAATGTCCTAAGCAGGCTTAATTACATTACATTACATCCCTGGCTGTGTCCCGCAGTCAGAGGAGGATTCGGCTCTCTCCCGGCAGCTACCTTCCCCATCCACCTGTGTGTGCCACTGTTGTTGGTCCCTATCTTGCTTCTCTTCCTAACGCTGAGGGGTAACTGTACACTTCTACTTTTTGTTTCACCAACTACAGATAGCACCAATAGATCGAATTTATGTACCTTCTGTTTTGTTTCCCAGATGCAGGAGCACAAACTGAAGACAGCAGGAAGCTTGTTTCCCTGGGTCTCAGTTCTGCCCTCAAAGCCCCAAATCCGCTGAAACAGGGCCCTGCCCGGTTCTCCCTGCCTGCCCGGAGAGCCCTCCTCCAGCCTTCCTCCAGCACTCACCTGTGTGGAGCCATCCCTGCCACCCAGCAGGGCTCCCTGTTCCCCCGCCGTGTCCCCACCACCCACCATGGTGGTCTCAGCCATCCTGCTGACCTTCCAGCTGTGCACCCCCTCCCCGTGGTTTGGGCAATGAAGCAGTGAGTTGATGGGCTTGACCCTTTGAGAGAGAGATGGTGAGGCCAGTTCACTGGGCATTTAGCCAGCAAGTTCAATGCAGCACATTGTTGGAATTACTCATTCGGGGAGGAGTAGGTGCAATCTCATTCAACTCTTCCTTCCATGCCATGAGGAGGGCATGATCATCTCCGTGTTCAAGGGGGGAGGCTGAGGCACAGGGAGATTCAGCAACTTGCCCAAGATACACAGGTCGTGAAAAGTGGAGCAAGGGTCACGCCGGGCGTGCAATTCAGTAACACATCACTGTTTTTATTGTCTCAACGACATCGGTCAAAGCCAGTAATTACCCAGGTTACTTGCCTGTTGCCTGTTTTCCTCCATGAGAATGTTGGCCCCAAGAGCAGGTCCTCATGTGTTTGATCTCCCTCACTTGACAAAGTGCCTGGCGTAGACTGTGTGCTCAATAAACAGTTATGAAGATCTGGAAAGGGCGGAATCTAGATCGGGTGGCCATGGAAGACCTCTCTGAGAAAATGACATTTTTTTTTGCATTTTTTTATCGTGATAAAATATATAGAACATAATATTTACCATTTTAGTCATTTTTAGGTGTATAGTTCAGTGGCATTAAGCACATTCACCCTGTTGTGCAGCCATCCCCACTATCCATCTTCAGAACTCTTCATCTTCCCAAACTGGAATTCTGTGCCTGCTGCACGCTGACTTCCCATTGCCCTCCCTGGAGCCCCTGGCAGCCACCACTCTACTTTCCGTCCCAGTGAGTTTAACTCCTCTAGGCACCTCGTGGACGTGGAATCAGACAGTATTTGACTGGCTTCTTTCACTGAGCATAACGTCTTCAAGGTTCATCCGCGCTGTAGCCCGTGTCAGAATTTCCTCCCTTTTATTTTTTTTTATTTTTTTATTTTTTTTTTTAAAGATTTTATTTATTTATTTGACAGAGATAGAGACAGCCAGTGAGAGAGGGAACACAAGCAGGGGGAGTGGGAGAGGAAGAAGCAGGCTCATAGCAGAGGAGCCTGATGTGGGGCTCGATCCCAGACCGCCGGGATCACGCCCTGAGCCGAAGGCAGACGCTTAACCGCTGTGCCACCCAGGCGCCCCAGAATTTCCTCCCTTTTAAAAACTGAATACCGTTCCTTTGTGTGGGTAACCACATCTCGTTTATCCATGCATCTGTCGATGGACACCTGGGTTGCTTTCACCTCTTGACTGCTGCAAACAACGCTGCTCTGAACCCGGGGGTACAAATGCCTCTTCACGTTCCTGCTTTCAGTTCTTTTGCGTATTTACCCAGAGGTGGAATTGGTGGTGGGCCATATGGTAACTATATTTTAATTTTTTGAGGAACCACAATGCTGTGGTCAGCAGCAGCTGCACCATTTTACATTCTCACCAACAGGGCACAAGGGTTCCAATTTCCCCACATCCTTCCAACACTTGCTGTTGTCTGTTGTTTTGATAGAAGCCATCCTAGCGGGGTAGAAGGATTGACATCTGAGCGGAGACCAGGATGGGGGGTGGCACGCCGCCGCAGGGCAGGTGAACAGGAATGTGCTGTATGAACTGGAGGAGGCCTATGTGGCTGGAGCCCCCAGGAGACGGGGTTGGGGGGGGCAGGGGGCCGACTCCTCAGAGCCTTGCAGCATGGTGAGATGTTTAGATTTTATAAGAAGCCGTTGGAGAACTTTAAGTTGGGCAGTGGTATATCCGGTTTCCATTTTAAAAAGATGTTGCTGGCAGTTGGGTCACGTTCCAGCAATCTACTGCTGTCTAACAAAGTACCCCCAAACCGAGAGCTCTTAAACTGCCATTTTATTTTGCTCACAGTTCTGTGGGTCAGAAATCTGGGAAGGCTGGATGGTTCGTCTGGGCTGCCTGTCGTGGGGGTGGGTGCCAGGTTCTTCATCTCGCATCTGGTGCCCTGGTGGCCTTTCCCTCTCCTCCAGGGAGGGTCTCACCCTCCAGGCCACCCCTATGTCACCTGAGCTTCTCACATATGGTGGGCTCGGCCCTGGGGGTTGGAGGAGGGGTTGTACTTCTCACATAGCAGAAGTAGAAGCCGTAAGAGCTACATCCCGAACTGGCATGGCTTCACTTCTGCCACATTCCATCTGCTGAAGCACTCAGGGGGCCACCTGGATTCAAGGGGGTGCAGGAACAGGTCACTCTTCCCGGGGGTGGGACAGCAGAGCCGCACTGCAGAAGAGCAGGGGCAGTGAATGGATGCTAGGTGACAATGAGGATTACCGGGAGGTTGTTAGTCCAGGGAGAGCTGAGGGTGTGGGGCTAGGCTGGTGGCCTTGGGAAGAGGGGCGGTGAACAGGTTAGGGAGATGTGGGAGGCAGCACCCACGGATTTGGTGATTGAGTAGAAGGGGTGAGGGAGAGGAAGAGGTTAAGAAAGACTCCCAAGGTTGTGGCTCAAGTCACTGTGTTAACTATGCCTTTATTTTCTGATGCTTTGACATCTCGGGGCTGTGCTGACCCCAGAGGGACTGCCCCTTCCAGGCTTAGCCAAGTACTAGACAGTAAAAGACCATTTTTGAACGTGTCTTTTCCCATACAAGACAATCAATCCAGAGTCCACACAGCCGCGCCTCCTCTATCAGGCTCTCACACTTGGGGGCTTCTAGCCACCTGCCATAATCACCAGGGCTAGGTACTGACAACTCCGAATAGCCCTCTGCCCCAGGGCCCTGAAATTTTGCAAACCATTACCCTCTTCCCCTGTTCCTTCCCGGAAGACATGACAGTAACTGTTCTTGTCCATCTTCCCTCAGCTGCAGCCTCCTGACTGCCCTGGGGCTGCCCTGGGACCCCGTGTGGTGTGGCCTGCCCCTCCTCTTGGTATCAGGGAGTATAACAAGCTATCTTTTCAATGGCAATCATCTTCTGATCTGTTGGCCTCACGATAATACTTGAATAATAATAAAATCTACGTTTTACAATAGTCACTGACATCAAGGCGCCCCAGGTGTTTGCATCAGGGGAGGGCAGCCTTCTCCTTTCGCTGGCTGGCTGCTTACTTTGGCACCCCAGGCTGGAAGAGAAAGGGCAGAGAACGCCCATGCTGTGGTGTTGAGTCCACCCATCCCCTCCCCCCTGCACTGACCATTTCCCTGGTGGGAGTGTTCCCATGGCAACCAAGTGACAATGGCCAATCCCCTTCTCCAACAGGTGGGCTTGACTGAGAATGGAGGGGTGGAGAGTGGATGAATGGGCTGTTTTTCTTAATTAGGCAGTATACAGCTATAGTTCCCTCTACATTAAATTCTCTTCCAGGAGAAATCGGAAATATTCCTCATTTTCCCAATCTAACACAACCACTGTTTTCTTTTCTCCTGGATGCAGGACCCCCTCTGCCCCAGAGCTCTGAGATTATTCAAACCTGCCAACCCAAGCTTGTTTACCCTGCCTCACCCATTCCTTCCTTTTTCTAAATTTTGCTTTTATTTATCCTTCCAATGGGCATTTCCATTTTGTCCATTTATTTATTTCCTTTGTTCTTATTTATTGGTTTAGTGGACATTTCAATTCTGTCCACCACAGCCACCACGTATAGGGTTGTGAGTGCTGGCCGTGTGCAGGGTGGCGTGGTGACCTTCCACCTAGCACCCCCATCATGACCATTCCTGTGATGCTCCTTGGTCTCCTGGTTGGTGGTTTTTGATGGCTGAGTGCTGTCATAGAGGGGAACAGGGTGGGTGCTTCTTACCTACAGCTGTTGAGTATGATAGGATGGCCACAGCCAAGGAAGGACATCCCGAAACAGGGCCAGGTCCAAACATGCCGTGAGTGAACGTGCTGTGGCTGGGCTGCCAGATCCGAGGGAGGGTGTCTGAGGGCGCAGCCAAGTCCAAGAGCCAAGTCACTGCGGGTGGCAGGGCTGGGTGAGTCGTGGCCAGGCTGGCAGGAGCCGATGGCCAGCTGCTCCAAGTTGATATTTAGCTGCTCTGCCCAGGACAGCAGGGGCACTGGGGAGTCCCAGGCAGATGCACCATACGCTGCCTAAGCGATCCTGGCATTGGGCAGGTTGATGGGTTCCCATGTGGAGGCATTATTTTTAAAGTGCCTCAATAAAGAAAAAAGAAGGGGGGGAAGCTGTTACAGAATAAAAGAGACTTCAAAGAAGCACAGCGACAAACACAGCGTGTCGCCCTTGTTTGCATCCTGCTTCCACCAAACCAACTCTCGCAAGTACTCTCGAGACATTTGGGAAAATTTGAACATGGGCTGTGAATTAAAAGATATTAAAGAATTATTAATTTTGCTGGGTATTATGATATTATGATTAGATTTTTAGAGTCCTTATCTGCTAGAGACACAAATTGAATTACGTATGGATAAAATAAAATGATGTCTGGGATTTGCTTTAAATACCAAAAAAAAGTGTGTGTGTGTGTGTGTGTGTGTGTGTATGTGCGTGTGTGTATGTGTGTGTGCGCTTGTGTGTGTATGTGTGTGTATGTGTGTGTGTGCGCTTCTGTGTGTGCGCTTGTGTGTGTATGTGTATGCGTGTGTGTGCGTGTGTGTGCGTGTGCGTGCGTGAGTGTGTGCGTGCTTGTGTGTGTATGTGTGTGTGCTTCTGTATGTGCGTGTGTGTGTGCGTGTGTGCGTGCGTGTGTGTGTGTGTGCGTGTTGGGGGGAGATGAAACAATATTGGCTGTGAGCTGATAACGGTTGAAGCCGGGGATGACACACGGGCTCATTATCGTATTCTCTCTACTTTTGTGTAGGTTGGACGTTTTCCATAATAAAATGTTAAAAAGTGCTTCAAGCAATATATTCTTGCTCATGGCGTTTTGCACTCCTTCTGCGCTGTTTCCTGAGGATGAGTCCCCAAGGGTGGGATTTCCAGATCCAGGGCAGGACACTTCCTCTGGCTCTGGACGGGGCCGTCGAGTCACTCTTCCATAGGACAGTGTGGTTTGCACAGCGGTGAGCATGGGGGGCGGGGGGCGCTCGTTTGCTGGGCAGCCTTGCTGGCTGTAATTTCAATTGTCCACTGTCACTAATTAATTCGACGGGTGTTTGTTTCATTTCCAGTCCTTTGGCTAAGGGGTGGGTGCAGCATTTGCTCTTGGTGAGAGCCCGTAGCTGCTTTGGCTCCTGGCCCCAGTCCCTGGCCCCATGCGCCTTTACCTGGAGGATCTTTTGTTTGGACAAATGCTTGTGACCTACAGATAATCTTGGCCCTCTACCTTTTTGACACAAACGCCTCCTAATCTTTTTTAGCTTCTGATGTTCCCAGAATTTTCATGTTGATATTACTAATTCTATTATCTCCTTCTTGGATTTCTTTGATTGCAAGACAGGTGTTAACCCTTGTGAATACCTGCCAAAGCGTCAACTATGTTTCCACTGGGTTTTCTACGATTGGATTATTTATGGTCCGATCTTCCATTTATCTCTAATTTAATTGAGTCTTTGGTGTCTAGATCCTTTCCCCCAGGTTGAATCTCCATATATCTCAGCATCATTTTGTAAATTATTTTTCCCTTTGCCATCATTTAGTCTTGATTATTTCATGAATGACGAACTCCTCCTGTATCTGATGGGGGTCTATTTCAGGGCTCCGAATTCTTTCCTCCAGTCTCATCTCAATTTGGGGGCCAGTACCACACCCTGTTTCAGTTACTGCTACGTTACTACGTCCTGATCTCTGGCAGTCCTGGGGCTCGTACCCAGGTCTGTCAGGCTCCAGAATAGCTCTGCACCTCCCCGCCATCCCCAGTGCCCTGTCCCAGAATGAGGAGACTTTGGTTGAATCCCAGTTCTGCCACCAGCGGTGTGCTTGGACCAGTCCCATAGGCTCTCTGAGGCTCGCCTGTAAAAAGAGGCAACGTGTGACTTGTCACCAACAGAAAATGCCTGCACTTAATAGGTACTCAGCACTTTGGGGTTTGAAAGCGGACCCTGGGGGTAACTGAGCCTGCGACTTGGATGGGCTTAGAAGGAGTCAAGGGCATCTCCTCCGTCCCTCTTGGCAGTGCTAGGAACACCCCAGTGAGGGGCTCCCTGTCAGCCTGCAGAGCTCGGGGGTGGGTGGCAGCTCAGGTACCTGAATGAGCCATAGTTGCTGATGGCCCTGTTTCTATGGATACCACCTCAGAATGGGGCCAGAGGTGGGGAACACCCAGGCGCTCTGCCAAGGAGGTGACAGGAGGTGTGACTGCCCACAGGGCGGGGAGGGCTGGGCTGTATGTCTCTCTTGGACAGCAGAGGTGGGCCACAAGCCACAGGTGGGGGATGTCATTGAGCTGAGCCAGAGGACCAAGCTTGTTCAGGCGGGGTCATGGAGTGTGTCGGTCCTGCTGTCCAAGGAGCAGACATGGAGATGGAATGAGAAGAGCAAGCAGCTTGGGGGGAAGTGCCTGTGAAGGATGAGGGGAAGGAGGGAGGAGTGGGAATTAGCAGGGAAGAGCCTTAGGTCCGGTCCGGGGTGGCACCAATGAAAGGAGAGGGGGAAGGAGGGAGGACGGCGGGGAGGGACAGCCGCAGACTGCTGGGCAGCTTCACGCTGGGTGGGCAGCCTCAGAGCTCAGGCGGCCCATGAGGGAGGCCAGGTTGGGCAGCAGCAGCTGCCTCCGGGACCTGTTGTGCTGGTCCTCAGCCTCCGCCAAAGCTGCACTGGATCCTTGAGGCACAGGAGCTGGTGGCTGTCAGCCAACCGCTTTCCTCCCAGAGGACTCTCTCCAGAAGGGAGCAGACGTTGTCCCTTGCAGCCATCCCTCACTAACTGTGTGGACTTCCGGGGCCCCTGCCCCGCCCCTTGGGTGTTGAGACGGTGGGGTGTGGGGGAGGTGGCCCCAGAGAGTCATCCCATTAGGGCCAAGCCCAGGGAAGGCTGTCATGCCTCCTGATGCTCCCACCTCTCCATGCCAAGCCCCAGGCTCCAGTACTATTCAGGGAGATGCTGGGGACCACACTGATGGCTCCCAGGACCCCACCGTGATGGAGGGCCCCGGGGTGGTGCTGGAGAGGCTGGGGCACGAGGCCCTCTAGGTGTGTGCCAGTGGGGCTGTGCAAGCGAGGGTGCGGAGGAGGTGCTGTGTGCCCACTTGGAGGGGCTTCTAGAGGGGGCCAGGGGAAGGGAGGTTCCCTGGAGGCCTGGGCTGAGAGCCGGGCTGTGGATGGTGGGGAGAATTTGGAGAGGAGGAAGCAGAGGAATGTGAGACAGGACACTGGAGAAAGGGACCACATGAGCAAGTGTATGTCCAGCACTTGGTGGGAGGGCAGAGCCAGAGAGTGGAACACAGAGCACTCAGGAGGTGGGGAGTTACTCAGGAATTCGGGGAGAGCCTCAACGACACTGTGCCTACTGTGGGCGGGCATTGGAAATAACAGAATTCCTTTCTCTTGTGATGTGCCCCAGTGGCCTCTGACTCACCTTGGACTGGCCCTGGTCCACTTTGCTGCAGCCCCGCAGGTCTCACCCTTCCTGAGGGCTCAGAGCCTTTGCACTGGCCCTTCCCCCTGCCCAGAGCACTTTTCCCGTGAGAGCCCCTGCTCATCCTTGCCAGGCCAGATGCCCCTTCCCCGAAAAGGCCTCTCTGGTCCCTGCTTCTCAGACACCCACCCACAGTCACTCGTGACTACATCACCTGCCTGGCTGTCTTCATGACACCACAACCTCTAATTACACGATTCGTGTTTTTGGTTTGCTTGTTTATCATCTGCCTCTTCCCACGGGTCTGTCAGCTCCTAGAGGGTGGGGATTTTATCTGTCTGGTTCAAGACTGTAGCCCCAGAGCGAATCCATGGTGCCTGTAAATCCCTACAACGTGAGGGTGGGGTATTGGCCCACTTAGTCCTCCGTGAGGAAGCAGAGAGTCACCACCCAGTGACACGGTGGGGAGGGGCTGTGGTTTTGACAGCCTGGTGGAAACTACCAGGTAGACGCTTCCTAGCCAAGCAGCCCTGCACAGGTCAGCTGCCGCCTTTGGGCCTCTCCTTGGTCACCTCTGAAACACAGGAAAGCATGTGGGTCACACGAGGGTGAGCTGGACAACCGCGGTGGGAATGCCCTGCATGGGGCCAGGCCGCAGATGTCCCCAGCCCCCCTTCAAGGGTGGCTCTTCCCAGCCTGTGGCAGCTGCCCTTCTGACGGAGCTGGGGGCCTCTGCGCCGGGGCGGGAGGAGGCCCGAGTGCGGCCGCTCCTCTGCGGGGTGGGCTGATGTGTGAGGGATTTATGGGACAATGCTCGAAATGAAAAGCAATTCAATGAAATCCCAGGGTGGCAAGAGGCTTCCTGGAGCCTCGCTAAGTGGGTCTGGAGCAGTGATCAGCGTTGCAAATCTATTAGCTTGCTCTCGGCATCTGGGGCCGCTGCGTGCATGAGTCACTGAGTAGGGAGCCAGGAAGCTGGTGCGGCCAGCCGGCTGCTCATCAATTAAACTCCTCTCCGTTTAATTAAGACATAAAACATCACCCTGCCCGTCCGCGAGAGGGGCTGGACACCCGGGGCCTCGCAGCCGCTGCAGCCGCCCCCTGCCCCCCCGTGTCAGGCGCCTGCCAGGCCACGAGGCAACTGGGAAGTCACACTGCCCCTTTTCCCGCCCAGGACGCAGAGTCTCCGATGGGGGCTCCCGCTTGCATGCTGCCTGTGACGTGCAGCTCACCCTCCTTCCCTCTGCTGACTCAGGTGGGCCAGACAGGGCGGCACAGGAGCGTGGCCTCCGGAGCCAGCTGCTGGGGTCAGACTACTTGGCTGTGTAACCAATTCTTACCCTCTCTGTGCCTCAGTTTCTCTGCCTCTATGTGGAAGGACAGGAATAGTATCTGTGTGTAGGGTTATTCTGAGGATTCGGTGAGTTAATGCTCACAGAACACTTGGGTGGGAGCCCAGAAAGTACACATCTTCTTTGTACTTGTAACTGGAATGCTCTGCTGCCTCCTACTGTGCCTGCCGCCCCTGCATTGACAGTGCATTGCAGCCAGCCCTCAGCCTCTAGACCGCGCGTGACATGCTGGGTCCGGCTTACCCTCTGGACTGGGAGGTCCGAAGACAGAGCCTGGCCTGATTCACCCTCCTGTCTTCTGTGCCCAGCACAAGCCCTCACATAGGCACAGGGACTGCAGGTTTCTTGGATGGATGGATGGACGGACGGATGGATGGATGGATGATGTGAATTCTTCCCTCTTGGACTTCTTTGGGCCCCAGAGAGGAAGATAAAAAGGCATGTCGTTTGAGACAGTTGCCAGGCCCGGCATCAGGCAGATCCAGGTAGAGTTTCAATTTACATCTCGGAGCCTCAGTGCTCTCATCTGCAAAATGGGCACCACACAGGCACCCTTGGTTACCTGCTCAATATCCATTCTTCTCTTCTTTCTCTTATTTTGGGGAACGAATGGGTATTAGCACAGCTGAAAAAGCCTCTTTTCCAAGGTCTCTTGCAGCTGGGAGTGGTCACGGGACCCTGACCAACAATGAAATGTCAGCCGAGTCTTCTGGGGGTTCTGGGAAGTCAAGCCTGGTATTGTTCCCTCTTTCCCACTTCCTGCCCCCAACTGGAAGGTGATGTCCAAGGGGGTGGGTGTGGAAACCAAAGCCAGAGTGCTAAGGATGGAAGGGCGGAGAGACAGAAAGAGCTAGCCTCCTGTCCACCCCACAGAGCGCAAGCCAAAGCCTGCACTGCTGCCTCTGGACTCCTCACTGTATGACAACTACCCTCTGCTGGCTTAAGCTTCTGAAATTAGGGTCCTCCGTTTCTTAGAGCCAGTGCATTCCACGCGGATGAAGTGATGTCACCGCACACGAGGCACACAGCCCCCACGCCTGCTCCTTGCACAGAGCAGGTGCTCAATAAACACGCGTCTGCTCACACCAGCCTGGCTCACCGATCTACTGACCGGCCTGGTGAGGCTCCACTCTTTCAGAACTGCCCATGGAATGTGCCCCCAGCCATAGCTTGCCTTCCGGGACTGGGCCAGAGCCCAGCAGTGGGAGGGCATGGGAGACACTCTGGGAGAGGGAGAGCAGAACACTCTGTGGTCTCAGCAGGAGTCATCTGCAGCTCAACTTGGAGAAGTTTTGTTGGCCTTCCAGCTGACCCAGGCAAGGGGCATGGGTTTGTCATGAGAAAACGAGACGGACAAGCCGTCCAGATAAGGGGCCTCTAGGCGGGGAGGCCCAAGGCAGTGACTCCTCTTACCTGGCACCTGGGGCCATGGTGGGGCTGTGGGAAGATCAGTCTGGGTGGGACCATCCTTGGTCAGGCTTCAGTCTACAAACCAGCATCCCCCAAACCTCTGTCACTGTGCATCTGGTCATGGCGTTGGAACACCCACGCTTTTGTTTACTTCATAAGTTCTCTTTAATTTCATTCCCTTTAAACACCCTAAACAAATGTGTCTGTGGATCGTCACCAAAACCTCGAAACTTCACCACACTGAAGGTGAGTGTGAAGCAAACACAAGAAATGCCTACAGGAGTGATCAATTCTAGCCAGCTCTTGCACCCTGCCAAGGCCCTGGGCCCGCTGCCTACTCTCCCGCTCTGTCAAAAAGGAGATTAAAGTGTGTTAGAGAGATGTTAAAGGCAGTTTAGAAGCAAACTGAGACTTTCTGAGGAAGGTAATAAGTAGGATTGGGTGAGAATTAAGGTCTTTACATCCCCATGACGTGATGCCTGATTTAATGTCCGATCGATGCAGGACTGATGGCAGAGCCTCTGAGGACAGCGAGGCCACTGCGGGGTTGTGAGCAAGAAGAAAATATAACCAGTGAGTGCGTTACTGGGGGAGGGATGATCCGACTCATGGAGAGCAAATGGAGATGTGAGAGCCTTCAGAAGAGGAAGAAGACCCTGTGGGAGGGCAGCCACGGGGGGAAGGGACACCTCCAAGGCATTTTCTCCATCTTCTTCTGCTGCCTGGAGGGTCTGGCTCTGCCCTGCCAGTCAGTACAGCCGAGGCTACGGGAGTCTGTTCCTGCTCTGATTCTCCTTCTTCCTTGGTGGGCGTTATCCTCAAATGGGAAGGAGGGGCCCATACCTGGGTCACAGAAATGCAGACTGAGATGGGGAGAGAGCACAGGCCAGATCCCAGAATTTCCAATCCTTGGATCGTGTCCTTGGAACAACGTCTCCCGGTACCGATGTTCTTCCAATCTTCCCATGTGAGGGAAGCAAGGACAGAGTTGCTACCAGGATGGAGATGGACAAAAGATGCTTCCATCTTCAAAGGGTAGATTGGAGGGACTGGGGCCCCATGAGCTGGAGGAGATCAGCCCCAGGAAAAATTCTAGCATAGATCATCACATGCACAGTTCGAGAACACTTAGAAGCCAAAGAGCAATCATCAGGAGTTCACGGCTTCACTAAGGAACGTGTCAATGGGAAACCAGTGTCATTTGCCACAAGTAGACGGTACCCACCAAGTAAATACAGGAGAACAAAACAACGCTGCTTACTAGATATTGCCCTAGCTTCTGTCAGTCTCCATCTACTGCATTTTTATGTGGCTTAAAAGGAGTTTTCCTTAAATGGAGAGAAGAAACATTTCAAGGCAACAGCTAATATCGCTCAAGATTCTCATGGGCAATCAAGAGTAAAACAGAGCTCTCAGTTATGACCATTTATTTTTTAATTTATTTTTATTGAGGTATAATTGACATATAACATTATATTAGTTGCAGGTGTGCAACATGATTCAATATTCGTATACATTTCAAAATGATCACCATCCATCACCTTAAATAGTTCCAAAAATTTTTTTTCTCATGATGAGAACTTTTCAGATTTACTCCCTTAGCAACATTCAAGTACACAATACAGTATTATTATTATTATTTTTTAAAGATTTTATTTATTTATTTGACAGAGAGAGAGACAGCCAGCGAGAAAGGGAACACAAGCAGGGGGAGTGGGAGAGGAAGAAGCAGGCTCCCAGCGGAGCAGGGAGCCTGATGTGGGGCTTGATCCCAGAACCCTGGGATCACGCCTGAGCCAAAGGCAGACGCTTAACGACTGAGCCACCCAGGCGCCCCTATTATTATTATTTTTTAATTTTAATATTTTATTTAACCCAATATATCCAAAATAAGTTATGTTTAATGAGAAAACATTTACATTGCTTCAATTTTAAAATTTCATTTAACTAAAATACAGTATTATTAACTATTTCCACCATGCTGACCATTACATCCCCATGAATTACTTATTTTATAACTGGAGGTTAGTACCTTTTGACAGCCTTCATCCACTTCTCCCACCCCACCTCCTGTCTCTATATGACCATTTTTTTATAATAATGTTTTTTATTCTATTATGTTAGTCACCATACAGCACATCCCTGGTTTCCGATGTAAAGTTTGATGATTCATTAGTTGCGTATAACACCCAGTGCACCATGCAATACGTGCCCTCCTTACTACCCATCACCGGTCTATCCCATTCCCCCACCCCCCTCCCCTCTGAAGCCCTCAGTTTGTTTCTCATAGTCCATAGTCTCCCATGCTTCTATATGACCACTTTTATAAACAGTTACTTTGGGGTAAATTCTGGCTAATGCAATAACATAAGAAACTGCAATGAGAGGTATAACTCTTGTAAAACAAGCAGACAAAATTATCATTAATTAATGTGTGTACAATTACATCTCCCTGAATAAATAAAAAATTCATTACAGTTTAAGGGACTTCTGTAAGGTAGCTGAATGAAGGATAAATATATACATGTAAATAACCCCCCTACAAATATAAAGAGCCAGTTAAAAAACTGTGATAGGCATGGAGATGTGCCAGCCAGAGCTTCCTTCATAGAAGGACCGTTGGTCCATCTGCTGGGAGCGCAGTCAGCAGATAGCCTTCAGATGAGAGCCCCTCAGGGATGGCATCAGAGGCAAAGAGCCATCCAATCAAGAACAGACCCTACCCAAGGCTATACACATCCAATGACTGGGGGACGCAGGGTTCAAAATCACCGAGACAGCTCTGATGGGCTCCCTGTGGGCCAGCATCACAGCTTGCCCTCTGTCTGCCCAGTCTTGCTTCATTCCCCTCTCTTCTATGGAAGTGGTCCCAGAAGCCAGCTTCCTAGAGAATCCAACATGTAACAATGATGCTATGGAGAAATGTCCCATTCCCAGTAGCAACAGAAAGCATAAAATAACAAAGGATTTCATAGAGACTTTCATAGAAAAAATTAAAAGCAGGGCAGATAGTCCTGGTTCAGGACAATGGACTGCCAAAGGCTAGACTTGCCTCTTCTTGTGCTATATCCATACTGATAATGAAAATATTCAACAATTTAGAAGAAAAAGGACCATCCCCTTTGCAAATAAGCAGGAGACTCCGTGATGGACCTGAAACTGTGAGGAATCTCCCAAACGGACAAAACTGACACCCAGACAGGGTAAGGGGTTTGTGCCAGAATGGAGGAACACAAGCAGGGGTCAGCAGCTGTTGGGGGATGCCGATGCCATCCTTAACCCCCACTTGAGGAGGGAGGGGCTAGGAGACTAATTTTCAGGAATTTCTAAAAGCTGTCATTAAAAAACACCAAACAAACACTATCAGTAATACCACTGGGGAGATAAGGACTACCACTTTATCTATAAAACAAAGGCAGAGGGTTATGAAAAAATAGAGATTGTGGAAATGAAGTATGTACTATTTCATGTGAAAGACTAATAGATGGGGCACAACGCAGAACAATGCAGCACAACAGAATGAAATTGATGGAAAGTTTGAAAGAACAGTTACTAGGGGACATTGACTCTAGAAGTTTTAATATCTATCTAGTAGGGATTCCTGAATGGAAGGATAGAAGGACTAGATAAGAAGCAATATATTCAAAAAATAAGATGGAGAACCTGTTGAACCAAAGAAATAAATTAATCTTCAAATTGAAGACACACCAGTGTAGAGAAGAGCAGACCACTGTAAAACAAGGAATTAGACACATAATGGTAAAATTTCATTACACCAAGGATGACAACCCAATCCTGATAGTTGCCAGCAAAATACATGGAGTATCTACAGAGAACGAGATTCAGATGAAATCAGCAAAAATGAAGAGAAGAAATTAAAGAATGGTGTCTTTCAAGCACCAAGACAAAGTAACTCTGAACCCAGCTTTCTATACCTAGCCACACTGTCAGCAAAGGCTGAAAATGAGGTGAAGGTGTTTTCACATATACAAGTATTCTAAGAAGTTTGCCACTCTCACAGATCTCTGAAAAAATTAATAAAGCAGGTACTGGAGTAATGACAAAAAATCCAGGAGGAAGTTGTGAAAGATAAGAAGCAGTGGTGAGCAGACACATACATTAAAGGTATTTGATTTACAGAAATATTGATCGATGGGGCGCCTGGGTGGCACAGTCGTTAAGCGTCTGCCTTCGGCTCAGGGTGTGATCCCGGAGTTCTGGGATCGAGCCCCACATCAGGCTTCTCTGCTGGGAGCCTGCTTCTTCCTCTCCCACTCCCCCTGCTGTGTTCCCTCTCTCGCTGGCTGTCTCTCTCTGTCAAATAAATAAATAAAATCTTAAAAAAAAAAAGAAATATTGATCGAAAATAGTTTGGGATATGTGAGAAAAGCAGAGAGGGGTAAAATGATGCTAAGAAAATAGTCTCTGTTGAGGAAGAATAATGGTATTGATTCACTCAATTAAGGGTAGCAAATGTGAATGGATTAAACATGTCTATTAAAAGGCAAAGACTGACAGGTAAACATTAACACACAAGAAGGAGGGTATGGTAGTAGTACAGGACAAAATAAAACACAAGGCAAAAACCATTTTAAAGAAGCAAAGATAATGAATCGGTCATGTTCTAGAAGGGAACACCTGAAGGGTTAACAGAAGAGTGACCAGTGAAATGAAAGTTTATTTACAGAGGTATTGGCGGGCTGAAGTAACCAAGAGATGGCACAGCACCCAAGGACTAGCCTAGGTCTCCAGAGGATGGGGAGAGGGTGATGTTCTCAGGACCCAGGGCAGGTGTGGCTGGAAGAGGGGGCAGTGGCTGCAGTCTTTGATGAGCAACGCAGTTATGGATATCCCACAGCCCTGCAGGGAGAGACTGGGTGGTGAGTGAACCTGGAACTTGAGCTCACTCCCCTCCCACCCTCTGATCTCCTGGAAGCCAGAGAGAGCAGGGGTCAAAAAATGCACTCCATCCAAGGCCAGGCTCTGGGGCACCAAGCAGGGTAGAAAAGGGGGCATGCCATGCAATTAGAAAATCATCACCGAGATGTACATTTCATACATGAAAGGAACAACCACTGAAGAAATATCATGAGCGCAGCTCTTAGTATACGCAGTAACAAACTTGAAAATCTATAAAGCAAAACAGACAGAACTATGAGGGAAAGTGGGACAATACACATGGCTCTCTCATAAAGGATCCCACTGAGATGGTGAGAACATCGGAAATCTTCATGATATGATCGAATAGTATCAATGAAAACAATAAAGCAAGATGTTACTAATTAGATGGGAGTTTCTAATGATAACAGTGGAGCTGGTGAGAAGGGGTGAATGAAAGCATTTTGAGAGACTAGTATATTTTGGGAGAAAGAATACAGATGTTAGTTAACACTAGAATTTCAATTATATGTGTGTATGTGTTAATTTAAAGATAATGACTAGAAGAACAGAAATAAAAGATATAACTTTCAAGAAGGTAGAGAGGAAAAATGGAACAAAAAGAATTAAATGAGAAATGTCAGAATGGGAAAAGCAGCAAAAGTAATAAATAGAAAAATCAAACTGGGAAGAATAAATGCAAAAGGATTATGTTAATCTATTAAAGGATAGGGCCCTCTTAAATTGGATTAAAACACAAAATTCAGCTACACTTTGTTTACAAAAGACGTACCCAAAATGGAATAAAGAGAAATGGGAAAAAGACAATAATACAAAAGATAGACCAGACAAATGTAGACAAAAAGAAAAGTGTAACCAAGTTATGTGGGAAGATGTAATTGAGGGTAATAGTGTTAAAAAGAACAAAGAAGCATACTTAATTTTGATAAAAGACACATTCCACCGAGAATAAATCACCTCCACTGGCCTAAAAAAGAAGCTTCAAAATATTTAAATAAATCCATAAATATGGGGGATTTAACAACACACACTTCTCAGGAAATGACAGATCAAGGAGAAAAATGAGAGAAAGGATGAAAGTGTCCGTTCTGCAGAGACTGGCAGTATTAGCACACGCACACGCCCTGCGGACCAGTGGTGCCCCAGGGAGGTCTGAGCCAAAGGCTGTAATCCCCATTCTGAAATGGGGGCAGTAACCCCAGAGCCAGCTCAAACGTACGTGTAGCGCTAGGGAGATGGGAGATGGGCTCCTGCCTCTGCCAGCCTCATCTGTCTCCCCAACATGGAGGCTACCTGGTGGACCTCTGCGGGGGGAACTGGGGCAAGAAGGGACTGTCCCTACACTTTGTACCTTTCACCTTTCTCACGGTGCAACCAGCTCTTTCCTTTTGGGCTTTGGGGACCTAAGAGAGGTCTGAAAATGTATACTTTAGGAATTAGCCTCACAATAGTGGCAGCCCACGTGTTCTAACAAATAATGAGGTTATTTCCTGGATCCCACTGGTTTAGTCATGGTGGGAGAGTGGATTGTCACAGCAGCACCTGCCTCCCAGGGGGAGTGGGCATGAGATGGGGTCCTAGGTCAGGGCAGAGCCCCTTCCCAAGTCCAGGGTCAGCGGGTGTGGCTAGCAATTTTACATTCCTAAATCGGAATGATTTTTAGGGAAGTTACCCCCAAATTGTAGAAACTTCAGGCCTGACAGATGCCTGCTGAGCACATCATGCCCTTCTTAAAACTCTTCAGTGACTGCCCCTTGCAGGACAGAGACCAGCCAGAGGGCCTGGGAGGTGAGCATCCTGCTGGACAAGCTCCACACCCCGCCTACTTCCTGCTCCATTCGTACTGGGCCCGTGGGGTCCTGAAAAGGGTCTTCTGGGGCAGGTGGGTGGCGCAGTCAGTTAAGAATCTGACTCTTGGTTTCCACTCAGGTCATGATCTCAGTGTTGTGAGATGGAGACGCCACAGGGACTCTGTGCTCAGCGGGGAGTCTGCCTGAGAGTCTCTCGCTCTGCCCCTCCCCCACTCATGTTCTCTTCTCTCTCTTTCTCTCTCTCTCAAATAAATAAAAAAATCTTAAAAAAACAAAACAAAAAAAGAGGTCTGCTCCTCCCCTAGGGCCTTGTTAGATAGGCTTCCCTCTGCCCATAAGGCCCTCGCCCCCCCCCGACCCCTTCTCCTAGTGAGGGTAATTCCCACTTCCCTTCAGACCCAGATCAAAGCTCCCTGGCTGGTCACCTTTCCCTAACCTCTGGTACCTAGATCAATTACATACCCTGGACCCTCCCCTTGCCAGCATCCAACACAATTCTGTTTGTACCTCTGTTTCTGAGATAAACAGATTATTGGATCAATCCAACCAGCTTCCTGGTTATGATTAAGTTAGGGGAGGTGCACCATTTGATAGTGGACTCTGAAACTATATTCTCCTTCGAGTCACACCTGGTCAAAGCACCTTTCCCACCCCCTGGCCCCCAACCTGTCTCAATCCTGCCTAGTATGTCTGGGCCCCTCTATCCCTAGGTGAGAGCAGCAGTGTAGGGCAGAGGCCATCACTCTTTGGAGCTCACAATGCCCCAGTGGTGGTCACCTCCCTGTCCTGGAATGTTCAAGGCCAATCCTTCCAAACACAGAGCCCAAAAAGGACATCCTAGGACATCAGGCATCAGACAGGTAGTGAGCAGATCTTGTCTGATGGGTTCAGATGTGGGATCCTTTTTGGATGAAGGGGTAATCTAGTCTGGACAGAGGGCCACTGACCTTTCCCTCCCATAGCCCTGATCCCCTGCTGTGTCTCCCCTTTGCTCAGCAGTTCCCTCTCCACATGCCCCTTACAAGACTTCCCTCTATTCCCTCCCCCTCTTGGCTACCTGCTCAGCTCTCCCCCCTGCATCTGCCCCCACCCAGGCTTCTACCAGGACAACAAAGACTCCTTTCCTGGAGACCCCATCCTACAAATGGTCCTCAACGCCCTCAGGGGCCCTTGTGTAGGTAGGTCTGGTATCCTGGCTACTTGCCTCTCTACCTCCTACCCTGGTCTACAAATTTGAGGGTTGGCTGTTTTGCCAAGTTTTCTCCAAGCTCCCCTTTATGCCCCAACAATGCACTGAAAAGCATTTATCTCCATAGCTCGTGAAACAACAAGCGAGATCAAACTTTTTATGATTTACCAAATTAATTGGTTAAAGCCGATCTTCCACTCCTTCTTAAACTTCTATTTTCTTTATTAGTGAACAGAACATCTTTTCATATGTTAGATGGCCTCTCAGCCCTCAAGCAAACCTCACATGGGGCACCTGGGTGGCTCAGTTGTTAAGTGTCTGCCTTCAGCCCAGGGCGTGATCCCAGGGTCCTGGGATCAAGCCCCGCATCAGGCTCCCTGCTCTGCTGGGAGCCTGCTTCTTCCTCTCCCACTCCACCTGCTTGTGTTCCCTCTCTCGCTGGCTGTGTCTCTCTCTGTCAAATAAACAAATAAAATCTTAAAAAAAAAAAAAAAAGAAAAAACCCCGCAGGCATGCAGCAGCCCCAGCCGCCATGGCGAACCTCTGGTCTGCCAGGGAATTCAACATGTAACCAGCTTTGTCATGGAGCTGCTTTCTGAGTCACTGACCCCACATGAGGTGCCCACCTCATACCCACTCACTCACATGTAGGTGCCCTTTGGCAGTCTTCTCTTAATGGGGCATCTCCCTCCAGCTGCCTCAGTATCTTCAATCTGGCCTTGGGACTTCTCCAGCTTTGATCCTCGAATGGGAAACCAGCACCTGGCCCCTTGGCCTCTGGTGTATTTCCTTACCCCATAGGACCCCACCCCCATACTCTTCAGTGCCTCCAGCTCTGAGCCACTACATCCAGACTGCATCTTAAACTACTAATGACAGCTCAAGATTCCTTGTAAAAACAAGGATAAAACAAAAGTGGAGCCCAAAGTGTTGTGAGTGTACTTCTGGGTTCTGAAGTTTAAATTAAGCTGAAGGAACTCACCTTCATTTTAAGGGTATGAAGGAAGGAGGCTGGGCAGCCAGCCTGAAAAGGGGGTTTTAAGGCAGGGTCTGTAGGCCCTTCTTAAGGAGGAGGCAGAGAGCAGAAGCTCTTCTTATGAGCTGTTCCCTCAAATCCACAGGAAGAGGGGGCGGAGGGATGAGGACAGCTCTTGCTTCAGATGGAAGTAAAACTGTTGGTGAGGGGCCTGATGCCCCATGGGGAGGAGATGATTGTGCTGACAGGACCCCGAGTCACTTTTCGTGGCTGGATCATCCTTGCGGTTTGGGCCATTCCTTCCGCGCGTGCTGAGTATTGGGCTATCTCTACTCACTTCTCATTCTTTTTTTTTTTTTTTTTAAGATTTTATTTATTTATTTATCTGAGAGAGAGGGACAGACAGTCAGCAAGAACGGGAACAGAAGCAGGGGAGTGGGAGAGGAAGAAGCAGGCTCCCAGCGGAAGCCCAGAACGCTGGGATCACGCCCTGAGCCAAAGGCAGACGCTTAACAACTGCGCCACCCAGGCGCCCCTCACTTCTCATTCTTGGGGAGGGATTCCTCTATTGGGGTTGAGTTTCTCCTCCAGCTCCTCATAATTTTCTTCCAAGCTTCATTCTCCTGGTGAGTCTTTCTCCAGAGCGGTATTTGCTAGAGATGACTCCAGTTTGGCATATTATTTTTGAACAGACACCAGGTTCATTCAGGATTTCTGAATGAGAGACACAAGGTTTTAGAAAAACTGCATTTTCTCTTATGGAGTCAGCTTTCAACCAACTGTGCCCATCCGAGTGAACGTGCGGACCGTGAGGGATGAAAGCTGCGGGCAGGAGGACAACCGCTCCCCAGCCCCAGGCCTCAGGTCTGGGGCAGCCTCACCAACACTTCCACTGCTTCCCAGGGGTCAGGGTGGAGCCATGGCTCCATCGGGCACCATCGGGGTGGAGAGGCTGCCGGTGCTCTGCCTGTTATCCAACCCACACACGACAACTGGGACCCTCTGTGGGGCTGGTCATGGAGGAGAACTCCAACATTCACAGCTATTCTCTCTCTTTTTAACATTTTTTACCAGGAAAAAACTTTCAACGGGGTGTCTGGGTGGCTCAGTTGGTTAAGCGTCCAACTCTTGGTTTCAGCGCAGGTCATGATCTCAGGGTCTTGAGATTGAGCCCTGCATCAGGCTCCACACTGGGCTCTGCTTAAGATTCTCTCTCTCCCTCTCCCTTTGCGTCTCCCCCCTGCTCACATGGGCTCTCTCTCTTAAAAACAAAACAAAACAGAGCCTCTAAACATGAGAATAAGTAGAAAGAACATCCGTGCTTCATTGTCTGAATTCAACAAGCACTGATGTTTTGCCGTATTTGCCTTCCCTTTCTCTCTCTCTGTCCCTCTATCCACGTACACACCGCTAAACTACTGAAAAATACAGAAATATTGGGATACACCAGGAGGCATCTCTAAGAAATCAGGATGCTCTCTCACATTCACACATACCATTGTCTTACCTGCAACAGTGATCAGTTCCATCACAGCACCGATACTTGTTTTACTCCATATTCAGATCTGCATAAATCACCTCAGAGTACATTTTACAGATTAAAAAACACCCTAGGATCGATCAATAATGATGCATTGCAGTTGATTGTTATACCTATGGACTAAGATGCATTTTTAAATTCTCTTTTAATTTAGATTAGTCTAAATATATCCCCCTTTTTACTTTCTACTGCAAAATAGCATATATAAAGTGCATTAATGTTAAGTGTACCCCTCAATGAATACATTTTATTGAGATTTAATTCATATGCCATATAATTCACCTTTGTAGACTATACCATTCAATGGTTTTTTATTATATTCAAAGCTTGTGCTTGTGAATCACCACTACCTAATTTCATAACATTTTCATCACCACAAAAAGAAATTGCATACCCACTAGCAGTCCCTCTCCCTTCCCCCCCGCCCCCAGCCCCTGGAAACCACTGATTTAATTTGTCTTCTATGGATTTGCCTGCTCTGGACATTTCATATAAATGCATGGCTTCTTCCACGTAGGGTAATACTTTCAAGGTTTGTCCATGTTGTAGCATGTATTAGATTTCATTCCTTTTTGTGGTTGCACAATATTTTATCACATGGACGTATTTTGTTTATCCACTCGTGATTGGTAGACAGTTAGGTTGTTCACTTTTTAGCTACTATGAATAATGCTGCAATGAACATTCATGTACAAGCTTTTGTGTGGCCAGATGTTTTTGTTTCTCTTGGGTATAAACCTAGGAGAGGAATTAGTGGGTCACATGGTAACTCTATAATTAACTCAGTGAGGAAGTGGGGAACTGTCTTCCACAGCAGCTGCACCATTTTACATTCCTACCAGCAATGTGTGGGGGTCCCACTTTCTCAACACCCTTAGCAGCCCTAGTTAGTGTCTTTTTAGTATAGCCATCCTGAGTGGCTATGACATGCTTTTGGTTCATTTGCATTTCCCGAAGGACCAATGATGTTGAACATCTTTTTAGAAGGTGATTGGCCACTTTTATATCTTTTTTGAAGGGTTGTCTATTCAAATCCTTTGTCCATTATTAAATTGGGGTTTTTTGCTTCTTATCGTTGAGCTGTAGGAGTTTTAAAGAATCTATTCTAGATAAATGTCCCTCAGCAGATACATGATTTATAAATATGTTCTCTCTGTGGATCTTTTCGTTTTCTTGATGGTGTTCTTTGAAGCACAAAACAATTTAATTTTGATGAAGTCCAATCTATCTTTTGTTCGTTGCTTGCTTGTGTGTTAGGTGTCATATCCCAGAAATCATTGTCTAATTCCAAAGTCATCCAGATTTACACTTATATGTTCTTCTAACAGTTTAATAGTTTGGCTCCTACATACAGGTAAAAATTTTCTTCTGAGCACCGCTTTCACTAAAACCCATTTTGTTTTCATTCATCTCAAAGTATTTTCTAGTTTCCCTTGTGATTTCTTCTTTGACTCACTGGTTATTTAGAAGTGTGTTGCTTAATATCCACATATTTGTGAATTTTCCAAATTTCCTTTTGCTGTTGATTTCCACTTTTAGCCCAATGTGGTTGAAGAACATGCACTGTATGATTTCAGTCTTTTTAAATTTATCGAGATCTGTTTCATGGTGTAACAACCGACTGATCCTGGAGAACTTGAGAGGAAAGTGTGCTCTGCTACTGTTGTGTAGAGTGTTCTACAGATTTCTGTTAAATCTGCTTGATTACGAGTTTTGTTCACATCTTCTGTTCTCTTATTGGTCTTCTGTCTAGTTATTCTATTATTAAAAGTGAGGTATCAAAGCCTCCTATTATGGTTGAACTGTTTACTTCTCCCTTTAATTCCATCGCGTTTTGCTTCCTATATTTTGGGGCTCTGTTGTTATGGGCATATATGTTTATAATTGTTGTACTTCTTGAGGGATTGAGTCTTCTATCATTATAATATGTCCTTCTTTGTCTCTAGTAAACATTTATGTCTTAAAGGGCTTTTGTCTGGTATTAGTATAGCTGTTCCAACGATCTTTTGTTACTGTTTGTATGGTATATATTTTTCCACCCATTTACTTTCAAGTTATTTGCGTCTCTGAATCTAAAGTATATCTCTTGTACACAGAATATAGTTGGATCATGTTTTTAAATTTTAAAAATCGATTCTGCCAACCTTCCCCTTTTAATTGAAATGATTAATCCATTTATATTCATTGTAACCAGTATTGTGGTAGGATTTATGTCTGCTATTTTGCTCTATGTCTTATGTTTTATTTGTTCCTCTAGTCCTCCCTTACTGCCTTCCTTTGTGTTAAATATATATCCTCCACTGTACCATTTTAATTTCCTTGTCATTTCTTTTACTATTTTTTTGGAGTGATTTTCTTAGTGGTTACCCAGGGGTTACAATTAACACCTTTAATTATAATAATCTAGTTTGGATTCATATGGACGTCATTTCAATAATATATAAAACTTTGCTCCTATAAAGCTCTATTCCCTCCCCCCTCCCTTATGCTATTATTGCCATAGAAATTATACATTTATATGTCCCCATCAACAGAGATTTATAAGCATTGCTTTCTGTAGTTGTTTTTCAAAATGGATGACAGAAAGAAAGAGCTATAAACAAAAAATATATTTGTACTATCTTTTATATTTACCCACATAGTTATATTTACTGGTGCTATTTATTTCTTTGTGCATATTTGAGTTACCATCTAGTGTCCTTTCATTTCAGCCTGAAGGACTCTCCTTAGTATTTCTTGTAGGGTAGGTCTTCTAGCAATGAATTAGTTGTTTTATTTCGGCATTTGTTAATTTATTCTTCATTTTTGAAGGATAGTTTTGCTGGACATGGAATTCTTGATTTATAGTCCTTTTTTCACCCTAGAACTTTAAATATCCTGTCTCATTGTTTTCATGATTTCTGTTAATCTTATTGAGGATCTCTTGTATATAATGCGTTACTTCTCTTTTGCCACTTTCAAGATTTTCTCTTTGGTTTTGGCTTTTAATAGTTTGATTATGATCTGGCTAAGTGTGGATCTCTTTGAATTTATTCTACTTGGGCTTCATTGAACTTTTTTTTTTTTTAAAGCATTTTTCACATTTTCCCCGGAAACTCTTTTTTTTTTTTTAAAGATTTTATTTATTTATTTGACAGAGAGAGAGACAGCCAGCGAGAGAGGGAACACAAGCAGGGGGAGTAGGAGAGGAAGAAGCAGGCTTCTAGCGGAGGAGCCTGATGTGGGGCTCGATCCCGTAACACCGGGATCACGCCCTGAGCCGAAGGCAGACGCTTAACCGCTGTGCCACTCAGGCAC
This sequence comes from Ursus maritimus, assembly GCF_017311325.1. Classification (NCBI taxonomy): domain Eukaryota; kingdom Metazoa; phylum Chordata; class Mammalia; order Carnivora; family Ursidae; genus Ursus; species Ursus maritimus. The sequence goes on from NW_024423786.1 coordinate 1,336,715, forward strand.
CCCTTCATTGAACTTTTTGAATGTGAAGTTATTTTTCATCAGATTTGTTAAGTTTTCAACCATTATTCAGATACTTTTTCTACTTCTTTTTTGCTCTCCTCTCTCTCAGTAACTCCTATGTCAATGAATTTTATATATTTAGATGTACATATAATCACAGCTCAGACCAATATGTAAATTATCCCCAGCCTTAGGAAGGTTCCCATGTGCCCCTTCCTATCAAATTACCCACCCTCACACAGAGAGTAACTTCTATCCTAATTTCTATCACTATAAATTATCTTTTGCCTGTTCTTGAATTTTATATAGTTGCAATAATATAGCATGAACTTCTTTATGTCTGGCTTTATTTATGCATTTTACTATTGATAGATATTTGAGTTTTTTCAATTTTATCTTTTGTGGGTAAATATTCTTAAACCATAAACTTAATTATAAACTATTCTTAAACTGTAAACATAAACTATAAACATTCTTGTAGATATCTTTTGTGGACTCATGCAGTCATTTTTTGATTTCTGGATTATAGAGTACTGGCAGAAAGTTTTCCAAAGTGTTATTTCAATTTAAAGTCCCACCATCAATTTTTAAAGTTCCAGTTCCTCCACGTGCCTATCAGCACCAAATAATGTCAGTCTTTTTGATGTTAGCCATTCCAGTGGGTGTATAGTGGTATCTTATTTAAGTTGCATTTCCCTGATGACTAATGATGTTGATCACACATTCGTGTTCCCAACGGTCAGTTGAATATTCTCTTCGTCAAGTCAAACCCATTTCTAAATTAAGCTGTATGTCTTTTTCCTATTGATTTGTAGAAGTTTTTTTGTGAATTCTGCATACATATTGTTGGTTGGATATATATATTATGAACATCTTCCTCCAGTCTGTAATATGTCTCTTCATTCTCTTTATGATGTCTTCTGATGATAAGTTCTTAATTTCAATGGAGTCAAGTTTAACAATCTTTCTTTTTCAAATAGTAATTTTTGTTTATTACTTAAGTAATCTTTGCCTACCCCAAAGTTATGAAGTTATGCCCTGTTTTTTACTTTTTATTTTAAAATAATTTTATACTTACAGAAAAGTTGCAAAAAACATAGTTTGCCTAAACTCTTCACTCAGCTTTCTCTAATTTTAATATCTTATATAACTACAGTAACTTTATCAAAACTAAGAAATAAGCATTCTTTTTTTTTTCTTTTAGAAACTTTATTATTTTATGTTTGAGATTAGGTCTATGACTCCTTTCAAACTAATTTTGTGTATGGTGTGATACATGGATTATCTATTTCTGATATGAATATCCATGTGCCCCAGCACCATTTATTGAAAAGTATTTCATGTATATATTGAATCATTGGCATTTTTGTTGAAAATCATGAGAGGTTTTGTTTATGGACTCAATATTTTGTTTCATTAACCTATATGTCTAGTCTTACATAAATACCATGCTGACTTTTTTTGCTATAGATTTATAGTAGGTTTTAAAACCTGATAGTGTAAGTTCTCCTACTTTATTCTTATGTGAGTTTGTCTTGGCTATTTCCAGCATAATCCCACTAGAAGTGTCAGAAATAGATTTTCTTGGTGATACTGGTGGCTCATTAATCAACATCATGAATGCTAAAGATGTTTAAAATTGAAGAAATAAACTTCAAATAGAAAGATCGCACCAAGTGTGTAGCCGAGCAAACCACCATGAAACAAAAATGAATCATAATTACATTCTAATGACATGCCAAAACATGAAGAGATGAATAAACAATACAATTAATTAGCAGGGGAAAGGCACTATTTATAAAGAAAGAGAGTCTGATAAAAATCGCAAATCTCAGCAGCAAAAGTGGAGGCAAGAGGTTAATTAAACAATATTTTCAAATTGCTAAGACCAAGTAACTCTGGACCTAGAATTTTATACCCAGCCAAACTATAAATTAAAGAAAAGCTGAGAATAAGATAAACTTTCATACATAAAAACTTCCCAAATTTTACCATGTATGGGTCCTTATAGAATGAATAACAGAACAGAAATCATACAGTTAAGTGAATTATATATTATAGAAGTTATAAAATAAAAATGTAAAAGGAAATGAATCCAGAAAGAACTTGTGGAAGTCATAAAGCAGGAGTGAACAGAGTTGTTGGTGAAAGCTGATGAAAGTTAAATGTAAATAGCATTGATTTAAAAAATTAAATATCAGGATCAAACTAAGATTCCAAACATCAATACAGGACGTTAGGATATATGAAAGAATAATACAAAAATGGTACAAATAATCTTATATCCTTGGCTGGAGAACATAGTTATTGATTTGCTAATTTAATGTAACAATTATGAATGGATAAGATAATTTATTGAAAGATAAATACTAGCTGGTAATACTGATGACACAGTGAAAGCATGTATGATAATGGAGGTATCAGACAAAATAAAAATGAAAGTAAAAACCATTCTGAAGAATTAAGGGAAGTGTATCAGTCAAGGTTCTGGTGTGAAACATTTGAATGGTTCATTAAGGAACATTTAATGTTTCATGAGTGCACTATTTTCAGCAGCCTGGGAGGAGGTAAGGAAGCCAAGAAGGGATGGTAAAGTGCCCAGGGACTATGGACAGTGGGGAGTCCTTGCCATTTCTGAGTCTGAAAGGGCAGGGAAGGGGCATCGACATGAGTACCCACAGGGAGCCAGGGCTCTGAGGGAGGGCTGCCTGATATGAGCTGTGACATTTTGTGCAGGATATAAAGGGTTTTGATAGGACATGTGAAAAGCTCAGCTTTATATATAAGTTTTTGTGTGCATGCTAGCCCTGGGATTGTTGCAACTAGAAGCACAGAAGTTGGAACAGTTCTACCCCATTACTAGTGATGTGGCCTCCTCTGCAAAATGGGGAAAGTGCTGGAGCCAGCACCCCGGCGTTAGCACCAATCCTAACAGAGTACACTTGGGCTATGCCCAGCCCTCCTCCTCAGTCGTGGGTGCGGTGAGTATAGGTAGTGACTGCTTCTGATCACTTGGGATGATCATTTGTGTCCTATATACGTTTTGCCATGTTTATTTTGGGGTTTCTCATGATGTTCTGGAATTTATATTAACCCCAGAAGAAAATGCAGCCTCACATTTTAAACAATTGGATTTTCTGGATCCTAATGGTTGTACGGTGGTGGGTCTCACAGGGTGACATAAGATGAAAAGAGCGTTTTAAAAAAACCACAAGATTTGGACAAGTAAATTGGAAGATCTAATGGGCTCTACTAAATGTTTCCTGAATTGAGCAGTATCCCATCTAGCGAGTAGTGGTGAGCTCTGAGGAGCTACAGGAAGGAAAAGTTTTTTAAAGGTAGAACAGGAAGCCGTAAACAGAAAAGGGATTATTTCAGGTGAGGACGGCGTCGGTTGTGAACAAAAGGGTTTTCCCAGGTGGGCTACCTCATCTTCCTTTGGGGGATGAGGAGGGCCCAAGTGACAGATTACCTTTTTGGTCCTGACCAGAAAATCCCTGGCTGACTAGTTAGAGATTACATTCCTGGGGGGTTGAAACGGCAGTTTGGTTACGTTTTAAGTCTTAGTTTGCTGACTTGGCCTAAGTGATGCCATTTTGGGGCCTGTGGTTTTCTTTTAACAATAGTTAATACACTTGAAGTGCTTAGAACAGAGCCTGCCAGAGTGTGGTTTCATTAAACTTTGGAAATTATGGAAATTTGGAAATTTGGGATTAGGATGTATATATTTGAATGACTATACCTCACCAGGCATGCACACTCAGAACATTCAAACGGTCAAAGGCAGGACTGGACCTGCTCCACACGCAATGGCTTCTGACTAAAAATCTGCAATGGCTCCCACTGCTGTTGCACGGAGAGACCCACATCTCCAGCCACGAGAACGAGGCCCTGGAAGTTGCGGCCGCTTGCTGTCTGGCTCCATCTTCCCCCAGAAGGCAGGCCCTGCTCCAGCCTGCTCCAGCCGTTGTAGCAGGCCCTCTGGACCTTCACATCCTCTGTTCCCTGTCCCTGCAGCTCTTCCTCCCCCAATGCAGCTGAGGCTCGCCGCTCTCAGCTAAAAGCTACAACCCCCCTGATCACTGCTCTAGGACGAGGGCATTTTCACACCCTGGTAACACCCTGCCCCTAATTCAGTTTAGCTCTGCCTTCCTTTCTGGGGTAAGCAAATGATCCAATCAACCCACCCTTGACTGCATTCACACTCCCCTGACTGAATCCCAGGGGGAGAGTCCATTTCATAGGATCTCCTGAAGCCCAGGCCCACCCCCAAATGGCGCATGTTTCTATAAAAGAGCAGAAGAGTGTGCAGGAGTGAGAACGCTCAGGAAGGGCCGCCTGCCCTCAGCTGGGGCAGGGTGTCCATACATCCGCGGAGCACAGGAAGCCTGACCTGGGACCTGGGACCTGGGACCTGGGGCCGCAGTGCTGCCTGCAGAACCTAAATCCTCTTCAGAGACCTTTTCAGCCGCTACTGTCAAAGCACCAGGGTTCCAGGGACTTCGCTGGAAGGAAATAGTCTAGGAAAATCAAGTGAGTGTGCTGTGATAAAGAGCAAATTTAGCCTGATGGGTATGGGGTACAGGAGGGTCAATCGTTCCTGCAGTCTGGGCCTCGGAGAAGGGGGTTGAGTCCCAAATGGGTGTGATTCCCTGAAGATTCTTCCCTGGAGACCTTGATCCTAAGAACTTTGCCCCCAGCCCACCCCGGGGGTGGGCTTGGATCAGGCCAATCGGAAATGCCACCTGAGGGACGCCCCATGTGTCTGGATCACAGAAGGGGAACTCGCAAGCCAGGTTTTATGTTTTGATAGTTATTGCCAAATCGCACCACGAAGAGTAGTGTGTGCTCCTTTGACAACAAAACTGCATGAGCTTTTCTCCATAGCCTTTAAAATACCATCACAAGGCTTTATTCTTTATCAAATTAGTTATAAAAGTCAAAGTTTCATTCTTTTCAAAATTTGACTTTTCAAACATCTAAACATCCGGCAAAGCTGGACATTTTTACATCATAAATGACGAGCAGGGACTTACTCTGTGACTTGGCTTGTAGCTGCCCGTTGCCCGTTTTTATTGATGGTTCTTCATGTTCTCACTCTTGACTAGGAGGCATTTTGTTAGACAGATTATTGGCCCTTTTCTGCCATATGTTGGAAATATCCCGTTCATTTTGATTCTGAGCACACCAATTTTGGATTTTTATTTTTGAACTAGATATTTAGTTTTCAAATCTAAATATTTTCTGGTTTTAGTATCATGCGAAATGGCTCCTCCCACATATTCCGTTTTTGAGAACACTCCTGGGAATTTCTGAGCATTAATTCTATGGAGGTTGCTCTGAACCCGCATGGGATGCCAGTGTCAGAGCCCACAAGTTCAGGGATACGAGCTGCTATGGTTTCCTGGAATCGAACCTGTTTTCCTTCTACAGCCCTCTATTGGGCAGCTGCAGAAACGGGCTCCTCCTCAGGGCTGGCTGGCCAGTTACTTGGGACTTTCCCAACATAGTCCAGGCTTCCTCAGGCCCCTTTCTGGGAGGTGCTCCTGCGTCTCAGGCCCAGAGTGAGGGTGGCTTTGCATCAAGGCCCTGGGAGCTTGGGTCTGCTGGTCCCTAGCTGGCGTTGGCTGGGCCCCTCCCCCTCTGGTCCCTGCTGGCATGGAGGACACACCAACCTCCCTTCTTGTCTCTGGCTGTCCCTCTGCCTCCTTTATATCCCTAAAGAGGACCCTCTGTGGGGCTGCTGCCCCTCTTCAGCCCCAGGCCCCCTCACCCCCTTCTTGTCAGGAGGGGATGAGTTGTTTCTTCAGCCACACATTTTCTTTTCAAGATTTTATTTATTTGAGAGAGAGAGCGCACAAGCAGGGGAAGGGGCAGAGGGAGAAGCAGACTCCTTGCTGAGAGGGGAGCCCGATGCGGGACTCCATCCCGGGACCCCGGGATCATGACCCGAGCTGAAGGCAGACGCCCAACTGACTGAGCCACCCAGGCGTCCCCAGCCACACATAGTAGGGATGATGAGACAAGCCTACCCCGTGCCCTCCCCAGCAATTCCAGCTCATAACATCAGGGCCACACCTGCTTCCCAGGCCCCACCGGGAAAGAGCACTGACCCTTGCTTCCCTCCGATCTGTCCTTCAGCCTGGGCACCAGGAAGGAGGAGGAAGGCAGCTCTCAGACCTCGTTTCCCCAGTGACTCTTCTCCTTCCCCGGGTGGGGGAGAGAAGGAGTAACTCTGATCACATGGTGCCCACCCAGACTGAACTCGGCCTTTCTCCCTAAACACCCCAGTGTCCCTGTGCCAGTGACCTGGTACTTGGTCCACCGTTGCTCGGGCCAGAACGGGAGCGTCAGCCTGGAATCCTCCCAGCGGTGCTCCCTTAGCCCCATCGAGCCATCAGCTCTGTCATCCCAGCCTCCCAAACACATCTTGGACGGGCCTGCTTCTCTCCATCTGCCTTCTCTCCTCCAGCTCCAACACTACCATCCCTCAATCTGTCCTAGCTTGTCTTCCTTCTTTGGGCCTGGAGGTCCTGCCTGGGGTCCACTCTCTGATTTACAGAGGCTTCTGGAACGTGAAGCTGGTTATACCGCCTCTCTAGACTGCATGTTTTCCTGCTGTCCTGTGTGCAGGAGGGTCTCGGCAGGCATTCACGGGGACCCTCATGGTCTGCCCACCCTCTTTTCCAGAGCCCTCACCTGCTCTGGGCTGTGCTCAGCTGCTGGCTCCCACCATCGCTGAGAGCGCAGGGGAGACCTGACTGGTCTCTTTCTTGTGCGGGATCACGTGCAGCCAGCTCGTGTGTGTTGGGTGCCGCTCCCCTGCTGTGTTTAAACCCACCTTTACAGCTGCTCTGGCCCCTCGGGACCCCAGGAGCTTGGACCACACCAGCCTTTGCTCCTTGACGTGCTGGGGGCTGGCTGTTTCCTCCTAGCTACCAGCCTCTCGACCATCTGTGCACTGTATGCCACTCTGGACGGCCACAGCAACGACTGGGCACCAGTTATTACTTCAGAAACTTCTCCAAATTGTAAGGAAATTCCTCGGGGCATGGGGGGGGGGAACTTTGTTACATGGAGAAGTAGCTGAGACTGCTAGTGTGTCCTCTCCTGGCCCTGCTGGGCCCCTGGACTATCTCTTTACTTCCTTTATACTAATTCCTCGTTGGGCTGCATGTGGCTGCTGATTGTGCCATTCAGAACATTCCAGAACATTCCAGCAGAAAACTGGGAGTATGGCCTCATGTTTTGCACCCTTCGGAGGAAACTGTTTGGGGAAGACCCTGGTTTGTGGAGAGGAGGTGCAGGGAGAGGGGACAAGGATGGAATTCTTCAGGAACTTGCTAAGCAGACCCCACTGTCTGGTGGCTTACTGTGTATTTCGGATTTTTCTGTTCTGTTATGAATCAATTTGGAGACTATACCTAATTTTCTAATTCTTACTCCATGCCAGGTACTCAGTGAGCTTGGCCATTGGTATTTTTCGGTCTTTGCTCTCTGTGACCTGTACAGAGGGGGGTTATGAAAGACTGAATTGGGAACTTCTGATTGGATGTCATGAGTTCTAGCCCCATGCAGATGTCACAGACACCTCCTCTCGCACAGGGTCACTCAGTGCTGTCACGATAGTCCCTCTCTCCTCATCCTCCCAAGATGAACATGGCTCTGTGATCCCCTCACCTGGAACTTTTCCTCTCCTCCGATCCCCCTCAAACCCTTCTCCCTGCCCCATCTCTAACTCTGTTCACCCCACAGATACCAAGGAGCCACCTGGAGGTGCCGTGTGCTATCAGCCCAGGAGAGAAACGCCCGGCTGGCTGGCTTTGGAGCGCAGTTCTCATCCAAGATGGGAGCGAGTGCATCTACGGAACCAGCCAACCAGAGCATCCACCCCACATTCCAGATCCCCGAGGAAGACCGCGTGACTCCAGCTGTCCCAACCCCCTGGGCACCTGTGTACCCTGTCTGTGGCTTCTGTGCCTGTCTGGGAGTCCAGCCTGCAATTGACCCAACCTTCTGGACTGTCATGGGAGCCCCCTGTGCTGTCCACTCCTGGATGAGGTATACAGCCCTTTGGAGTTACACGTGGGCACCTTTTGTCAGTCCTTTCTGGATGGGGCTTGCCCCTCCAGCTGCACCAGTGCCTTCAGTCTGGCCGTGGGGCTTCTCCAGCTTTGATCCCCAAGTGGGGAGCCAGTCCCTGGCCACCATGACCTCCAGTGTATTTCCTTACCCCATGGGACCCCCACCCCCGTACTCCTCAGTCCCTCCAGCTCTGAGTGGGGACGCCTCTGGCCACTATCCCCAGGTGGAATGGCAAATTCGCGCCAGCTCAGCCTCCCCGGCTGCAGCGGGGGGACCGTCCAGAGGAGCTCCTCATTTGGAGAGGTGCCAAGCCCCTCCATCAGAATGGGCCTCCAGGTTTAGCCCTGGGGCACCTGCTCTACCCTGCAGCCCAGAACTCTGCCCTCTGCCCCCTTCCCCCATTGCAGACCCTCAGTCCGATCCCCGCTGTCCCCGCTCCCCTCGGCCACACTGCAAGGCCTGCCGCCGCCTCTTCTAGCTCCCAGGTGTTCTTGGGTGCCACCCACTGCAACACTTAGGGACCCGTGGGATCCAGTGAGTGCCATGGTGTGCTCTGCCTGTACGTCTGCCCTGCTGTAACGGATAGAGGAAAGCATCCAACCGTACAAGTTACTGAATGGTGACTATGTTCTTAAACTGTAAATGAATGTTAGTGTGTATCTTATTTTCCATACATTAGTATATTTGAAGATCTAGCCTTACCTGTATATGTGTACAGTACAGTTCATTTATGTTTTCAAATTTGTATTATCTGCTGTGTCCCACTTTTCTTTCCCAGTATTGCCTCCACTAAAGGAAGGAAATCTTGCCGCAGGTTTGTCTGTTTTATTAGAAGCTACTGTTGACTCGTCGATTCTCTTCTTGTGTCTTCCGAAGCGTCTCTTCACGTCTTTATTTATCGTGAGCTTCTTGTTTGTTTTGCAGCTTCTCAAAGATGACACCCAATTCATTTTTCGCTTTCATTCTTTTCTGATATGCATTTTTACTGCTATAAATGTCCCTTTAAATGCACCACGTTAAGTGCACCCTGCGGTAGTGATACGTGGTATGCGTATTTTTGTATCTTTTTAAACAATCACCACTAAGTTGTTCTTGTTGTTCCAGACAAACCAGAATCCTCTCTGTGGTTTAAATGCCCCTTGCAGGTCTCTAGAATACCCCAATCACGATTCCGTTTCCTGCCGCTGTCCCAGTAGACTACTAAGTACAGTGAAAGCTCGCGCATTAACGTGGACGTGGTTCGCTCCTGTTGTTCATCCACGAACAGCATGGGGGCTCCCCTGAAAACTAGTTTCATCGAGCAGCACTTTGAACAAAACTTAAAAATCTCATAAGTAGCGGTGTTTTTTTATACAGACCCTGAAAGAGAGATCATTAAAAATATGTTTCTGGAATTTGAAATAATTGATTGGGTAGAAGGTGGACTTCACCTTGAAGAATGTGCCTCTATTCTCGGGATCTGCAGGTGCCTGGAAAATCCAGCCTGTGGTGGGGTGACCGAGCAGGCTTCCGAAGGGTGTGGAGGGGAGGGGGTCCAGGGCCGGAGCACCTGAGCTGGGGTGGCAGGGTGAGCATGGTCGGGCCTCTTCCTCAGTGGAAGATCCACGTGCTGCGAGTGTTTCTTCACCCTGTGCGGTCCTCGGCCTGGGAAGCGATTTCTCCCTCAAGAGTAGACAGCGTTCCCAGTGTCACACGTGGGTCCCTGATCCCCAACTATTCTTTGACAGTCTGCACTGGGGACATCTGGACTTGACCACATCTGCCTCTGCGTCCCCAAACTCGCCATGAAAGTTTCAGTTCTGCCCAGGGTATGGCGCAGGGGTTGAACGGAAGTCTCTGCTGCATTCCCAGGCCTGTAAAAGGAGCCACAAGCTCCTCACCCTATTTCCCCTCCTCTTAGGTTTCTGACTTGGTTTCCCCGGCCCTGCTCCACTACCTGCTGGCCCTGGGCCCCAGCCCTGCAAACAGGATGCCCTCCTTCATTGGCAGCTACTTCTTCTTGGACGTGCTGGCCCGCCAGTCCTGGGGAAGCTGGCTTCCCCCACGGTCACTGCCAGCCTGTGCTGCCCCATCTCCCCTATGACACATCTCCCAAGGGCCGAGTGAGGACAACTCGGAGGGGCAGGGGCTAGGGTGGGCAAACCTCACGCTGGGCTTATGCACCGGTCCTTTTGCTCTGCTCTGCACCGAAGAACTAGGGCTCCCTGACAGGGTCAGCTGATGGGAGGCACTGGGGAGACCTTAGAGGGAGGGAAGAAGGGACAAAGCCAGGATTGTTCCTGCTCGGTCTGCTTCCCAGGTTCTAGCTCCCCCGGGCAGCCCCTTCTGAGGCCATTCTGATGCCCCGAGCTCCGGGTTCTGGTAGCATCCTTGCTCCCCTCATCATTCCCCTGAGAGTGGGGGCTTCTGGCTGTTGCCTTGCTGTCCCATAAGTCTTCTCAGCTCTTCCATCACCTGTGAAACCAGTTCTCTGAAACACATTCCCTTCGTTTATAAGACTTCCAGGGGCTTATTCCCTGGCAGACGGCTGCCCCGCATGGAAATGCAAAGGGGGAGGCAGGAGGGTGAGGACCTGCACCCTAGACAGGATGCCGACTGGGGGAGGACAGGGCAGCCCCGCTGCAGTATGGGACTCCGGGTCGGGAATCCCAGAACCTTCCTGCTCTCCCGGTATTATGTGGCTAGTTAGTATTTATGGCACGTGGAGTGTCAGGGTGGGAAAAAGTCGTGCAAGGAAGTGAGAAGTCAGCACAACTGGGCTGAGCTGCACAGCCAGCCTCTGGAGGGTGTGGCCACCATCCTGCCAGAGGCCACCAGGGGCACAGCTGCCACTGACAGGTGGGCTTCTTACTCATCTCCAGTTACAGAGACCACGGGGTGTCTCAGTGGGGGAGATCAGAGAGAAACCATGACTGGATTCGGGCTTTGGCTGGGTGGTTGGGAGGGGGAGTTCAGGAAGCAGGGGTCACTGCATGGTTATTGCCGGAACGCGGAGACAATTCCGTGATGGTCTTCTGGATAAATCGTATCTACATGGAGGGGAAACCAGCACGGAGACAGAAATCCACGTTAGCCGAGAGAAGGGGGCGTGGGTGTTTATTCTGGGCGGAGATGTGACTGTGGGGTGACTTGGCCTTCTCAGTCCAAGGGTGGTCTCAGAGGGATCTCAACCGAGGTTGGTGTTCTGTGAGATTTTTGTCCCACAGACAACAGCACTGCCCAGCTGGCTGCACCAGACCAGCTTCCGGAAGGCGGGGCTGCCCCTTTTCCTCTCTCAAGAGGGATCGTATAAGACATTTCTGAGTATGGCTTCCCCTGCTCAAGCCCCGGTAAGGCCCTGCATGGCCAGCTGGACCCAGCTCAGGCGCCCCTTCTCCAGGCCCACAGACCGACGGCAGCAACGCCAGCATCTGTGCCAGCTAACTTAACCTTCGCTGCAGCCCTGGTCGTGTGGCTGGTACTATTATCCCCATTTTCCAGATGAAGAAACTGAGGCACAAGGAGGTTAAGGCCTGAGCCAGGGCCATGCTCTAGAAAGTGGCAGAGCTGGGCCTCTGTGACAGGCTGGCTGGCTCCACATTCTGTGCTCCTGACCGTCACATGCCCCCCACCCCTGGTGCCCCAGACTCTCCTGTCCCTGAGACGCACCACTTTCTTCAGTTCTGTGCTTCTGTGTGTTGTGTCCACTGCCTTGAACGCCTTAGCTTTACAGTGATAACAGCGGTGATGGTGGCATCAGCTGAGAACCTACTGTGTGCCAGGTGCTGAGTTGGCACAAATCAGCCCTTGCAGGCTGCACCCCAGGCGGGGAGGTGGGGGTTCCACCGCCATTTCACAGATGAGGACGCCAAATCACAAGGTGGTTACATGCTTGAAGTCCCCTCGGCCCAGCAGCCTGCAGTCCACTCCCGCTGCAGGACAGGCTTCGTTGTCACCACAGAGAGGCCCTCGTGCCGATCACTCACCCAAGTGCAGTCCCCTTGCCCCCGACCCCACGATTCCTATCCTCCTGCTGCTGTTCCTGGGTCTACCTCCCCGGCTGCTCTGGCAGTTTCTGGGGTAGGCAAGGGCCCCATGCGGGGTGTGAGCAGAGTGTAGGTGACAGGTTGTTAGGGGCGGGGCTTATGGGAGTAGGAAAAGGGCCTGCTGGAGGCCACAGCCTCGGGCTGGGGTGAGAGCAGGAAGCAGGGAGCAGGTGCAGGGACAAGGGCTGTAACTTCATAGACTCTGATGGCCAGTTTGAGCTGGACAGCCAGACAGATCGTCGGGGTCTCGCTCCCAGGCACCAGCCTGGGCTGAAGGGTCAGAAGCAGTAGGCAGTGGCCTCCAACTTACAGCCTCATCCTTAAGAGCCAGGAGGGCTGGGTGACTGCTGGTGATGGTCTGACACTGAGCCCAGACTCAGGGGCATTTGTTGGCCTATTTAAGAATTCAGGTCTGGCCGGCAGCCATCCTTCTGTGAGAAAAGCCGCACTGCGGAATGGCTGCCACTTACGCCTCCTCCACCGGCTTCCTGAGGGTTAGCCGTGAGTGGTCAGTGTTGGAGCTGGTGACTCCCTAGTCTGTATAACATGCTGAAAGCAGGCTCTCCCCATCCCTGGGGAAGCCATCAGGGGCTCAAGGTCTGTGGATTGCCCCAAATATCAAAGACCCCTTCCCCTCTCCTCCCTTAAGCCGCTCTCTGTCCAGCCCTAACGGGAAGGATGCTGGCTGCCAGATGTCGGCCACGGCACCACAGACACTGTATCTAGCTCACAGATGGGCATGGGAGCTGTCTTCCTCAAGAATATTTGTTTGCTAAGCTTCGGGATGCAAGGAGGAATCTGGTGTATCTCAGGATACCCAGGTGATGAGGCTGGATGTCAGCGTGCCTGCCAGTGCTTGTGCAAACGTAGGCAGGTTCGTCGCCAAAAAGAATCCGATTGCTGGCAGGACCGCACTGTCTTTGCAAGATAGGCCGGAGTGCGCCGGGCTGAGGGGGGATTCAGGGCAGCAGGCAGGTTCCAACGCCATGGCATCCCTCATGCTGGCCACCATGAGGGTGCCCAGGGCTGTCTCAAGAGCAGGAGTCCGTGGGAGAGTTGACAAGTTGGTGTCCCCTGCTGGGAAGCGGCCAGCTGGAGCTCAGCCTATCCATCAGCCTGTCCACACAGCTGGAGCTTTGGACTATGCTCGTGAGGCTCCCCTGCCGCTAACCAGCTGAGGGGGTCTGCCTGGAGCCCCTCAGCCTGGACAGGCATGAGGTGGTTGGCCCCAGAAGCGCTGAATGGGGCCCTACCAGGAGCTGAGAACTAGCTGTGGCCACCTCTCCCCCAGGCAGCACTTCTAGGGTGGCAGGTGGCCTGGTAGTGACTGCATGAGGGGCCGGTCAGATGGGGGGATGGGCAGATGGAGGACTGTACTGCCCACCGGGCTTGAGCCCAAAGAAGATTCATTAGTGAAATGCTTTGGGCTGGTGGTGCTGGTGAGTGAGGATTTTGAGAGCTCGGATGTCACTGTGTCTTAACACTTGCGGTTGGGAATTGTCAAAAGCCTGCTGTCACCTGGTATAAGGGAGGCTGGAGCTGAGAGCCTGAGCCTAAGGCATCCTGCTGGGCGCCATGCTTGGCCAGAGCAGCAGGAGGGAGCCGTGCCTCCTTGGGCTTCCCACGACCATCTGCATGCACCAGGTGGGCTGCACCACGGCCCCTGGCGCCCTGCCTCCACCACACGCTCAGGCCCCTGCAGGCCCGGTGCAGAGCTCTCTGTATATGAGCAGACAGGACTTTGGGCCAGAATGTGATAAGGTACCCAGTGCACCCAGTCGGCTCTTTGCCTGTGAGGTCCAGTTTCCACGTGTGCCTCACCTTTCCCACCCGCAGAAAGAGCAGGGCGGTCACCCACGGGGAGACGTGGAGAAGTCTGTGGTGGATGGTGGGAACCTGGTTGCAGGCTCCTGGGGTCCAACCCCAGGCTCGGTGTCGCCACGTGACTTTAGTGGTGTCTCCTCATCTGGAAGTGGGCTCACTCCAGTATCCACATGACAGGGCTCTCGGGGTGGGGGGGATTGAACGGGTCGATGCAGGTCCAGAGCTGGGCACAGTGATGCAGTCCCTGCTGGGGGTTCTCTGTGTGGTGGTGGCTGCAGTGTGGGCTAACTCAGCAACAGAGAACACTAACAAGGGGGGGATGGCTCCAGGGCTCTGCTGAGGGGGGCGGATGCTCTCCACAGGTCTGACTTGCCTCCGAGGTACTGAGTTGTGGGTGGGGGTGGGGTGGGTGTTGGAGGGGGCAGGAGCTGGGAAAATGAGAGTCACAGCTAGCTTTGATCAGGCACACAGTGTAAGAGTTTCACATGGGTTATTCCAGCCCTGTAAGGAGGTCCTAATAAAATCCACACCAGCTTCCCCAACCTACAGACAAGGAAATGGAGGCCAGGAAAGAGTTGACAATCTGCTCAAGTCACACAGCCAGCAAGTGCCGGATCTGGGCTTCAAACCCATCTGCCACCATCCCAGCCCAGGGCCCTGATTTGTCGAAAAGGGGACACTTTCCTGGTTGAGGTCAGGACTGATCTCTGGCAGGGGTGGGAGGCCAGGGCATCAGGCATCTCGGTGGTGTGCAGACACGTGCTAGAAGTCACTGACTCACACGGCCACAGACTCCCCATTGACTCCCCATCCTCCTGCTCGAGGGGCGAGCTCAGTGAGCCACAGGCTTCTTTGCCCTCTGCAGCCTGTGCTGGGCTTCCAGAGAGAGCTTCTATCTGGATTTAACAAGAGTTTTCTAGTATGCTCATTTTTGCAACTATCTTCTATTGAGGATGAGTGATGTTAATTGACACAAGCTCTGTTTCTCCAAATGACACAGCTATTTCTTGAAAGAACGCCTTAAGTGAAAAAACGCGAATATAAGCAAGCAAAGCAGGATACAAGGGACACATGCATATGCCAGGTAATCATCATGTGGTGTCCCAGGCTCTCAGAGGGTCAGGAGAGGCCAGGGGATGCAGCGTGGAGGAGCAGAGCCTGGGAGGATGGACTCAGCACCAGGCCGGCCTCCATCATGCCCAGGGCATCCCTGTGACTTTCAGTTAGGTCTTGAATTACTGTTATGCCAAAGGTGGGCTGGTCTGGAGGGTGCCGCCTTCTCCGAGGCACCCCACACAGGGCCGGCTGTGAACAGTGCGTGTGCCACAGAGCCAACATCCCAGGCAAGGCAGTGCTGAACACGCCTCCAATGTTCCAGTCAATCCCGCCATCCTCATACGGCACAGCAGCAGGCCGACAGCGCTATACATAGGCTGACATACTCTCTCATTGATTTCCCTAATGATCTCACTTCCTACTAAGGATGTCCCCAGGAGGCTCCCCAGCCCCAGGCAAAGCCTTGGCCATTCACCATCACAAAACTCCAGGAGAGTTCCTCTGCTCTGAGCAACAGTGAAACAGCAGACCTGGTCCCCTCCCAAAAGGCCAGAGCCCTGCTGCGGAGGGAAGAAGACCCCAGTGCAGAGAGATTTCCTCCCAGACCCAACGACCCTGAAGGATGGAATCACAGCCAGGGAAGTATACTGGGGGACAGGCCAGCACATGGGGGGTGGTGAACCCTGCGATCCAAGTTGGAGGAGGTGACATAGAATGACATGAGCTAGTACCTGGGCTACCATGAAGGTGGCCACTGTCCCCAGAGGTAAGGAGCTCAAAGGGAAAGAGTTGAGGTGCCAAGTGCAGGTCATGAAAGAAAAGCAACGCAGGAAACCCAGAGTATGGGGACCAGGATTGGCCACAGTCACATCAGGAATGAAAAGAGTTGTGACAAATATCCTCCAGGGACAAGAGAATGTTGTTATCCTGAAGCAGGAGCAAGCATTTAAAAGAAGACCTTAAGAAAATACCGGAATGGAAATATAATAAATGGAAACAATGAAGATCTTAATAGATCGGAAAAACAGACTTAATGAGCCGGAAGATGAGGTAGAGGGAGACGCTCAAAGGGCGGGAGGAAGAGAGCTGGAAAATCCAAGAGAGGTTCAGAGGCGTGGAGGGTAGACGCCCCGACACCCGAGAGTTAGGATCTCAGCAGAAGACACACAGTTAATGCAGCAGAAAAAATGTTCAAAGAAACAATGACCAAAATTTTCTAGAATTAAAGATTGAAAAACAGAAGAATGGAGAATGGAAACACCCACCCTGCAGATACGTGATGCAATTTAATACCCTCAAGTAGGAAGACACCTCCGAGAGGCTCCTGGAAGAAACACTCTCCCACCCACAAGAAGCAGGACAGGGGCGCTGCCAGGCTCCCCCACCACCCCAGCAGGCACGAGGACGAAAGACAAACACAGTTGACCCCTGAATAATGTGAGGTGAGGGGCACCAACCCCCCTTGCAGGAAGCCTCACCAATAGCCCAGATAGTCAATTAACACATAGTTTGCATGTTGTATGCATTATACACTGTATTCACAATACAGTAAGGTAGAGAAAAGAAATAAGAAAATCACAAGGAAGGGAAACTACATTTACGGCATCATACTGTACCAAATTCAGGCCTCAGTGGACCCGTGCCGTTCAAACCCGTGTTGCTCAGGGGTCCACTGCATTCTCGAAGGGCTGAGAGTTTTCAGCTGAGTGTTATTGACCGTGAGGGCAGCCCATGGCTGCAGAGGGCCCGCCCCACAAGGACCGCCTCGGGAAGCACACGGGTGGAATAGAGCAAGATAAAAATGAAGCAAGACAGTACTGAGACAGGGGCAGGGTAGGAGTGAGTCAATGACGTGGTAACACTTACTTTTATCTAAAAGAGTAAACGGAGAGGGAGGGAGAGACCGCACTGAATCCATAAAGATCTACAATGCGGTCTAGATGCCTACCGGTCTGTGGGGGTGAGAGCACGCTCAAGTAATCGTCTCGTCGGGCAGGTGAAGAAGCTGCTGATAAGCTTAGGAAATTAGCAGGGAGAGAGACGCCGTAACCTAGGTCTTCAGAGTTACTGGTTATCCCTTGGACACTGAGAATAACATGCAAACCGGCAGAAGGAAAGTAGATGCAACCAGGGGAAAGCGAGCAGGAGAACAAGGAAGCAACAAGATACATTAAATGGAAACCAGGAAGAGCAACGACAGGACTGAGGCCTGACATAATGACAAGAAACGTAAACTGACTTCAAGTCATTAAAAAGCCCCGATTCAGCAACACCTCTAAAGGGGGGATATTCAAAACAAAAGGATTTGGACAGGAAGAGCATGAAGCCATACAACTGTGCACTAGGCAAATGCAAAATAAAACCGAACTTGAGGTGACCGCACCTAAACCAGATCGGATATATACAAGGAGAACTCATACAGGAGAAAGGGGGGGATTACATCCAGGTGAAAGACATAACAGAGCAAGGACGTACAAAGGTAATGAACACAGGTGTGCCTCAGAAGACTGCAAATGTGAAGAACTGCCCTCCCCCGGCAGAGCACCATGGGGGAGAAACATGGCACCACCTCATCAGCAAAGGCCAGGTGGGAAACCCGGACTTCCACCTTTGCCTAGCTATAAGGAGGTGCCCCTCCTGGGCCCAGCAAGGGCATATCTGTGGAGGCCTAGAGGATGCTAACCTGTTCCCACCCTGGGGGGAGCAAGGCACCCCTGCTCATCAAGAGTGGCCAAGTGGGGAACCTGGACCTCCTTCCACACCTGGCCATGACAAAGCGATCCCCCTTTTCCCCCAGGAGCCTGGTGTCAGGGGCGGCCCACTGAAACAGAAGCTTTAAAGAAGACCAGAGTCTCAGCATAATACCCAAAATGTCCAGGATACAACTCAAAATAACTTGTCATGCTAAGAACAAGAATCTCAATCTCAATGAAAAAATTTAGCCAACAGACTAAACACAAGAGGACATGGATGTGGAAATTACCTGACCCTTTGAAGCCACCGTCATAAGAAATCTTTTATTATTGTTAGGGCTCAATCCTGTCATTGCTGTTTCTGGTTTCCATTTAATGTACCTTGTTGCAATTAAAGCAATTAAAAACACACTTGGAACAAAAATAGAAAGTATCAGCAAAGAAATGGAAGATATAAAACAGAACCAAGTGGGAATTTTAGAACTCAAAAATAACTGAAATTAAAAAAAAGAAACCTCAATGGATAGACTCAAAGTAGAGTGGAGAGAACAGCGGGAAGAGTTAATAAACTCCAAGATAGAATGATAAAAATGACCTGGTCTGAACGGTGAGAAAAAAAAATGTACAGAACCTTAGGGACAGGTGGGTCTGTAACAAAAGATCTAACATTTGGGTCACTGAAGGCCCAGGAAAGGAGAGAGAGGGTGGAGCTGAAAAAGTAGTCAATGAGATAATAGCAGGAAACTCCCCAAATTTGGCAGAAGACAGAAACCTACAGATTCAAGAAACTGAGCAATCCCAAACGAATTAAGTTAAAAAAATCTACAGCAAGATACATCATAGTCCAACTACTGAAAACTAAAGATAAAAGAAGTCTTAAAAGTGGTGAAAGAGAAATGACATCTACTCTGTAAGAGGAAAACACTTCGAACGATGTGTATGTACTTCATTAAAAATCTATATAAAGAGATACATTTAGCTCAGTCGGTTAAGTGTCCAACTCTTGATTTTGGCTCAGGTCATGATAGGGTCATGAGATCGAGCCCCGTGTTGGGCTCCTCACTGGGCGTGGGGTCTGCTTGAGATTCTCTCTCCCTCTCCCTCTGCCCCTCTCCCCAGCCCCTGCTGTCAGGTGCTCTCTCTCTCTCTCTCTCTCTCTCTCTCTCTCTCAAAAAAAAAAAAAAAAAGAGAGAGATTCAAGACACTATAGATAAATGTTCACGCAACCCTTGGGAAGGCAGATAAAAGAAAACAGAAATGAAAAACAGAGGGAACAAGTAGAAAACTAAAAATGAAATAGCAGATTTAAGCCATAACATAGAAATAATTACATTAATGCTAATAGTCTCACATACGGTATGATTCTATTTATACAACATTCTCGAAATGCTGGAAGTACAGAGACAGAGAGCGTACAAACAGTTGCCAGGAGTCAGGGATGGTGCGGGGGAAGGGCTAGTACGAGAGAGATCCTTGTCGTGACAGTAGTTCTGTGTCTTGATTGAGGTGGTGGTTTCAGAAAGCTACACGTGTGACACGATCACACAGAACTATATCCATGTGGCCCCAGCTTCCGTCGCCCGGTTTGCTGTTACCCTGGAGCAAGGCAAGGTGCAGCCATGGGGGGAAACGGGTGAACGGCGCACGGGACCTCCTTACGCAGCCTTTGCAACTCCCTGGAAACCTGTAATTTCATGATTAAAAAAAAAATCACAGATTATAACTTACACATATTTTAAATGGTCAATACACTTGTAAATGAAGGAGAAATAATCTGTCTCTCACCATGTCGATACTTGGGTACGCCTTCCTACAAGACGTGACGGCATCAGATGTCGAACTACGATCAAGAAGCCAGGATCTGAGCAATAATATCAGAGCCATCTCCATTTAAAACAACACAGGAAAATGAGAGGGGAGGTCACAGTCACTAGTGTGGAGTGCACATTAAAACGGTGCAAACATACTTCGTGTCTGTAGAATGAGTTCGTTTCTAGGCGTCAATAACTACCCTCAGTTTCTCACGTCTATGAGCCCCCAGGGGGACAAGTGAAGGATGGGGAGATCAAGGGCAGTCCTCTGATGGGAGGGACCCCCGCACAGTGTAAATCACTTAGCTTCCGGAGTCCCGCCCATGAGAAGTCAGGAACACTCTTCCAACATATCAGAAAGGCCCCAGATGCTTCTGAGACCCTGCACACACCCCCACTGGAAAGGACACCTGGCTTCTCTCCAGCATCTTCTTTCGTGCGTCCTCAGGTGTTTCTTGCTTCTCACAGCTAGTTCACGCCACAGTCCTCTGAAGTTCACGTCAGACTACGCTGTTGCTACTCCCTCTGGCCACGGTCCTCTCTCCTCATGTCTTAGGATTCAGCAGCTGACCGAGCAGCTTTCTTCATCACCTCTCCTGCTCTACTTCTTTGTAATTCCCACATCCACATGGATGGACCTTCCAGCCAGCTCTCTGTTCTTTTCCTTCTCAGTGCCAGTCATCTCTTCCTTACCCCAATCACCCACTCCCATGGCCAAACCCAGATCCCATCATTTCCGTGAGTATACCCATTCCTCAATAAATGGAGAGCGTTTCCTTTTCCAACTAGTAACTCCCATCTTTCCAGGTCATTTTTTCAGTCAAGGGCGATGGGCCCTGCTAGGACCTTCGGCAGAGCAGTTTTGAGCCACGAACTAAATGTGCATATAGCTTGGTGGGAGGATTGTAAACATTGTGTCAACTGAGAAAGAGCAAAGAAACTTGAATTACTATAATAGGTCATTTGTGCAATTTCTAAACACAAGCAAGCAACACTCACTTTACCAGGCTGCATGCTCACGTATTTGAGGACCTGCAGCTAACACGCGATGGTGCGGGCCCATGACAAAGGCAGGGAGAGGAAAGGGTGCAGGTAATAAGGTTGAAGGGCAAAGGAGAAAGAAAATAGAAGTGAAAAGAGATGATAAATAGAGGGGCCTTGCTGGGGCCACCAAGAGTGTGCTATATATTGAAGAACAGTGAACAACTTACATCTGAGATTCTTTAAAAAATTAGAAGTCAGATCTAAGAGTCTGGGCAGACCCACAGCTCACTAGGCATCATGCAATTCATCTCCCATGGTTGGGGCAGGTGGCAAGGGGATTGACTGATTAGCACTGGAAGACATGATGGCAGGTTCTGCAGTGTGGCCAAGGGGAGCGGGGACAGCGGGGATCGGGCTAAAGGTCTGCAATGGGGGAAGGGGGCAGAGGGCAGAGTTCTGGGCTGCAGGGTAGAGCAAGTGCCCCAGGGCTAAACCTGGAGGCCCATTCTGATGGAGGGGCTTGGCACCTCTCCAAATGAGGAGCTCCTCTGGACGGTCCCCCCGCTGCAGCCGGGAAGGCTGAGCTGGTGTGAATCTGCCATTCCACCTGGGGACAGTGGCCAGAGGCGTCCCCACTCAGAGCTGGAGGGACTGAGGAGTACGGGGGTGGGGGTTCCATGGGGTAAGGAAATACACTGGAGGCCACGGTGGCCAGGTACTGGCTCCCCACTTGGGGATCAAAGCTGGAGAAGCCCCAAGGCCAGACTGAAGGCACTGGGGCGGGGGGAAGCCCCATCCAGAAAGGACTGACAAAGGGCACCCACTTGTAACTCCAAGGGGCTGGGTACCTCATGAAGGCTGAACAGCACAGGGGGTTTGTGTGTTTGTGCCACACAGGCACGGAAGATTCATGTCTGCCCCGGAGGCAGCTGGAGGTACGTGGATTTCCTTTGAGGGCTGGGAGGCTGGGGCACATGTTTCTGCATAGCTTGTTCCTGAATGGGGGCAGCCTCCCATTGTGGACAGGACCCTTTCTGTTCTTGCCCACGCCTGGTTACATGTGGCCAGCTTGCCATCCTGGCTCCCCACCCGTGGGGTGGACAGAAGCTGGAGGAGAAAGAAGAGGTGCAGGAAAGGGGTGTGTGGCAAGCCTGGGGAGGGGCCGGGGATGTCAGGAGAAGGCCAACAGCACAAACTAGTTTTGGGTAGAGTTGGGGCTTGGGGGTATGTAGCATTTCTTTGAGTTTAATTGTCCTTTCCTGTCCCTATGAACCCCCTGCCCCCACCCCAATGTGGAAAACAGGGACCTGAGAGGATTTATGGTCAGGCTCCAGAGAGACCTGGGTTGGTTGGTACAAGGAAGAAAAATATGAGACAAATTCCAAATCAGAAACATCATGGAAATGGGCAGAATAAGGGGCTCTCCTTGGAGAGGGAGAAGGTACCCCTCCACCCTTTCAACACCCTCCCTAGACCAGGCGCCCCCCCTCCTGGAGCCTTCCTCAGCAAGTCAGTGATAAGCAGAAGTGTGCCAAGGTCAGGGCCATATTTCAGAAATGCACTCCTGCTGATGGGTGGAGATCAGCCTGGAAGGAAAGGAAGGGTTTTAGCAGCAACTTAAGGGAGAGGTGACAGTCCTTCAAACTAAGGGGATGCAGTGGGCAGGGAGAGAAGTGGGGGGGGGGGCTTCAGCTTTTAGGAGACCACACCGGAGTCCTTAGCAAGCAGGTGTTGAAGAAGGAGTCCAGAATGAGCCTGGGTAGAGATGGACCCACAGACGCACCGAGAACAGGGGGAGACAATGGGCTAGGGGAGGACAGCCAGTTCTGTGTGAGTCAGTTTTCTTCCACATTTCCCAGGGCAGCTGATGGCATTCAAGGCCTCAATTCTTCCTTCTCCCTATAGCCCCACCCCAGGTGACCCACTCGGGCTCCAGGCTCAAGGGACATGGGTAAGTATGATGTGAACATAGGGTTTCAGAGGGGCTCTTTCAATCCGGCCAGACCCTCTGTGATTGCTGTGAGAACATGCTGAGAGAGTGTAAGAGAATGAGCACAGAGCTGAGCACCCCACTGGTTATGGGTCAGCCCAGAGCCAGTGGACCGGTAGGTGTGCGTGGGCCCCGGAGAGGTGGATTCAGTCCCACTGAATCTTGGGCAGTGTAGCCTGGAATCTGGGGGGCTGAGCACACTCTCCAGGCGATTCTCATGCACACTAACTGCTGGGAAGAACCGGCCTAGCTGAGCTGTAGGGCCTGCTGGAGCCCAGCTGGGAGGAGAGCTAAGTGGAGCAGAACCGGCTGTTTGTAAGCTAGGAGACATTTACTGTGTGCTACAGAGAAGCTTCTGTTGTTATTGTTACACAGCATTGTTTTGCAATAGATGACTGACACACTTTCTCCCCCTCCTACCTTCCTCAGACTAAATTCCAAGGGCGACCGCAAGAAAAAGTCAGAGGGTAAAGAAGCAGCGTGCTCCATCCTGTTCCCTTCCCTCCAGGACACATTTTGAGGGACCAGCCAGCAGGCCATACTGGAGGTAAGAGCACAGCTGTGCTCATCCCTGCCCCCCGAGTGGGTAGAACGGTAAGGACATGAAGGCAGTCATGGGAGGGAATGGGCAGAGGGCCTGGCAGAGGGAGCAGTCAGCTGCTCTCTAGGTAGCAGAGATGTGCTGTGATTCGACCTGCACACCTGAGGACTTGATGTTGGGATGCAGAGCAGAATTAGACTATGAACAGGATCCAGGTGGGAATGCAGATGTTTAAATAGGTGTTTCCATGGATGCCAGAGGCAATAAGGGCTGGTGATGAAGCGCAGAACGAAGAGGCCCCAGCAGCAAATGGACCAGATGAACCCACACATGCTGTGCACATGTGAGCCTCACTACCCACCTGGCCTGGATTCAGCCTTCACTGCACAGAGCATGGGGAACCTCTGAACAGGCTTGCACCACCTAAGAAAAATTTTCCCCAATAAGTAAAATGGGGACAGATAGAAATGATGTCCAGTGATGGAGGGAATAAAAATTCTTAGTAATGAATAAGAAGATTCAAGTCCATTGAGAAATGGGGAAAACCTAAAACAAAAGCCATTTGTGGGTTGAAAAAAGTGCTCGTGGGTTGGAAAATTGATATTGGTAAAATGTCCATGCTACCTATAGCAACCTGCAGATTCAGTGCAAGCCCTAGCAAAAGTACAATGGCATTTTTCATAGAACAAACAATTTTAAATTTTCATGGAAACACAAAAAAGACAAATAGACAAAGCAAATTTGAGAAAGAACACAGCTGGAGACATCACACTCCCTGATTTCAAACAGTATTACCAAGCTATAGTAACCAAAATAGTGCAGTATTAGAATAAAAACAGACACATAAATCCATGGAATAGAGAGCCCAGAAATAAGCCTGTGCATTAATGATCAATTAATTTACAACAAAGGAGTCAAGAATATACAATGGGGGAAGGGACAGTCTCTTCAATAAATAGTGTTGGGAATACTGGACAGTCACATAAAAAGAATGAAACTAAACCACTATCTTACATCATACACAAAAATTAACTCCAAATGGATTATAAACTTGAACTACTGTATGATCCAGCAATTCCACTTCTGGGTGCGCATCTGAGGAAAACAGAGACATTGACTCAAAAAGACATATGCACCCCCATGTTCACTGCGGCATTGTTTATAATAGTCAAGATCTAGAAGTGGCCACTGATGGATGAATGGACAAAGAAGATGTGGTGTGTGTATATACACACACACATACATGCACAACGGAACCTTATTCAGCCATAAAAAAAGAATAAAATCTTGCCATTTGCAACAACATGGATGGACTTTGAGGCCATGATGCTAAGTGAAATAAGCCAGAGGAAGAAAAAATACCATATGATCTCACTTCTATGTGGGAATCTAAAAACCACACCAGGGGCGCCTGGGTGGCACAGCGGTTAAGCGTCTGCCTTCGGCTCAGGACATGATCCCGGCGTTATGGGATCGAGCCCCACATCAGGCTCCTCTGCTATGAGCCTGCTTCTTCCTCTCCCACTCCCCCTGCTTGCGTTCCCTCTCTTGCTAGCTGTCTCTATCCTGTCGAATAAATAAATAAAATCTTTAAAAATAAAATAAAATAAAAACCACACCAAACAAAACTAAGCTCACAGAAACAGGGAACAGATTGGTGGTTGCCAGAGGTAGAGTGGGGGGGAGTGTAAAATGGGTGAAGGGGGTCAAAAGGTACACATCTCCAGTTGTAAAATAAGTAAGTCTTAGGGATGAAATATACAGCATGGTGACTAGATTTAATACTGCTGTATTTAAAAAAAAAAGTCGCAGAGGTGGGATGGGAGACAAGAGGACAATAGCATCTGAAAAGGTGTTCGAATGTATAAGAAATGAAATAATGCAACTGAAAGGAATGAGCTGGACAGCAGGCTGAATGGATACAGTCGCTAGTGCCCTCTCCCCACCCCACTCAGACAAGGATAAAGGGAGTTTGGGAAAGGCATCAGCCTGCAAGAACAATGATCGTGAGAGAGGAGGCAGGAATGAGATTTGGGAAGTGAGAAAGCAGGGGGCCACACAGTAACTGAACCCCAGCTGGGGGAGGAAGACAAGGAGCTGAGTCCTAAGCCACAAGGCCACCGGAGAACCTCTGAGAGCACCTCAAGTTTCTGGCATCAGGTGAGGTTGGAGGTGGTGTGGAAGTGGGATAAGGTAGGGGATAAAAGCAGAAGATTGGTTGAGTTTTCAAAGACTCTCTGACAAGCAGTTGGAATGGAGACATTTCCCCTGCTCCCAGCAAAGGAGACTAGACTTTTCTTCTCTGCACTGAAAATGGAGGCAGAGGTCGGGGAGTGAACAGATGCTCGCATTCTGCCCAGACTCCAGTTCTCACCTTCTCTCAGTTCCCTGCATGCCACCCTTTCCCCTTGGGGCAGGAGAATGGCAGGGCCTTCTCTGGAAAGCATGACCAGGCCAAAAGGAAGGATCCAGAGGTGGTAACTTTGGTGGTCCCTCAAAGACAGGCCCAGCCGTCACTGGAAGCCACACTCACAGGCTGAGGACTTCCAAGCCGCTCTTTGCCGCCCACTCCTAACTGTGAGCCAGCAGCCAAGTTTCACTAGACTTCGGAGGAAAGCCTGTCACACACGAGATATTATGTATTACACACTATAATATCAGATATCTCTGCTACCTCAAAGATCAAGAACTAAGGCGACTTGGACGACAAAGACAATGTAGACGGGAAAAAACACAGAAAATTAATATCCTCAGAGAGGTAAGACTGTTTTCTTAAAATATAAACAGGATACTATTTTAAAAACCTCTCAGAGCAAGAAGCTTGCAAATTAACTAGGATAGCTAAGATGAAAAGCGTAAGCGTTGGAAGATAAAGTGGGAGGTGTCTCCCCAGAAAACTGAACAGAAGTATTAAAGTGCAGAACGGGAGAGAAAATAAGGAAATGAAAGTGTCACTAGAGGTCTAACATCTGAATGACAGGGATTCTCGAAACAGAATAAAAACTGGAGGAGACGTCATCAAGGACACGGATCAAGACAACTTCCCCGACCTGAAGGGCGGTTTTCTAGAGGGCACGGGACCCACCCAGGGCCCAGCAGGTAGGTGGAAACAGACCTACGCCAAGTATACGATCGGGAAATTTGGGGACACTGGGGACAAAGGAAACCCTGCAGTCCCCAGAGGAAACAAATACCAAGGTTTGGAACTGGAATGGCTTCACACTCCCATACCTGTCCTGAAAGCTGGAAGGAAAGAGGGCTTTCAAAATTCTAACGGAACGTTGTGTTCTAGCCCAGAGTTCTAAACCTAGGTAAAATGTAGGTGGTGAGGATGCAGTCACGATACTCTAAGCCACGCAAGAGGTCAAAGGTCACCTCCGAGGCCGCCTTTCTCAGAAAGCTGCTGGAGGATACGCTACAGCAGAATGAGGGAGTCTGCTGAGAAAGAGGAAGACCAGGAAAACAGAGAGGTCCCCGGGGGACAGCTATGAGCCAAGCCAGTCTAGAAGATTCCTGGAGAAAACGCTTCAGGAAGGTGAGACCGGGAGAAGCCCTGATGTGCGTGAACATATTGAGGAGACGCGGTGGGAGGGGCAGGGCCGTGAAACCGCTACAGCTGTAGTGCCTAGAACTGAAAATCCAAGTACTGGCTTGCTCTGTGCAACTACAGAGGTAGGTACCAAAGTAATTAGCTAACAGAGGTGCAAGGAATTGTCCCTGGGAAAGAGGGAATGATGGGGAAGATTCCTTTCCACATCAACTCCTTAAGACTATTTGCTTCTAAGTTAAATGTAGGAAATTGATGATCAGGCAGAGCCAAACAAAAGAGGAGGCTCTCATTTTTCACCATCAGACTGGACACGGTTTAAAAGATTGATTTCAAAGTACAAAGATAGTACTGAGTGTTGGGGAGAAGGTGGGAAAACTGGTCTAATTCTTTCCTAGTGGGAGCAAAATGGACAGGATCTCTTTACAGGGCCATTTAGCAGCAAGTGATCAGAACTTAACATGTGACACCCCCCCCCCCAGGCAAGTTGCTTCCCTCCCTTAATCGTACATCATGAATAGGGAAGAGGAAGCTGTGTGAGGAAGGGGACCCCTGAAAGGCACTCCAGGGATGTGGGGGGACAGAGATTTGGGGCTGGCATCTGCAGGCAGACTGACGGAAAGGCGGTAGCCTTCTGGGATAAGAGAGTCTTGGGCTCCAGATGGATCTCCTCCCTGATGGAGAAACCACCGTGGGCTCTAACTGTGAGCAATTCAGAAACACCGAGGGGGCAGTCAGGTAGGCTGGCAGCTGGGGAGGGTGAGGGAGAGTTTTGTTTGAAGAATGAGGAGGAGGGTTGTGACAGAGATAAAGAGCCAATTAGCAGGGAGGGAGCAAGAGGGTGTGGGAATAGGCGGGACTGATGAGAGCGCCCCGGTGCTGGGGAGGGGGGTAGGACGCACAAGGTTAGCCAAAGGGGAAAGGACCCACTTCCACCAGACAAAAGCTGCTCTCTCTCTCCCCTGCATAAGCTTCAGAACCCACACACACCCGGTTTATTTAGTGCTGAAACGCTCTCCGCTCTCCGAGGAGAAGCCTGCGGTCTTGGGAGCCCCCAGGCGGTGCCGTCCTCCCAGGCCAGGCAACGCACCAACCTCCTCACAGACCAGGAGGGAGGGAGGGGCCACACCCACCTGCAGCTCGTGGTTTCCCAGCGGCCCGGGAGCTGGCCCTACATCTGGTATGCTTATAAAAGGCAGGTGGGCCATGGCCTGTCATGTGAGGAGCGCGGGGCCAGGCCACCTGATTTGACTCTGAAGGACATGATAGGACCCTGTCGAGTGGTGCCTGCACATGGCTCAGTCACATGCAAGAAGCTGGTTGGATTGATCCAGCAAACTGTTTATCCCAGAAATAAAGGTACAGACAGGATTGGGTTGGATGCTGACAATGAGAAGGTCCAGAGTATGCAACTGACCTAGTTATCAGAGGTCTGGGAAAGATGACCAGCCAGGGGGCTGAAGACAGAGTGAAAGTCAGCCCTGCTGGGTGGGGAGTAGGCACCTTGTGGGCAGAGGGAAGCCCAGCTGCCAAGGCCCCAGGGCAGGAGCAGACCCCTTCCAGGAGCCCAAAGGGCCAGCGTGGCTGGAGCCCAAGGCGAGTTTGCTGGGGGTGGTCGGACAGGCAGGCGGTCCCACCTTCCAGGGGCCTGTGCGCCCAGATAAGGAAGCCGTGGTGGAGTTGGGGTTAGGAGCAGAGATGAGTGCAGGTTTGAATTTCCGAGCGGCGTACCTGGCTGCAGCCTGGGGAGCCAGGTGGGTGTCGGTGTGGCTGGGAGGGCACATGCAGGGGCGTGGGACAGGGGCGTGTAGAAGAAGGGCACCATGAGAGAGGTCTACAGGAGAACGCAGCTCTGCAGAGGCAGTGAAGACATCCAGGGGTTATTCCAATCCTCACAGCTTTCTCAGTTTTGCGTGTACTTGATTTGTAGTTTCCAGGAAGTGTTAAAACTCTTCCATTACGATTGTAGATTTGCCAGCTTCTCTGTATTTTTGTGGCTTTTTGATGAACACATTTCGAGGCCAATTATTTATGTAGCACTTCCCAGGTGTCAGGCACTGTCCAAATACGAACTCATTTAATCAATTCTAACAATAGGAGATGGGTTCAGAAAATTATACAGTAAGAGCTTTGAGAAAGCTAATAAAAGTTTATTGATTAACAAGGAAAATTGTTCATGATATATTATGAAATAAAAAAGGCAAGTTATAGTGCAGTTAGTACAAGTCAGTCCCTTTTTTGGTGAGTGAAAGAAATGTATCTGTGCATAAGAAAATGGTCTGGAACTGTGCGTACCAAAAAGATGACACAGATTATATTTGGGAGGTAGAATTATGACTAATCATAATTTTCTTGTTTCCGCTTATATGCATCTTCCATTTTTGATAACAAAGATCTATTAGTTTGGTATTTTAAAAATAAAAGAAATCATTTGATGAGGATCCTGCTATTCAAATTACGAACCTGAGAAATTGCAAATAAACGGACTGAAAATTCTCTTTGATTAAGAATGAGGTGTTCAATCTAAAGACACAAAGAACTGGCTGCACAGCTTCATGAGGGGGAATTAGAATCCGTCATACCCAGGTAAGGCTTGATAAGAAATCCATGCAGTAGGGATGTTCCCTCAGCCCCAGGGGTCCTCAGCCTTCATGTAGCCAGGTGGGCTTGTTACAATACAGAGGGCTGAGCCTCGGCCCCAGAATGTCTGATTCTATGGGTGTGGGGTGGGGTGGAGAGTTTGCATTTCTCGCAAGTTCCCTACTAATACCCATCTGCTTGTTTGAGAACCAACCACACTTGGGAGCCCAGCCACGGCTGGACGTGAATACGGAATATGTTCACATGGTGTGACTACTACACAGCGATTATTTGAAAGTTGCAAAGAGCCTGGCTCATAAAACCATCAGGCCCAGAGCTTTTTCAGGAATGTTATTTAGACTTGGTTTCACCTTTCTCATGCTATGGTCTACTCAAAGGCTTTTTTGAGTCTTTGTGTCCAGTTTTGGCCGTTTTGGCTAATTGCATTTTTCTTTACAGTCTTCCATTACTCAGAGATCTGCACATCTCTTAGCACTGTATTGTGCGTAACCGACCCATGTATATTTACATTTCCTACTGTCCCATTAGTTTGCAGTCACAGTTCTCCTGTACCTCTGCCTGTCCCACCCCAGGACAGCTGTAACCAATAGCCCCTCCAGGCCAGGTGACCATGCCCAGAGGACACTTGGTCAACCAAATTGGGATCCTGGCTTGCATGTCTATGACCTAATAAAGAGGGACATTCAGCCTCTGACCAGTACAGACATTTATCCTAAGAAGTCCTTCTCTGGAAGATTCAGGATGGAGGCTACTGGTCTGGCATTTTTTTTTTAATTGAAAGGTTTATTTGCTAGAGTTTAACAAGTTTGCATGTTTTTAGGTTTACATGTAGAGTACAAAGCACTCAATATAAACCTAGTAGTTTACAGGCAAAGAATCACAGAATGGTTTTGGGAAAATCTACTAGATTATTCTTTTTTTTCTCCCCCAAAATGTTTCATAACAGTGAAATAAACATAAGATGAAATTTATCATCTTCGTCACTTTAAGTGCACCCTTCTGTGACATTTCAGGGCATTCACAGTGTGGTGCATCCATCACCAACATCTGTCTCTAGAACGTCACTTCCCAAACAAATTCTGTCCCCATTAAACACTAACTCCTCATTCGCCTTCCTCAGCCCCTGACACCCACCATCCTACTCACTGTCTCTGTGAATTTGACTTCGGTACCTCACATAGTGGAATCCTACAGTCTGTGTCCTTTTGTGACTGGCTTATTTCATTGAGCAGCACGTCCTCAGGGTTCATCCATGTGGTGGCATGTGACAGGATTTCCTCCCTTCTTAAGGCTGAATAATATTCCTTGTTTGTGTAGACCACATTTTGCTTATCCATCCAACTGTCGAAGGATACTCGAGTTGCTTCCACATGTTAGCTGTTGTGAATAATGCTACTTTGAACATGCAAATATTTCTTTGAGATCCTGCTTCCAATTCTTTTGGGTATGTACCCAGAAGTAGAATTTTTTTTCGAGGCACCTCCATACTGTTTTCCACAGCAACTGCCCCATT
The DNA here is from genome assembly GCF_017311325.1 of Ursus maritimus. Classification (NCBI taxonomy): domain Eukaryota; kingdom Metazoa; phylum Chordata; class Mammalia; order Carnivora; family Ursidae; genus Ursus; species Ursus maritimus. The sequence continues at coordinate 1,367,385 of NW_024423786.1, forward strand.
TCACATCCCCACCAGCAGTGTGCAAGGGTTCCAATTTCTCTACATTATTGTCAACACCTGTTATTGTTGGCTGTTTTGTTTTCTTTGTTTTATAGTAGCCATCCTACTGGGTGTGAGATAATATTTCATTGTTTTGATTTGCATTTCCCTAATGGTTAGCAATGTTGAGCATCTTTTCATGTGCTTTTGGCCATTTGTATATCTGTTTTGGGGAAATGTCTATTCAAGTCCTTTGCTCCTCTTAAAAATCATTTTTGTTGTCTTTGAATTGTAGGAATTTATAATATATTCTGGATAGTGACCCTTTATTAGATATATGGTTTGCAAATATTCCTCCCATTCCATTGGTTGCCTTTTGATCCTTTTGCTTGTGTCCTTTGATGCACAGAAGTTTTAAACTCTAATACAGTCCACTTTATCTATTTTTACTTTGGTTGTCCTAAGAAATTTTTGCCAAGTACAATGTTACAATGTTTTCCTCTATGCTTTCTTCTAAGACTTTTGTAATTTTAGGTCTTTGATTCATTTTGAGTCCATTTTTGTATATGGTGTAAGGTAAGGTTCCCACTTCAGTCTTTTGCATGTGGATACCAGTTTTCCCAGCACCATTTGTTTTAAGATACCATAAGGGAGCAAAAAGACAAACCAGGATGTGAGAACATCTACAGAACAACTGAGTTGGTTTCTGCAACATGTCATTGGCACAAAGCAAAACACATGAGTAGGGACTTTTCCAAACAAGAGACATAACAACTACATGTAATGTATGGACCCTGTTCAGATATAACAACTAATTGTGATCAAGACAGTTTTGAAACATTAGGGAAATTTAATTATCAGCTATTAGTTTCTACCAAGGAATGATCGTAACTTTTGTCAGGCAGGAAAACAGCACCACAAACACGTAGATACAAATTAAGAGACTCTTTGGCGCGGGGGGACGTGTGAATAGAAAACGCACCTGTCCTGGTTCCTTAAGAAGGAGAATCTGTGGGGGGGGGGGGGGGGGGTATAATTGAAATATAATGTTATATTAGTTTCAGGTGTACAACTTAATATTCAATGTTTGTGTATATTGTAGGAGTCTTTAATCCAAACAAGGAGATCATGGGGCTGGGGGCAGCATATTTGGAGAGAAGGAGATGGGTTGGGGGTAAAGGGCAAGCAATGGAGATGTCAGAGGTGGTCCCTGACTTCTGCCCTGCACACACACATAATGGGGCCCTTCTGTCATGTCAGAAACACTGGAGCAGAACCAGGTATGAGGGAACCATCTTAGCATTGCCTTTGGACCTGTTTGAAGTGCCTTGAACATTCTGAAAGCTGCTGAATGCTCCATTGAATGAAGGGTCTGGAGCCCTGAGGAGGGAGCTGGCTGGCTGGTTGTGCCCCAGAATCACAAGAAGGCCTGGTGTGAAGGCTGGTCCTGTGAATGAGACCCCAGCTCTCTCCCCTACCTGTCCTACCCTACTCTCGTATCCTGAGATAACTCTGTCTTCAGCAGAATACACTTAATCTTAACTTTTTTTTTTTTTTAAAGTTGTGTTTTTTTTTTTTGTTTTTTTTTTTTTTTTTAAGATTTTATTTATTTATTTGACAGAGAGACAGCCAGTGAGAGAGGGAACACAAGCAGGGGGAGTGGGAGAGGAAGAAGCAGGCTCATAGCGGAAGAGCCTGATGTGGGGCTCGATCCCATAACACCGGGATCACGCCCTGAGCCGAAGGCAGACGCTTAACCGCTGTGCCACCCAGGCGCCCCAATCTTAACATTTTTAATGTGACAGTTACTTTTCAAACTTTATCTTTTTTGGGTGAATATTCTGTCAAATTATTCTCCCTTTTCTTTCTTCTCTTGCATCAAGAGAGGTGTGGGTTGCCTTGGGCTACCTGCAGCCTCTTATGAGGGTTGCTTATATTGCCTGGTGTTGGATACTACAGGTTGGCACCTGCTGATTGGGGCTTGGCCCTGGTATTTTTGGCGCTGGGGGGCTGGTGTCCACTACTCATGTCCTTACCACTCCACGGCTAGTGGTCCAGAGGGCTTCTCAGCCTGTGTTTAGCCACTACCCGCCTATTGGGCCATCAGCTTTTCCACACTCCCTCTGGAGTTCAGGTGACATTGGCTGTTTCCCCAAAGGTGTGGGGGGCTCTGTGAGCCTCCCTCAGGCCTTTCACCCTGATACCACACTGATCAAAGGACAGGGTATTGGTGCCAGGTAGAATACAAGATGTCTCTAAGAGGCACGTAGCCTTCTCAACCTATGCAGATTCCTAGCATTTTGCCCAGTCCCTGGACTGGTAAAGTTGGAAGGAGGGAGATGCCGGACCCTTTTCCGGGACCCAGGCAGTCTCAGCCTCCCTCCCCTCTTGCCAACCTTGTCCAGCTTCTTTACCCACTGGGGTTGCATTTGGCAAAAACTCATAAATCTCATCCTTCTTCCCAATTCAGTGGCTTACTATAAAGATCTCTCCATTCAGCACTCCAAGCTTAGCTCACTACTGTTTTTTTTTTTTAACTTTTCAATCTTGAAATGATTATAGATTCATAGGAAGTACAAAGATAGTACAAAGAGACCCTGTCCCCTTCTCCCTCTGTCCTCCAGTGGTTATATCTTATGTAACTGAAGTGTCATATGGAAACCAGGACACAGACATTCATACAGTGTGCCTGTCTAGTTCTGTGTCTCTTATCACATGTGTAGATGTCATCAAGACACTGAACTGTCCCTCCCTCGTGCTGCCCTTTATGGCCACACCTCCCCTCCCCCCCCATCAGCCCCAACTCCCAGAAACCACTAACTTGTCTCCATCTCTACAATTTCTTGACCCCTACTTATTAAATTCAGCTTTGGAAGAGCTAAGTGCCTGGATCTTCCCTCCCTTCTCAGACTGCATCTGCGCTCATTCTTTCGTGAACCCAGACAACTTCTTTATTCTCCACTGGGTTCTTCTCTTCCCACCAGAGGCTGGGGAGGCTTGAGCATCAATGGATGGAAGGTTATAGGACCCCAGGCCCCCCAGCAAGGAAAAATCTTTGCACAGTATTTCAAAGTGCCCTCCCTGGGCCTGCCATCCCAGCACTGCCCTTCTGCACTGTGGTTTGTGGCTCCCGACTGAAACCACACTTTCTTTGCTGGTGATGAAATGCATATGCTTCTCTCCCTTGGCAAGGCTGTGGTTAGAGCTGCCCAGACGGAAGACTGCCTTTCTTACCCAGGTGCTACCATCAGGATTTGCAAAGTGGACCATGTTTTAAGCCAGAGAATGAAAAATATTTCAAATTTGAAGAAAAATCTTCTACGTCTTTTTAGACAATGCAATTACGCAAATAAAACTTCATTTCATTTCTATAAATCTCATTTGAAGTTTCCTACCACTGCAGGAAATAAACACCATTAGCCCATTCTACAGCTTAGGACCATGGAAACACAGGGAAGGTATAAAAGCCAGTTGGGCTCGTGACAAAGCAGATCAGCGGTCACCTGGGGGTGGGGTGGGGATGGGGGTCTGCTGCCGAGGGGCACAGGGAGACTTTCTGAGGTGACGAAAATATTCTAGACCACAATTATGGTGGCGATTATGTGATTGTATGTATTTATCAAAACTCAAACTTTACACTTAAAGTAGATGAATTTTATTATATGTAAATTACACCTCAAATTTGATTTTTCTTTTTTTAAAGACAGTTGAAAGGAACAAGGGAGGGCATCCCAGGAGTGACCAGCAGGACAAGACAAAGGAACAGTTTAGAAACTGGGGGCACGTGGCATGTATGCCAAGCTGGCAGGCAGTGCAGAGAAGCTGCCTTTGTACCTTCTAGTAGGGCACACTTGCAGAGCCCAGAGTGGGGTCGGGTCCTTGGCTTCTAGCAGGATGGAAATCAAATGTGAATTGCAGTGAGTGAAGACAGAGTTTATTGAAGAGTGTAAGTGACAGGTGGAGAATATCAGACAGAGTATCTGGGGGACTCAGAAAAGAAAGGAGAATGAGTCCTATTGTCGCTTGTAGCTAAGGGTTTATATTGAAAAGGGGTCCAGTGTACATGTTCGTCTAGGAATCCAGGGTAGGATCTGATCAAAGGTAAGTGTCAGGTGAATAATAGGTGTTATTTCATACATTAGTGAAGGTAAGGGTATTGATGCCAGTGCCAGCCAAGCTTTGTTTGAAGCTAGCATGCTGGAATGTGTTTGGGATCTGGTTCTTCTTAGATGTTAGTAGGTGCTTGGGGCCCAGGACGAACTGAGAGAATGATTAACTTTCTTGCTTGCCCCTTGGAGTGGGAACATAGCTTCTTTGGCTTATTCAAAGGCAAATTATGGAGCATGAAGAAAATGAGGCCTAGCAGAAAAACAGCAGAAACGGAGTCCCTTCAGCTCCGTTTCACAGGTAAACCCTGACATTCATCGACCTCCAGCCAATCTTCTTTCAAAGCTCCAGTAGGGTTCAAACCTCTTAGGAGAGGGGGGAGAGGGTGGAGGAGAGAGGAAGAGACAGATGTGGCAAGAGTGGGGTGTGATCAGTGTTGTTTGTGGGGCAGGGCTGGGGCCTGGGGTTGAGGCTGATATGGAGCAGAAAGCAGCGCTCTGGCTGGAGGAAGAAGGTCCGTGGGCCAACAATGGCACATGCAGCAGTCCACTTAGAAGGGATGGAATGGAATTCTGTCCACGGATGAAATGAGCTGGAGATGTCCCTCAGCAGAGCCTCCAGCCCTGCCTTGGGTAGAGGTTAGATTCTCACCTTGGATAGAAGCTGGAGATTGTCCTGGTCCGTGTACCAGAGGCTGAGGTAGCTAGATGTAGAAGTCCCATGCAGGATGAGACCGAAGGCAGCCCCTAAGATGTTACCTTGGCCAGGAGGCACTGGGAGACTCCACTGGGCCTGGATATTAGGAGACCCCATCCGTCTGCACAGGGACCGCCCCGGTCATGGTGGAGCATAACCCTGTGTGCAGCCTGGTCCCATATGAGGACCTAACTGGGGACAGCACGGCCACAAGGAAGGTCACCAGAAGTGATGAGCATGTGGGGCCTGGGAGTGTGAAGTGAAGGAGCAGGAGAGAAGACCGGGGGAGCCTGCAAGCCAGGTCTTCCTATGCTGGGGGAGAACCTGGTTCTTCTTCCCTCAGAGGTCCTGCTCGTATTGCTGAGAACACAGACCACTAGTGGAGGAAGCCAGGCCCTTGGTCGTGAAGGATCCATTGCTGCCCCTCCTCTTCCTAGCAGGCTGGGAAAGGGAGTCTCGGGCAGTTTCCTGTAAAGTTAAGCATGCACTCGGCAGCCATTCTTTTCCTCAGTATTTGCCCAAGAGAAATAGACACTCCTGTCCACACAGACTTGCGTGCTAACCTGTGTGCAGCTTTCTTTAGCCATCATAACCCCCAGCAGGTGAGAGCACACATTTATCAGCTGCTGGGGGCCAACTCAGGGTTAGCCCTGTGCAGGGTGCTGGCACCACTGTGAGCAAACAAGTGTGGTTCTGGTTGCAGTGGCCCTGGGGTTCCACCCAGGAGAGAGACCCCGGAACAGGCCACAGTGGGAGAGAGTAGCATGCGCTCTGAGGGGGAAGCAGAGGGCCCAAGGCCCCTGATCCAGGCCTGGAAGTTAGGGCAGGTGGTTGAGAAGGAAACTTAGGACAGAGAGATGGAGGCTGGTGGAGGCTTCGTGAGAGTCAGTATTCGGGGAACAGAGAAGCTCACCTGGCTGGTGGCATGTGGGGATGGGCTAGGATTAGCTGGGTGTCAGGAGTTTTACTTTATCCTGACAGCAGTAGAGAGGGATTGAATTGGTTTAAGCCAGAAGTGACACAAACAGATTTGTGTTTTAGAAGGAATGCTCTCTGACTGAAGGGTGGATAATAGGTTTTAGGAGGTCAGGTGTGGCCCCAGGCAGTGCCCCTGGGAGAGGAGGCCATAATCTAGGAGAGAGGTGGTGTGGGTCATGGGATAGAAAGAAGCAGGGGGATTTCTGAGCTACTTAGGAGGTGGAGAGGAGAGGGCTGACAGAGCATTGGGGGTGGTCCAGGTTCTGAGGGGATTGTCACCAAGGGGCCAAGGAAGGACCCCATTTGGCCTGGAGTTTCCATGATCAAAGTGCCTCTGATCTAGACTTTGATTATCTGCAGTTAGATTTCACCTACAGCGATATATATATTGAAATGCGTGTGTAAAACATTAATTTGCTAAGTTTAGTTAAATATATCCAACATGGTATCCCCGTTTTGGCATGTGTTCATTCTGGGGGCACATGAAACTTCCGTGTGGAAGTGGCCAGACTCTCTCAGCCTGTGGGAGGTCCTGATTCCTCCTGAACCCTGGGTGGAGACTGGGGCCTTCATGGCACAGGGCTGCTGGCAGTAGGGGTGGGGCGTGGGGGTGCAGGAACCACCTCTCTTCCCCAAGACATGCTGATGCTAGTGTGCACAGTGCAGCTTTGTGGAGGGGGTCAAGGCAGGTTTTTTTCTGACTTGAATGTGCACACAAATCCCCTGGAGATCTTACTTCACATGTAGATTCTGGCTCTGGAGATCTGTCTGGGATAGGCCCAAGATGCTGGATTTTTAATCAGCCCTTGGGGGTGTGGTATTGCTTGTCTGTGGACCCAGTTTGAATGGCAAGACTGTAGAAGGCATTTGGGCATGTGGGTCTGCAGCTCAGCAGAGAGATCTGGGCTGAGTGGCCTGAAGGTGTCACAGATGTTCAGATGCTCATGGGAGCAGAAGTGATGCACACGTCACAAAGTCAGATTCCTAACAGTCCAGATGAGTAAAGGCAGGCAGTTATAAATTGAGGAGGGAAAAGACAGTCGCAGACTTGAGAATACATCTGCAGGGCACTGACTGACAAGGATTGCAACCCAGAATATAGTAAGAACCCTACAAATCAATTTAAAAAAGAGACAACTTAAAAGAAAAATGGGCAAAAGGTTTGAACAGACCCTTCACAGAAGAGGATCTCCAAATGCCAGCAGACCTATGGAAAGGTACTCAGCCTTGTGGAATCCAAAAAACAAAACAAATGAACAAACAAAGAAAAAGCAGAATCAGACTTATAAATACAGAGAACACACTGATGGTTGCCAGGGGAGAGGGATGGGCAATAGGCAGATCGGGTGGCCGAGAGTGGGAGGGACAGGCTTCTAGTCTCCAAAAGAATAACTCACAGGTATAAAAGGCACAGCATAAGGAATATAGTCAATGACACTGTGACCGTGTCGTACGATGACAGATGGCAGCTACACTTGCGGTGAGCCTAGCATAACGTATAGACTTGTTGAATCACTGTGTCGTATACCTGAAGCTAACGTGACATTGTGCGTCAACTGTACTCAAAAATAAAAATTTTTAAGGTGCTCAGCCTTGTTGGTAATTGTGGAAATGCAAATTAAAATCACAATGAAATGTCACTACCTACCCACTCGCATGGCTCAAATCACAGAGTCTGACAATGCCAGAAGCTGAGGCAGCTGTGGAGCAGCCAGAGTGCTCACACGTGGGTGGGAGTGCAGCCAGGGACACTCGTTTTGGAGGATTATTTGGTATTAAAAATAAAGTAGAAGCTGTGGTCCCCAGTGATCCAGCTATTCCACGCCTACTTATATCCCTTCGAGTTCTATGCCATAAAGCCACTGGGACTAGTAGGGACTGTGGCAAATAGGAATGGAGATGATCTCATCCTGTTAGCTGCCCCAAGGGAGTAGGCAGCTGAGCTAATAATTTTTAAAACAGTGGGATATAATTTTTCAATTATCTCATTTGTCAGATAGTAACGTATGGAAAATCAACTTTAGGGCAAAAGTGGTCATCCTATGTTAGTATCATCACAAGTCGGTACATCTTTTTGAAGGGCATTGGACACTGGGGAGCAGAATCTGGCAGGGGATCTGGCGGGGGATCTGCAAGCACCAACAATTCCACTTGTACGACTGAGGCATACCCATAGGAGGAAGAGGAAATGACTTAGGCAGGTGACTCTGGGCTTCCCTGTTCTATGCTTACAGCCTGTTTTAGGGTTTCCACGGATTTCCATTCTTCCCACGTACATCTGAGAACTGGCTGGCGAAGTTCTAGGAAAAGTCCTTGCGTGATATGGATTGGAATTGCATTGAACACCTGACTTACTCTGGAGGGTGATGACATTTCATGACACCCCTCAGGACCACTTCATCTCTCCAGTTATTCCAGACTTCTATATTGTTCCTTCTAGGAATTTTGTCATCTGCTGCCTAAGTCCCATCTTTGGTTGGGTTTATTTCTGGGTATACCATAGGTTGATTGCTATTGTAAATAAAATTTTAAAAAAGAAGATTTTTTTTTCAATTTCTAATTGGTTGCGACTGGTCTTCAGGAACATTGATCTTGTGCCTTATTAGTGCTTATCATGTGCATTTGAAGTTCTTTACATGCACTAAGTTAATTAATAGTCTTAACAACCCAATGAGGTCCACACAAATAGTATCTCTCATTTACAGCTATGAAAAAGAGGCCAGAAAAAGATTGCTTCTTTGTAGAATTTCTTAGATTTTCAAGTAGATGACTCTGTTGCCTAGAAACAACAAGGTAACAATGGCAATTATCTCTCTCCCTTTCCAAAATGTATGCTTATTCTTTTTTCTTATTTACTTGCATTGGCTAGAGCTGATATCGAGTACTCACAGAACAGCACACATCCTTGCCTACCTTCTCACTTTTGTGGAAATTCTCCTCTTCTCCTGGTAAGATTTTGCTGCAGATTTCTGTAAAAGTTCTAGTCAATTAAAGAAGATAACATCTACACCTGGTTCACTAAGAATGTTTACTATGAATTAGTTTTGAATTTCATCAAATGCTTTTTTAGCATCTATTGAGATGAACAGATGGTTTTTCTCCTTTAGTCTGCTAATGAAGTGAATAACATTGATGACTTTTCTAATGTTAAATTATCCTTAAATTCCTGGACTAAACCCTACTTGGCATTTTCTTTTAATGCACTGCTGGCTTTGACTTGCTAATATTTTATTTGGGATTATTTCCATCTGTTTATGTATGAGATTGGCTGTAACTTAACTTTCTTATGGTGTCCTTGGCTGGGTTTAAATCAGGTTTGTGGTTATTTTAGAAATGACTCAGCTGTAAGTAACAAATAAACAAATATAAAACTTCAACAGTGTCCATGACAAGAAGCAGAGGGTAGGTGGCTGTTGACCTTCCTTCAGTTACTCAACCAGATCTGGGCCTTCATTCTGCAGTCTCTTGGCTTTTCAGCCATGGCTGCAAGATGGCCATCTCAGCTCCAGGATTCCTGTCCATGACAGGAAGCAGGGGGATGGTGGCACCAGATGGCCTGCTCCTTCCATCAAGAAAATAAGAACTTTCCCTGAGGCTCCCAGGAAATATCTGTTTGTGTTTCATTGGCCAGAACTGTCATATGGGCACCTCTAACTGCAACGAAGACTGAGAAAGTGACTATTTCATTTTTTTGGCCTCTCTTGGTAGAGTTGGATGAGAGTGGAGGGGTTGGGGACAAGTGTTCTGTTAGTCACTTGACAACAGAATTGGTCACAGCCTACTGTAAGTGGTACCCCATGTTTCCATGTTCCAAAGTAAGTTGCATGAAATGTCTTGGTCGAATTCATGCGCAAATATTTTACATGTTCATCTTGGCTCCACTTTCAGTTTATTTTAAGTTGATTGAGCTCTCCTAATTGTCTACTTTTTCTTGGGCTGATTTTTTATTATACAGATTTTCCTATAGAGTTGTCCATCTCATTAAGCATTTAAAATGTAATGATCGTAATTGTTCATGACACAGTCTTATGATTTTTTAAAAATCTCCTCTTACCCGAAGTTAAATTCCATTTTTCTCCTGATGAGAATTTGCATCTCCCTCAGCATGCTCTCTCTTACAAAGATTGGCCAGCGTTGAAAGAAGAAACTTCAGCTTTATAGATAAACACGAATGTAATAAAAAATACAAAAGTAACCTCTCCTTTTATTAATTTTTTTCTTCCTTTTTGGCTATTTGTTGTTGTTGTTTCTATTCTAGGGTTCTGGGTTCATGCCTTCGTGTTATCTATTTTCTTTTTTATTATGAAATGTCTCAAAACACTGAAAAGTGATGAGAACAAGATAATGAATATTCATGTACTTACCACTATAATTTGGCGAATTTAACAAACTTAATATTATGCCACAGTTTGAGATTTTTTTTAAAGATAAATTACATTTGAACTCTTTTTTTCTCCTCTGTAATCCCTTTTCTCTCTGTCTCTCTGTTCTGCCATTCGGTGTCTTGATTCATTGTAGTAAAATACACACAGTATAAAATTTACCATCTTAACTGTTTTTAGGAGTGAAGTTCAGTGGCGTTAAGTACATTTACACTGTTGTGCAAGCATTACCACCACCACCATCACTACTGCCAGAACCTTTTTTCATCTTCCCAAACTGGAAGTCTGTCCCCATCAAACATGAATTCTCCATTTCTCTCCCCCAGCCCCAGCCCCTGGCACCCACCATCTGCTTTCTGTCTCTGTGAATCTGATGACTCTAGGGACCTCACATAAGTGGGATCTGACAGTATTTGTCTTTTTGTAACTGGCTTATTTCACTTAGTATAATGTCCTCGAGGTTCCTCCACACTGTAGCATGTGACAGAATTTCCTTCCTTTTTAAGGTTGAATAATATTCCATTGTCTGGGTAGACAACATTTTGCTGATCCATTCGTCCCTCACAGACACGTGAATTGCTTCCATGCTTCAGCTGTTATAAATAATGCTGCTGTGAACATGGGTTGTACAAATATCTTTTCAAGACCCTGCTTTCAGTTCTTTTGTGTATATATCCAAAAGTGGAATTGCTGGATCATATGATGATTCTATTTTTTTAAGATTTTATTTATTTATTTGACAGAGAAAGAGAGAGCACAAGCAGAGGGAGAGGGAGAAGCAGGTAAGCCGCTGAGCAGAGAGCCTGACGTGGGGTTCAATCCCAGGACCCTGGGATCATGACCTGAGCTGAAGGCAGCTGCTTAACTGACAGCCACCCAGGCGTCCAGTTGATTCTATTTTTAATATTTGAAGGAATAGCTGTACAGTTATCCACAGTGGCTGCACCATTTTATATTCCCACCAGCAGTGCACAAGGTTCTAATTTCTCCACATCCTTGCCAGCACTTACTGTTTTTACTTTTTTGATAGTAGCCATCCTAACAGGCGTGAGCTGGAATCTCATTGTAGTTTCAATTTGCATTTCCGTTATCATTAGGGATGCTAAGCATCTTTTTGTGTGCCTATTGACTATTTGCTTATCTTCTTCGGAGAAAAGTCTATTCAAGCCCTTAATGTATTTTTGAATTAGCATTTTTGTGGCTGTGTTTTGGGAGTTCTCTATATGTTCTGATAACCTGTTATCAGATATATGATTCACAAATATTTTCTTTCATTCTGTGGGCCACCCAGTTTTATACTTCTACCGAATATGTTTGTGTCCATAAACAATATGTAGAATTGTTTTGCATGCATTAAAACTCTGGATCATCGCACCGTAAATCTTGTTTTGTAACTAACTGTTTTCCACCAGCATTAGGTCTTTGAGATACATCGATGTTGATATACTTCATTTTCACTGCTGTATGAAAATGCCACAATTTGTGATTTGTGTAATCCCTTTCCTGTTGATGGACATTTAGTTTTGCTCCCATATCCTTGTTTTATTTCTTACCCTTCCGAGTAGTGAACGTCCTTGTATATCCCTCCTCTGACACGTGTGAGAGGTTCTCCAGGCTGATCCCTAGGAGTGGGATTTCTGAGTCACAGGCTGTGTGCTCCTTCCTCGTAGTAGATAGTGCCAAGCTGTTCTCCAAAGTGGCTATGCCAGTTTGTGCCCCCCACCCGCAGTTCCAGCAGAGTACAAGAGTCCCCATCACCCCATATTCCCACCAACAGTTATTTCTTGCCACACTTTATGTTTTTTGCTAAGGTGCTGGGTATGGAATAGCATCTCATTATTGCTTTAATATGCATATCCTGATTTGTAATGAGCTTTATTGTGTTTTCGTGTTTGTCCGTTTACATTTATTTTCCTCTGAGTTGCCTGTTCATAGTCTTTGCTCATGTTTCCATTCGGATTTTTGTCCTTGTCTTACGGATTTGTAGGAGTAGTTTTTATAAGCTAGGTATGAATTCTCCATGAGTCCTATGCATTGCACACATCTTCTCCCTTCTGTCTGTTCGCTTTGTTGGTGGTGTCTTTTATCATCTAAAACCTTTACTTTTAAGGCAATAAAATTCATCTTATTCTTTATGCCTTGTTTAAGAAGTTCTTCCCAACCCCAGCATCATTCAAAGTATTTTCCAATATTTTCCCCCAGTGTTAAATATATTGCATTTCAAATTTAGGCACTTGATCCATTTGGAATTTACTCTTGCCCACGCTATGACGTAAAGAATTTTAAATCTTTTAAACCTTTCATGTAAATGACCAGTTTCCCAGCACTGTTTCTGCAACAATCTGTTGCTTGACCAGTAATTTCTTACAACTCCTCTGCGTTATACCAGTTTTTTTCATGAGTTCAGGGCCATGTTTTCACTGTCTATGCTATTTCATAGATTTTTAAAAACCTACTCTGGTATCAAACTGTCTTTAATTTACCATAACTTACTAATAAGTCTACAGATTTGGTAGAGAGTGTCTGCCCCCATCTCATTGACTTTCACGGACTTGTACACTTCCATAGGAATTTTTAGGTTTGTTTTTGTTATACACTATCTGGCATTTTTGCTTTTGTGGTTGGAGGCTTGTCTATTATTATATTTCCTTTCTGAGTTTTGCCTATTGACCCTGGAACTGGCCACCTTCTTAAAACTGTTTTTCAAGTCCTTCCATCTACTCTCATGGGGATTTGGGTAGGAGACAATACTACTGCAAATAATTATAATAGCAGCTAATAAGTAGTCAGTGTGAAGGACATGCAAGGACTCTTTCATTTAAGCCTCACAAGAACTCCAAAGTGAGTCCTGCTACTGTCCCCATTTTACAGGTGAGGAAATGGAGGCAGAACACAGCTAAGTGACTTTCCAAGGTCACCAGTTAGTAAGATGGTAATGTCGGCAGTCAGCTTCCAGGCTTATGAGTCAGCCACCCATCCTGTTGTCTCCCCTAAATTAGAGTTTTGCTTCTTACTTTTAATATTTCCATTTTTTAAAGATTTTATTTATTTATTTGAGAAAGAGAGAGTGAGAGAGAGCACAAGCAGGGTGAAGGACAGAGGGAGAAGCAGACTCCCCACTGAGCAGAGAGCTCAATGTGGAGCTTGATTCCAGGACTCCCGGACCATGACCTGAGCTGAAGGCAGAACTTTAACTGCCTGAGCCACCCAGGTGCCCTAATATTTCTATTTTTTTCTTATATTACTAAACCATGTCTCCTCTCAGAAAATGCCTTTATCTCTTACTTTGCAGAGAAAACAGAAATTCTTATAAGCCTCGAAGGGTTTTTTTTTTTTTTTCCTACCACCAACTCTGACACCAACTGGTACCCAACAATTCAATTCTGACACCAACCACCTGGAGTTGGCACCAGACTCTACAGGTTGAAGGGTCAGTCCCACTAGACTGCCCCCACTTCAGATGCCAGCCGCAAATGGGGTGCCCAGGCCACTCACACTTCTGCCTGGCTGACTACAAATTTGGGGGTTCCTATGACCCACCCCCTGAGATTTGGTAATTCCCTAGAATGACTCACAGGACTCAGGAAAGTGCTTTACTCACTAGCTTATCCATTTACTATAAAGAATATGACTCAAGAACAGCCATATGGAAGAGATGCATAGAGCAAGTTATGAGGGAGGTGTTTGGAGCTCCTGGGACCATTCTGGGCACACCACCCCTCACAGCACCTCCACATATTCACCAGCACAATGCTCTCCAAACCCCTTCATTCAGGGTATTTGTGGACGTCCCACACTACATAGGCTTGACTGACTAAATCATTGCCCATGGGTGATTAACTCGATCTCTAGCCCCTCTCCCCTCCCCAGAATTCAGGAGCTGGGACTGAAAGTCCCAACTCTCTAATAATGACTTGGTCTTGCTGGAGACTAGGCTCCATCCTGAAGCTCTCTAGGAGCCCCTGCCAGGAGTTGGCTCATTCACACACAAAAGACAGTCCTATCACTCAGGAGATCCCAAGGCATGTAGGAGCTCAATGCCAGGACCTGGGGACAAAGACCAAATGTTTGTTATTTTATCACAGTCCTTCAATGTCCCACTGATAAAATCACAGACTTACCGTGGTCATATATTCAGTCCCCCTTTCCTCCTGTTACAACAGGCAAAGTGTTCTTTTACCAACTTCAAACTAATTTTTCTACTTGTGCTTTAATTTTATGGTGATTAATTCTATGTGTTAACTCTACTGGGCCATGGAGTATCCAGATATTTGGTCATTCATTATCCTGGGTGTTTCTGTGAGAATGGTTTTAGATGAGATCGACATTTTAATTGGTAGACCAAGTAAAGCAGATTGCTCTCCCAAATGTGGGTGGGCTTTGTGCAATCAGTTGAAGGCCTGAATAGAACAAAGAGGCTGATTCTCCCCAAATAAGAGGAAATCTATCTTGACTGTTGGCCATTGAACTGGTTCTTCCTGCCTTTGGACTTGAACCAAGACGCTGTCTCTCTCTTCTTAGGCCTTGAGCCTGCCTGCCGTCAGATGGAACTACCCCATCAGCACTCCTCGTTCTCAGGCTTTCAGACTCCAACTGGAACTAAACTCCTGGATCTCTAGGTCTCCAGCTCGCCAACTCACCCTGCACATCTTGGGACTTACCAGCCTCCATAATCATATGAGCAATTCCTTACACTAACTATCTATCTACATCCTATTGCTTCTGTTTCTCTGGAGAACCCTAACTAGTACAGACACCATCCCTTTATTCTACTTATGATCCTTTTTCTCTTGTTTTTGGTCCCGACCCTGCCACACACCATGATAGAAGAGAAAGTGGTAGAGAAAACACGTCAAATTATGATATCCTTAGCTGACCTCTAGTTATAATAGGATTGGACCAGAAGAGGTGAATAATTCAATCAAGAAGTTTTGGTTATTTAAAATATATAGAGATCTATACTCCAAAAAAAAACAAAATATATACATTCTTTTTGAACACATCTGAAACACAAAGACTGACCATTTGCTAGCCTACAACGGAGGCCTCAGCTTGTTCTACTGAAGCTACCAGCATAGAGATTTTGTTGGATAATCATAATTACTAGTATTAGTATCTGATAAGAGTAGTATAATAAAGTTATAACTTAATAATGAAAAGATATCTCCAAAAATACCCACGTGGCCAGAAAACTAAATTATACATTATTAAATAGCCCTTGGCTTAAAAAAAGGAATCTGAAAAATATTAATATTAAATCTTTGTGAATCAACTATATGAAAATTTTGTGGTGAAACAGAATTTAATGGGAAATTTATGATTTTACATAAAATGACTAGAAACCAAAAAGTTAGAAAAAGTGCGCTAAACATTCAAATCAGGGCATTAGAAAAACAGTAACAAAGCAAACCCAAAGCAACAAGGATGAAAATAATAAAGATCAGAAATCAGTGGGGCGCCTGGGGGGCTCAGTCAGTGAGCGTCTGCCTTCGGCTCAGGGCGTGATCCTGGGGTCCTGGGGTCCTGGGATCAAGCCCCACATCAGGCTCCTCCGCTGGGAGCCTGCTTCTTCCTCTCCCACTCCCCCTGCTTGTGTTCCCTCTCTCGCTGGCTGTCTCTCTCTGTCAAATAAATAAATAAAATCTTTAAAAAAAAAAGAAATCAGTGAAATACAGAACAAGACTGATAATACCAAAAGCAGAGGGGGGGGAAGATATTAAAATATATGCTTACAACATAAAATGGGGGAACTTTGGACACAACAGACTTTTTACAGTAATATGAAAATATAGTAAGTCATTATTTGTTCATAAATTGGAAAGCCAAATGATGTGGATAAATTTCTAGGAAAATAGAAAATGTAAAAATTGACACAAAAAGAGATAGAAAATGTGAGTTAGCCAGTGCTTATTAAATAATTTAAAATCTAATATTTTTCTTCCCAGTGAGCCCCAGCCAGATCATTTTATGGGGGATTTCTACCAAATTTTCAAGGGGAGGTTAAATCCTCTCTTATCCGAGTTGTTTCAGAATGTCAAAAAAAAGTAAAAATGGCCCAGCTCACTCTAGGAGGCTGGTGTAATCATGATTCTTAACCTGAATTTTGAAAAAAAGAACAGAAAAGAAGCTCTTATTACTTACAAATGTAAATGCAAATACCTAAATAGAGTAATAGCTGATAGAATGTAAATGTATTTAAAAATATACATTATAGGGGCGCCTGGGTAGCGCAGTCGTTAAAGCGTCTGCCTTCGGCTCAGGGCGTGATCCCGGAGTTCCAGGATCGAGTCAGTAAGGTTTGCCCCAGGAAAGCAAGGATGGTTCAGCATTAGAAAATTTATTAATGATATTTATGATTTATTAAAGGAGAAAATTCTTACCATTATTATATGAATTTCATCTCAATAGATGCAGAGAAATCATTGATAACATTCAACACCTACTTATAACAATAATATTAATTACAACGACAATAATAGGACTTCTGGACAAACTAGGACTAGAAGGGAACTTCCTTACCTTGATAAAGGTTATATAACAGAACATTCTACTTAATGCAGGAACTTTTAGACATCTCTCTCTCTCTCTTTTTTTTTTTTTTTTTTTGAAGAGAGAGAGAGAGGAGAGAGTGTGCGTGGGGTGGGGGGTAGGGATAGAGGGAGAGGGAGAGAGAGAATTCTAAGCAGACCCCACACCCAGCATGGGGCCCGATGTGGGCCCAGTCTCATGACCCTGAGATCATGACCTGAGCCAAAATTGAGAGGCTGGCACTTAACTGACTGAGCCACCCAGGTGCCCCTAGACACATTATCTTAATGACATAGTGTATATATGTACTATATGTCATTTGTATACATGACATTTTATACCTATGCCACATAAAAGAAAACCAGCAAAATACAAACCTTGAAATCTAATAATTCACCCAGATTGGTGGATACAAGATCCACTTAGAAAACCCAGCAGCATTTCTCCACACCAGTGAGAAAATAAAGTAACTATAATAGATTAGATATTATTCATAAGAGCAACAGAATGTATAGCATCTAGGAATTGCCTTAGTAAGGGATATAAAATCCATGGGGAAGAGAATTGGAAGCAGAGTCTCAAGGAGACATTTGTACACCATGTTCACAGCAGCATTAGTCACAAGAGCCAGAAGGTGGAAGCAACACAAGTGTCCATTGACCAATGAGTGCATAAACCAAATGTGGTCTATGCAGACAATGGAACAGTATTCTGCCTTTAAAAGGAAGGAAACTCTGTCGCATGCTACAACATGGATGAACCCTGAGGACGTGGTGCTCAGTGAGATAAGCAGTCACCAAAGGACAAGCACCGTATGATCCCACCTGCATGAGGTACTTAAAGTCATCAAATTCACAGAGACAGAAGGTAGGACAGTGGGTGCCAGGGGCTGGGGGGGGGGCGGTTATTATTGAATAATAATAGCACGGTTTCAGTTTCACAAGAGGAGGAGAGCTCCAGCGGTGATGGTGGGGTTGGTGGCACAACATTATAAATGCGTTGAAACCACTGCTCTGAGCACTGAAATAGGGTTAAGCGGATTAGTTTTAGGTTATGCATATTTTCTTTTACTGCAATAAAAAAAATTGAAGGAAAAGAAAAACCCTCCATGGGGAAATTTTAAGTGAGATGTTTTAAAAAGCCCTGAAAAAAAAGAGAAAGAATTTAGTGTTCTGAATGGGGGTGACTTAATATTATAAAGATGCCAAGCATCTCCAAATTAACCTACAAATAAAATCCCACCCCCTTTTGTAGGTGGTGGTAGCAGCTGTCTAGTCTATTTTTCTCTGGATTCACCATATACAGAGGTAGCTTCTGGAAGGATTAAGGACCTAAAAGTGAAAGATAAAGCCATAGGTGAAGAGATAAATGAGGGAGAGATGTTGGGGCAGGGGTGGGGTGGGGAGGAGAGGGAGGACTCCTTGAACACAACCCCCGAAGTAACGATCGACAAGGCAGAATGCATGGATTCGTGCACATCAAAATCAAGGATTCCTGCTCAACAGAGGACACTTGGGACAAAGTTAACAGACAGGTGACAGACTGGAACAAGGCATTTGCATGACTAAAATTGAAATAGGACTGATATTTAGTGCACCGTGTGCTGATAGAGGTCTGTCCCTGCAAATCAACAAGTAAAAGGCTA
Source organism: Ursus maritimus (assembly GCF_017311325.1). Taxonomy (NCBI): domain Eukaryota; kingdom Metazoa; phylum Chordata; class Mammalia; order Carnivora; family Ursidae; genus Ursus; species Ursus maritimus. Next base: position 1,385,700 of record NW_024423786.1, read on the forward strand.
CATCTCTATTAAGAAAGCAGGCAAAAGGATTAAAATAGGCAAAGAGAAAAAGAAACTCCAAAGGCTCACAAACATGTGAGCAGAATGCCTTATTTATTGACAAATGCGAAGTAAAACTATAGTGGCTCACTTTAGCCCATCAGGTTGGGAAAATCAAAAGGTGTTGGCGGTGCCTCTTGGTTGGGATGAGGCAGCTGTTGTGGACCAAGGGGGCGCTTCTGTGAGTTCAGTGCACGCCCACCCTGAAGACCCGGCGGTCTTGGGCAAGGTCTTGGACCGCCATGTGGTGCGAGGAGCCAGAAGCAACGAGCGGGTCCATCTGGAAATAACTGGATAAGAAAACCAGCAGGTGCACGCCACAGAATAGATCATTCATGAGTCAGGCACGGCTGCATCAGGAAGCGTCCTGAAACAGCACAGAGTAAACAATATCAACCCAAACGTGTTCTAGAGCTCGTTACTCGGTGTGGACCTCAGACGAGGACCTGAAGCCTGTTTAGAAATTCAGAATATCCAACCCCACCCAGAACTGCTGAATCAGAATCTGCCTTTAAACCAGACCCCCAGGGCTAAGCGAAAACGCAAGGGCCCCATGTCTGGCCAGATGTCACCACTTAACTAGAAAGCCACTGGGACCAGAGCTCTGTGACACCAGTGCAGAAGGAAAGACCCGAGGGGGCTGGGGCTGGGAGCACCAACATGCAGTCAGTAAGAGGAGGCATGAAAGGGCCCTGTATTTGCTCCAAGACGCTGGGAAACTGGTTAACTCTCCAGAACACGGGCCTGGAGGCACGGCTCTTGCTGCACCCTAAGAACCTGCCTGATGGATTAAAAGATGGCTTTTCTTGCCGCAGACATTTGAGCCTCTCCCCCGGGTGTGCAGGACGGCTGTGCTGAGAAAACAAGCAGCCAGGGCCCTGTGCCTGGATGTCTGCTGTCAGCCCCATGCGGCAGGGAGCGGGGCTGAGAGGGCCATTTTTCTTCTTGTTTCCTCTTCCTTCTCTTGCACCAGGGGGAGTGCACACATTCCTAGTTTTGAGAAAGCCCATGTGTGATTTGCCCCTGTGTTTAGGACTCAGGCACAGAGCTCACGGTGCCCGCAGAGCGCCTCCTACTGCAGTGATGCCCTGTCTGCCCCGCCCTCGCGCCACTGGCAATCCTTCTGCTGTGTCTAGAGAATATCCTTTCTGTGTGCATCTCCTTGTTCAGTGGGCGTGTGTTTTTAATTTAAGTAAACTTTAAACCATTTGGTTCAGATTCCAAAACAAACAACACCCGGTTTCCAAGTGGAACGGTATTAGGGGCATTTATTAATTTAGGGAAGACTCTACGATAAGGTGGCTTCCCAGCCTCTCCCTGTCCTGGTGTGGCTCTGCCCTTTGCCTGGGCAGGGGACGTCCTGTCTCAACTCCCACCATTGCACTCCTGCCCAAGACCTCAGCCCTCCCCAGATCAGAGGTGGAGCCCCATCTGCTCCAGACCTGTCCAATTCCTGTTGATGAATTCCCTCTGACAGCCCCTAGACCCCCTATTAGTCTTGCCAACCCTTAGCCCAGGGGATGTTTTTGAAATGAAAAATCAGTCACCCCTGGGCAGAAAAACCTTCAAAGGCTTCCTACTGCTCTCAGGACTCAATTCAGAGCTACCCCCTGGCTTTTTCCGTGCAGGGGCCAGTGCCCCCAGGCCAGCCCTGGCTCAGGATCAAGGTCTCCGCTCCAAGCTCCCTCTGCACAAGCTGACCTCAACAGAGCGCTCCCCTCCCTGACCCACTCCCCTACAGGTTTGCCCTCCCCATCCCTCCCTCACCCCCACCTCAGACCCCCTGCTGGGCACTCCGCACACTGTCCCAGGCTCTTGCCTGGTGGAATCCACTCTCCTTCCCCTGCTGCACCTTGTCCACCGGAGGCCTCTGCAGTCCCCAGCAAGTCTGCTTTGCTCTTCTATTGGACGACAGTGTCCCCAGGCTGCCATCCTGGGCGCCAAAGGCCTGTTGGGGTATAAGGGGCGGAGGCTGAGGAGATCACACACTGTCAGGAGGGTAGGGGCCGGGGGCTAGTCTTCCAGAGGGGCTTCCTGGGGCAGCAGTGACCCCCATGGTGGGAGTGGTATCAAAGGAACCCCAGCTCCCCAGCTCCTCCCGCCCCTTGATCCTTCTAGTTACAGTGGCCGTCCCTCCACCTCACTCCCTGCCTCCTCTCCCTCTCGGCCCCACACAGCCAGCATGGCCCGCCCTGCAGATTTCAGGCAAGGTCTGCTCCTGGGGAAGCCCCACCCTCTCCACCAAAGCCAGCCTGGCAGGAACCCGAGTGTTGGTTTCTGCCTTTAAAAAGAAGTCTTCATTCAGGGTCTAACTACAAAAGGGAAAGACACTTATAAAACCCTACAGGTAGTTATATATGAGATAAAAACCCGGGAGGGCGCTGCCTTCCCCCAGTGCCTAAATCCAGAGGCGGCCACACTAAGCACTTGGGTGTGTGTCCTTCCAGTCTCTTCTGAACAGCTGCGCTGAGGTAGTGTGCACAGACCCCAGAGGTCCCCCGTGAGAGTGGGGGCTGCAGTCATCCTTCGTGTGTTCGCGGAGTTGCGCAAACATCACAGGCCCTGTTTCCAGGTGGGAGCTGGCTTGCCTCAGCCTCTCAGCAGGAAACCAAAGTCTCGTCCTGTCCAGGCGGTGACACCAGGCTCCCCCCGTGCGCACCTGGACCCACACAGGTGCTCTCACCCTGAGCCTTAAAGCACCACCTTCACAGGGCACCGGGGGCAGCTGCCTGCCCTCCCTGGGAGAGGGAGTCTCGGCTCGCTCTTTCCTACCACCCACCCCCCGGACCTGCCGGGAGCGTCAACAGCAGCCTCCCCCGGGCACAGGCCTGGCCCTCTGGGAGAAGGGGGCTGCTGTCACTGAAGCTGGGGGGCTTCTGCGAGCTCCAAAACACAGGCCGGTGGAGTTTCTATGGTCAGATGTGGAGGGAATGATGGATCTTTAGCTGGATGGTTCTTTCCCCTGGGATGCCAGGCCTCAGGGTCACTAGCCGATGTCACCCCCAACTCCCTTCTGCTTCCTCCAGCCCAGCTCCTCCTCCTCCAGCCCCCCTTGGTCCCTGGGAAACCATGGGACCTCCTCTGGAGAAGTCAGCCCAGCTGCTGCTCCTGGATCCAGAATGAGCCAGCGCCTCTCCTGCCGGCTCCGTCCCCTCTGCGCCTCAGCCCCTCCCCAACACTCACTCTCCCCTGCTGCTGTGTGATCGTCCCCTTGGCCACCCTAGGTGCTCCCCGCCCATGCAGGCTCAAAGCTCTCCTCCCCACAGCCAAGCCCCAGCCACCCGGAGTCCCAGCCAGCATGAGTCAGCGCTGGGCCTGACGTTCTCCCCTCCCCGTGGGGCATGGAGCTCAGGGGCCCCAGGGGCTGGTTTGCAGCCCACCCACCTGCTCTGTTCTCCCCTAATAGATCTCCTGGGACCAACCTCTATCACAAAGACACCTCCCACTGGAATCAAAATTGCCTTTTTCAGTTAACAATTTACCTTGAACAAGGAAGCTGAACAGCTGGGCCAAAGGGAATAGACATCTTAAATTTGAGAGCAATTTCCAAATTGCACTCCCTAAAGGTTAGACCCATTTAGCGCCCCCAACCATGCCTATGAATGCGTTTTTCTCCTCAGCCTTGGAATCCCACCTGTCAAACCCTTCAATCTGGCAATCAGACAGATGAAAAATAATATCACATTTTTACTTTTTTTTTTTTTTAAGTTTCTCCAATTACTCTTGAAGTTAACAGGATTCCCTTATGTCTGCTGGCCTTTGAAAGTCCTCCCGGGTGACGTGGCCCTACTTAGTCTTTGTTTTCCTTTTTCTTTTCTGTTTCTGGGTTTTTGTTTGTTTTCGTTTTTTGGCATAGAGATGTTTTTAAGTTTTTTTGCTGTCACATCAGTTTACTGTGAGTGGTTTCTGGGTCTGGTGACATTGCCAGGAACGCCTTCCCATCGCACACGGGCCTTTCCTGTTGCAGATTGTTTCTGGATAGGTTTGCAGAAAGCTTCATCCCACTGAGTTCTGAACCTGTTGTGGGTCCATTCTTCATAGGCACTCAGATGTGACAGGATAATTCTGTTTCCTGGCTCCTGAACTGAATGTCTACCCTCGGTCCCTGTGCTGGCAGGTGGCGGGGGTGGGGGGTGCCGAGGGCTTGGCGGTTCAGGATTTGCACAACCCATAACTGTCCTTCCCATACTCATCCTTCATGCCCTGGACTTTGTCCCTTCTCCTGCAGTGCTCCACCCCTCCCAGAGCCACCCTCCCTAGTCAGGCCCTAGACCTCCTCTTAACCCCACCGTCACCTCAAGTTCCACCCCCTGCCCCCACGGCCCACCACCTCTGTCTCTCCACATCACTCCCTCTGGCCCCGGTTCTAATACTTCTGCCAGCCAACCAGGGTCCTCATACTCACTTGGCAAGTCCCTCTCTCCTCCCGCTGCACACCTGCACCTAAGCAGCCTCATGGGGCTGGAGAGAAATCCAACTCCCAGTGACCTGGTCTCACCGTGACGTCATGGTCATGGTCGCTGACCTGGGGGCCCTGGTGTGTACTCCCATCCTCCCTAACCCTCCCCCCTCCCCACCCCCTAGCTGCCCAGGTACCTGCATCTGTGCCCATCTTAATGTTACCAGGGATACACCTTTCCTGATGGGGTAGTGCGGGCGCCCTCCCTCCGCCTGGCCCCCAGCCCCTGCTGCTTCTGCCTTTGCCTTCTCCTGCTGTGGGGAGATCATCCCCAGGAGCAGACCTGTGGTGTAATATCTCGTCTTAAAAGCAACCCTTCTTAAATCCCAAATGCCTGCTCTCTGCTGCACCGCCCCCCACCGCTGCCCCACCCTCTGCTCCCAACCCTACCTGTCTCCCAGCCGCATCTTCTTCTAACCCCTCACTGGGCTCTCAGCCTTGGCTGCATGGGACCTGCTGAGATCACTACAGTGACCTCTGCACACTCAGCTAACGGTCAAGCCTTACCCCTGCCTTTTCTGGACCTGTTCACGGTGTCAGGCAGCGTCACCACTGGCCGCTCATTCTCAGTCTTGCTGTGCCCTCCCCAAACTCCCAGCATGGAACACTGGCATGCCCCAGCAGCAGACCTCTCTCTTCCCATCCAAATTCACACCCCAGGGATCTCACTCGTCCCTGACTTCTTCATTTGCTGTCACCAGCTCAGGCCTTGTCCCAACTCAGGGTGAATGAACTGTCTATTTGGCATCTCAACTTGGACATCTCACGAGCGCCTCTAATTTGTCCCCAACCTGAACTCTTGAGTCTCCCTTTCTCCAACTTTAAACCTGCTTCTGTCTCCAGAAATGAAAACCGAGGGTGTCCCCGGTTCTCATGATTGACACTATGAGGTCACACACAGCTCCCGCTTTTCCCCACCTCACCCCAAGTTACCAGTTAGTCCTGTCACCTCTGACTCTGAAATGGCCCTCAATCCAGCAGCCTCCACCTCCTGACACTGCCTGGGCAGGGCCAGCAAGGTCACCTGGGAGCTCCTCTCCCCAGAATCCCCGGCCTCATCTCTCCTCTCCCCACGCCCCCGTCCTCTTCCCCCTCCCTCACCCCCCACTCCTCTATTGCACGTAGCCTCAGGTGAGGAGTGCATCCAGGCCCAGGGCCTTTGGCCTTGCTCTTCCCCTGCCTGGAACACCTTCCTTCAGAGTGCCAGCCCTTGCAGACCTCCCTCAGCACTGGTGCACTCCCCAGTACTCCCAAATGGCTCTCTGGCTCCTGCCCTCACCCAGGAGCCCTGCCACATCTGGCTTTCGTTTCAGTGCAGTGTCCATGTTAGTTTCTTGGGGGCTGAGGCTGTGTTTCTTCTGTCTGCAGCTTCAGTCTGAGGCCTCGGGTCAGGGAGCAACGCAAGCTGGGGGATCATTCTGCAGGTCATTTGTTAAGCGAAGGATCACACAACCGCAGTGGCCCCTGCAAGCCCTCCTGTGACTTGCAGACCTCCAGTGGCCCTGCTGCCCTCAGCCAGCCCCACTTTGCAGCCTGTCCCTCAACATGGATGCCCCTACCGATATTCAAGGATGGGAGTTCTGGTGAAGACCCAGGGAGAGTCCCCCCAGAGTTCTGAAAGAGACATGCCCTTGGGCCATGAACTCCTGGGGTTACTGCCCCTAGGAGGAGGGAAGGGCAGGTAGGCTTCAAAGGGTGAATTTCCTCCCTTGTTTGCAGGCCTTTGCACATACTGTTTCCACTACTTAGAATGGCTTTCCTGTCTCTATCACATCTGGCCTGTGTAGCCTTCTAGAATCCACTTAGGAATTTCCCCTAAGAAACCTCCCCTCATCTCTCTTGGTCTGGCTGAGAGAACTCATGTCCATTTCTTGCTGGCCATATGGAACCTCAATGTTTTGTTCTGAATAATGACACTCATCTCATGAGCCACCCCCAGGATTAAGTGAGAGACCCAAATAAAAGAAAGTTTATAGTGTGCACGAACTTGTCTATTACTTTATTCAAAAATGGCTTGATAGGTTTTCACCACATTCAGAGGGCATAGTAGGGGTCGTGTGAGTGAAAATTAAGGCTGTGAGGCTCATACATGACTCATTCAACTGGCACTCCTTGGGGGCTGGTCTCTGGGGCCCCGACTCCCTAGGGATGGGAAAGGGGAGGGAGCAGGAGGCCCGGGTTCGCATCTGCGGTGGGGGTCGGGGGCAGTACTGCTCATTCTCCTGGTCCACTTGGTGATTGCTGTGAAATATATCTGAAAAATATCTCCAACCCCTCCTGTGAAAGCTGAACTCAGAATCTTCCCTCAATATCTGTTCCTCCCATCTTCTCTGGGTTGTGCACGCTCCCCCTCCCCCAGCCTGGAGTCACTCTGGTGCTCCCCGGCCCCCCACATGCAGGCCGACAGCTAGTCTCCTTGTACCTCTTCCAAAAGCGTATCTGCCATGTGTCTCTCATTTCCCTCCTTCTGGCAGGAGCAGAAAGCAAACCAATGTCATGGCAGACACAGGTCGGGGGTGGAGGAGGGTACTGCAGAGGGCCTCATGGCCAGCAGGGCTTGGAGGAGGTCTGGCCAATGGCAGCTTTCAGGAAGCTTGCTTGCAGACACCCCCTCTACTTCCTCCTCTTCTCCTCAGTCCTGCAGGCTGGAGCCTGCTTGGTGGCTGGAGCGCCCACTGCAGACAGGAATGTGAAGGGGGAGCTGGAAGGGACGAGGGGAGGTGTGGAGAGCTCCTCGGGGCTCTCAGCTCAAGGGCTCTCATTCCGTGTCTGTCCAGTCACTGCTTCATCTGATCCTGAGACAGAATCAGGTGAAGAGCTACTCACAACTAGTCAAGGTTCCTTGGGTAAGTTGCTAAGCACAGTAGAGAACATCGAAATTGTCTTCCTGTAGAAGCTAGGTCACCAGTTAGATGACATCTTTGGTGGTGACCACGCTTACATTTACTGTAGAAAATATAATGTAAAGCCAGGACATGCCATCACGAGCGACACTGGCAGCCACGGAGCCACTTCTGGTTCTCGTGATGGGCCGAGAGCACGTTGCCACTCTCCTTCCCACAGCAAACCCACCAAGTGATTTAAAGCAAGTACGGAAATCACCTAAAACCATGCTCCAAAGCAAGGACACTGGGTGAGCCGGAGAGCCTGCTGGTTCCTGGGAAGCAAGAGAAAACCTGGGCCAGGTTGAAGATGGAACAACCCTCCCCCTTAGGTAGGTATGACCTAGAACATTCCACAGTGAAGCACTCTCACTCAGGAGAGCTGTTGCCAGGGAAGAAACCAACAGATTAAACTAATGTGAGAACTTTCCCTGAAGAGCCCAATTTAATAGATCAGTCAGGACAGAAATTGTTTTATGATATTGGAAAATTAGTATCTTTAACGATAAGGAAGGATAGCGCTGTGAAAATAAGAATCAGCGGTTATGAGAAAGAACTAATCAGGGATTTTAGAAGTGAAAACAGCTGATCACTGAGTGAATCAGGGGCTCACCCATGGGCCACACAACAGAGTAGAGGGCACTGCAGAATAGTCCCTCCGTGGCAGCAGGCGGGGCGCCAGGTTTGGGCAAAGACCCCCGTGTCACGCCCATCGACAATATCCACCTTCTGCCTTCGGTCGTGAGCTTCAGGTCAGCCAGGGGACCACCTGGTAGGCAACAGAAGCCAACTCCAGCAGACTTAAGCAGAAAAGGAATTTAGCGAAGTTCCTGGAGTCCTGGGTGGCCAGGCGTGGGAAGCGGGCAGACCCCAGTCTGCTTCTCCGGGAGATCCAGCCAGATCCTCATCCCTTCCTCTTTCTCAAAGGAAAGTGCTCCTACCGCAGACTAAACTCTCTCCTCCCTCCATTGGGATGTGGGCTGAGTGAGTCACTCCCTCCTGCCCTTCTCTGCTCCTGTTGGCTACTTCCCAGCAGGAGAAACACACCCCAGTCGCTTTCCTTGGAAGAACCATTCCGCCTCCGTTCCCTTCTTAACTTCCGTGTGTTCCTCTCCTCCCCACAGCTCATCAGCTTGAAATTATCACCAGAGCGGCATGGAGGGTCCATCTCCCTGTCCATCTCTAGAGGTGGCCTTTTCGGCTGGACTGGAGCCGGGGACTGGAGGGTGCCTGGAGCCCAGACTCACCTGCTTTGCTTCTCCTGCAGAGGCACGAGGAGGGACATAACCCCCTTTCTGGGAATCCATGCACCTTCTCCTCTTACGGAATAGAGTATCTTTTTTTTTTTTTAAAGATTTTATTTATTTATTTATTTGACACAGAAAGAGACAGCCAGCGAGAGAGGGAACACAAGCAGGGGGAGTGGGAGAGAAAGAAGCAGGCTCATAGCAGAAGAGCCTGATGTGGGGCTCAATCCCATAACGCTGGGATCACGCCCTGAGCCGAAGGCAGACGCCCAAGCGCTGTGCCACCCAGGCGCCCCCGGAATAGAGTATCTTGAACGCAGAAGAGGGAATGCTGGGGCAGAGAGTTTCCAAGTTTCATTCTGACAGATTTGACTTCCCAAGAGGCTGTACCAGTTGATGTTCCATGGGTGTCTATGCATATATATACGTATACACATATGTACATATACATATACACATGTGTATATATATGCACATATATATGTATAAACACCCATTTTTGAACTTTGCACTAATCGGCACAGATGTCAGACCAACCCTCTTTCCATTTAAATCTTGAAATTACTAGTGAGGTGAGACATGCTGTCATATGTCCACTGGTTATATTTATATATTACTCAGCTGAGGATCTTAGTATCTTTTCAGTGAATTGTTCCTTTTCTTAACATGCACTGACCCTTGTTAACCCTAATAACGCTTTGTTGGCTTAAAGTCTATTTTGATTGATGTAAAAGTAGTTATACATTGGATCAGGGTCTAGGGGTGGGACTCAGACCTTGCAGTTCTAAAGCTCCCAGGTTGATTTCAGCGTGCAGCCGGGGAGCCCGCGTCCCTCCCACCGCACTCTCACTCCTGCTAATGAAGCTGCCTCTCTGTCCTGCCTACGTGATGGGCGCTGGGTAGACCTCCCCAAGGCTCCCCGGGTGCACATCAGGCTCAGCTAAGCCCCTGCCTTGTCTGAGTCTTTCGATGAATGCACATTAATCACTGGCAGGATGCTTCCCTGTTCACCAGCCACCTTCTCCCCACACCATTTCCAGACCCTGACAATGTTATCTTTCCTTCTTCCTCCCCTTCTCTGTTACAGGTTCTGTTTCCACACTAAGATGAACCTCTTCATGCATGTAGCTCCTTCTGTCTACACATCACTTCTCATCTTTGCTTTTCTACCCCTCTCATTACAACTAGGACCTTCACGTTATTGGTAAGTGACAATGTTCACCGGGCACGTGCTCTGGGCTGAGCATTTCACAAATACTACTCACTGGAACCTCACCATCAGAAGTAAGAACTGTCCCTCTTGTATAGATAAGGAAATTGGGAAGCCCCCCCCCCCCAATGTAAGTTGTTTAAAGCCCCCCCCCCAGCCACACCTTGACACAGATTGTAAAGGGAGCATCACCTCTGAGTGAGGCTCTGGTCCCTCCAGATCCATGTGGTCCCCACCTCATTCACTGTGGCACCTGCTAAAGGGGGGACCCAGGCAGGAGCACAGGAAAGAACTTCAGGTGGGTACGATTTAGTCGGCTCAGGCTGCCACAGTAAATTAGCAGAGACATTTATTTTCTCACGGGTCTGGAAGCTGGAAGTTCCAGATCAAGGTGCCAACATGGTTGGGTTCAGGTGAGATCTCTCCCCTTGGGTGGCAGATGGCCAGCCACCTTGTTGCTATGCCCTCACATGACCTCCTCTTTGTGCACAGGTGGGGAGGGAGTGAGCTCTCCACTGCCTCTTCTTAGGGACCTACCCTTACGTCCTGATGGAACATAGTTACTCCCATACATGCCACATCTCCAAATACAAGGGCTTAGGGCTTCCGCATAAGAATTTAGGGGACAGAGACATTTGGGCCATAGCAGTGTATACACAAGCCCATGTGTTTCAGGACAGAAGGTTTGTTTGGCATACCTGGCATGTGACCATGCCCTCCCAGATGCTGAGAAAAAGCTCTTGGTTCCTGTGACAAGTGGTGAGTTTGAGGGCCTATGGCACTCGCCAAGTGTAGCTGAAGTGTTCAAGCCGTGAGTTCAGTCTTGGCTGACCCAGCCTAACACCCAGTTGGCCTTAGAGGGCTTTGGCTGCCCACCTCTACCAGGCTTCTGCCTAGGTGTCCCTTTCCAGCCCTTTGGATCAGAAACGACCTGCTTTTGGCCATGACCCTGTCTTTCACCCCCACCCAGGTGCAAGGACCCCACAGCCCTGATCTGCTCAGGCCTCATCGGTCTCCAGGTAGCACTGCCTTTCCAGCCAGGACACCTGGCCCTGAGCCCTCTGTCCCTCCCAGATGATGCTGGCCTGGCCCTGCCCCAACAGCGAGTCTTCCAGACACACCTTTGTACCTCTAGCTAGTCTCGTGTCTGCCAGGTGCTTTGCCTTTCTGAGCCCCAATCTCTCCACCAGGAAAATGGGGGGTGACTGCCTCAGCCCCACAGAACCATGCCTAGGGCTCGGAGCTTGTGCCTGAGGAGTGCTTGGGGCTGGAGCACAAGCTCTTCCCCTCATAATCCAAGCTGGCTCTGATCTCCTGCCTCACCTCTTCTCAGGGTGAAGGGTCCCCAGGGACCTGTGGGTTTCTGCCGCACAGAAGCAGCCACGTCCCGCCGAGGAAGCCCAGAATGGGGCTCTGCCAGGGGAAGCTAATGACTCTGACCAAGCAATTATTTTTAATGAGTCCAACTCTCCTGCAGGCTGTGAGGCCTGGGCAGGGGTCCTGCAACCACAAGAAAGGGGGCCCACCAGGGATTCAGCACCCACTGGACCGCACCCCCTCCTGCCTCTCCTGGCATTTCGGAAGAAAACTTTATATGACTGTTGTTAATAGAAGCACAAATCAACTGCCACAGGTGAAAAAGAACCCCAGAACAGTACTGGTATTACGACAACAAAGCCCGGCTCTAGGCGGACTGGCATCTGGGCCACACAGTGGCTGATGTCCGCCCTCTCAGCCTCGGGACAAGAGGCCTGGGCGAGATTTGAGGCCCCGTTATCCAGTTTATTCTGAGCTTGAGATTTCCTCTCATTCTTTCTAAAGGGTGGCTCACAAGTTTTAGGCATGGACAGCAGCCCGCTGAGCCCTGCTCCCGGACGTAATAGGAAAGCCACTCTCTCTCACAGTGAAGGTTGCCGTCACTCAGTGCAGAAGCTGTGATCCCCCTAACTTGGCTTGGTGTCTCCCCAGGGGCTTGAGCCCTCCAGGGATGAGGCAGGGATACGTGCATGGTGGAGGGGCTCAGGAAGCGAGCATTCTGGTGGGGAGTCAGGCAGGGCTTGGAAGGCGTCACAGGCGAGCTGTAGAGAACAGAGAGGGTTTCCGAGCCAGGAGTCGGGGAAGCATCTCGTGGGAGAGAACACAAGGGAAGATGTAAAGGCAGAGGAAGGCAGATGCCTCCCTGGAGCTGAGTGACGGGTCTCGGGGCCTGAAGAGTCTGCATTTGGTGCATGTTGGGGGCTGTGCCCTCCAGGAAGTGCAGCCACGTCCAGAAAGGCCTGTTCAGAGAGCTTGAGCAGAGTGAGTTGGTCATAGTGTACCCTGGAGATGTCATGATGGCTGCTGTGGGTGGGGGGACAAGGGGCCAGGGGCACAGCGAGGGGGCAGGATGGAGCTGCCCTAGGGACCCCTTTTCTTTCTCTTTGCTGATGGCTTTTGCCCAGTCCAGCTCCAAATCCTCCCTGGGGCTTCCTGGCTGGCCCTGCTGCAAACCAGCTCCCCACTGCAGGCTCACTCCCACACCATTAGTCTCGTTTTCCCTTCCTCCTGCTCCTTCCAGGACTGTCCTTCACAGCTGGGGCCACTGGGGAGGCAGGGAGGGTGTGATGGAGCCAGGGAAAGGATTTGGTCCCTTCTGGGAGTGGTTTAGCCTTTCCAGGGAAGCTGGCCACCCACTGACTCCTGACCTAAGCCCTACACTGACACTTGACCCAGCCACATAGTGACTCCTGATCCCAAACACTCTGACCCCTAACCCTAGTTATACCCTGACTTTGACCCCAGCCACACACTGGTCTCTGGCAGTCATTCTCTGACCCTTGATCTCAGCCCACATTGACACTTGAACTAACCACACCAACCCTTGACATCAGGCAGGCCCTGATGGCCAAGCTTGACCCTAAGCTAAAACCACAGCTTGCCTGATCTGGACCTTGCTGACTCTGACTAGGCATGCTGCAGCCAGCAAACCTCTTACTCAGAGGCCTGGAGCAGGGGTGGGCACTGATAGAGGAACAGTCACAGCAGAGAGAGGAGACTGAGGCCACTACTCCCTGTGCACCAGGCTCCAGATATAGGTGTCCAAGGACCCCTGTGCTGGGAATGGAACCTTGCTCACCACCGAGTTGCTAGGTGACCTTGGGCAGGCAGTGTTCCCACCTCTGGAGCTCAATTTGCTCAAGTGCAAAAACCAGAGTCCCATGAATTCTAAAGACTCTCACAAGAAAACAAGTGCTAAGGGAGCTGCACAGTGCGGATCAATTGAGATAATGTGTTTAAAATGCTCTGCACAGTGCCAAGTACATCATAAGCATTCAATAAATGCTAGTTATTAATGTTACTATTAATAACCCCCGCCTGCCCACTTCACTGAGGGACAGAGGATCAGATGAGCTGCAGAGTACAGGAAAGCGCTGCCCATGGGGCAGGAGGACATTTTAATGAGAGAAAGCAGGAGAGGAGGGTGGGGAAGAGGTCGTATCCAAACCTGAGAATCCAGACCATGCAGGAGGAAGGCAGAAGTGGTGTCCTGGACAGGGAAGGGGAGAATACACTTACATCCAGAGTGTTAAGGCCAAGTCCTTTTAGATGAAGACAACATAAATTCCTCCTTCTCCAAGACTGGTTACCGTCAGCCCTCACAGTGGCCCTCTTTGGGAATAAGGACACTGGGAATTGCTGGATTTGGTAATGTGCTCAAATGCACATGGCTAGCCCAGGGCCAGATTTGTGTTCAAGTCTGCAGGACCTTCAATGCCACACCCACTCACTCCATGACAGTGTTGGCAATTAGGGAGGGAGGTGGGAAGGGAGAAGGGCAGCCCACATGTTGGGAGAAGGACAAAGACAAGCTCTTCCTTCCTGGCAGCCTGGCCCTGAGTAAGGGGTCAGTGAGGGGCCATTAGCTGATTCCCAGTCCTTCTGTTGGCTGATGCCATTCCTGCTATTCCACACTTGAGATTTGCTTTAGACAGCAGGTGCCACCTGCCTTTCCCCACCCTCTCCTTCTCCAAATTATTCCCTGCATCCCACAGGCCTCAGTTTGGGCATCTGAAAAAAAGAACCTCACTCTGTTCCCAGGAGGACTGGAGATAACCAATATTTATAAATGCCAGGCAAGATGCTAAACCCTTCTCCTCCTCCTCCTCCTCCTCCTCCTTCTTCTTCTTCTTCTTCTTCTTCTTCTTCTTCTTCTTCTTCTTCTTCTTCGTTTTTCATGCATCTTCTTGTTTCATTTGTGCCTTCTGTAGGGCTTTTCTAAAGAGTGGTGGAGCTACCACTAGTCACATGTGAGATGATATTACACAGGCATGAGTCAGGGGTTGAATAATAGGCCAGAACTGTGAGGTCTTAGAGAGTATGTTAGAGCCAGGGTGCCCTAAAAAGGGGATGAGGCAGGAAGTGGGGCTGCAGAAGCCAGTGGAGGTCAGCTCGTGCAGGTTCTTTTACAGGCCCTTCAGGAAGGGCGATGGAAAACCATCAAAGACTTTTACCAAGAAGCAGAGCAATTTGATATTCTATATACTTTAGAAAGTGCACTCACTTAAAGGCTGGAGAAGATTAGAAGAGGAAACAACCATGGAAAGGAAGACAAGTTAGGGGACAGTAGCTATAACTGGGAGGCAGGTGATGGTAACCTGAACTGGGGAGCATTTGGTGAATGAGCAGTAGGAAAGAAGAGAAGTGGACAGATCTAAGATTCTTTTGGGAGGTGGAATGTATTGGGTGTTGGTAACTAGAGAAGGGGAAGAGGCGAATTATGTCAACCTTCCTGGGTGGACAGGGGAGGCACTGATGCACCCAGAATACTACATGCAAAGGAGATTTGTGGCAACAATGATGTGCTCGTCTTTGAAGGAGTTTCACACAGAACTCCTGGGGAGATCTTGCATGGTCAGTTGGATACATGGCTCTGGATCCAGAGAGGGCTGGGATGAAAGTAAGTTGAGGAATTGTCATCTTCACCGAAGTTATGTCCATGAATGAGATCACCCAAGGAAAATGGTGAAGAGGATTCTATTTGTGCATTCTCCTTAAAATCAGACAAAAAACAAGAATACTCAAAGCCACCATTCTGATTCCATAATATTAAAGATCTTAGACCATGAAATAAGATAAGAAAAAGTCATCGAAGCATATGGATTGGAAAGGAAAAAAAGAAATGAGTCTTTTGGGGGTGGGCAGATGATATGAATTCTTATTTAGAAAGTCAAAATGAATCTGGAGAAAAATTACTAGTAATAATAAGAGAGTTTTAGCCATGTTGCTGAATGTAAAATCCATGTACAAATTACATATACAAGCGTCAATCGCATTTTCATACATTATCAGGAAACTTAAAATGTTGCTACTGTTTATGTAGCAGTAGAAACTACAAACAGCTGGAAATCAATCTAACAAAAGTTGTAATGGCCTGTATAAAAAAATGTATAAAATTTTCCTAAAGGATATGAAAGAAAACCTGAATAAGTGAAGAGATATCCTATGTTTGTGAATTGGAAGATTTAATATTATAATGTAATCTCCCCCGATTTAATAATTTAATACAACTCCAATCAAAACTTAACATGATCTTTTGTGGAAGTTGACAATCTGCTTCTAAAATTTAAATGGAGGAACAAAAGGCCAAGAATATTTAAGACAGTTCTAAAGAAGGAACGTAGGTTTGCTCTGCCAGATATCAAGATTTACTATAGAACTTTAGGAAGGGACACTATGTAGTATTAGTGCGGGGTAAGCACACTGACCACTGGAACAAACAAAGCATCCTCAAACAGATCCTCAAACAGGGAATTTCTATGTGTGACACAGGTCACATGGCAAACCAGCAAAGAAAGGAGTGACTTTTCAATAAATGTACTTGGAATAATTGGGAATCCATATAGAAAAAAATTAATTATACGCTAAAATCCACTCCAATTGGATTAAGAACTTGAGTCAAAGCAAATGTATAAGGAAAATTTTTAAAGTTTTAGAAGAAAATAAAGGTGAGAATGTCTGATTTCAAGATAGGAAAGGATTTCTTAAAGTACAAAAAGTACTCACATAAAAGAAAAAGACTGATATATTTGAATACACTGTGATTAAGAACTTCTTTAAATCAAAAGACAATTCGAATCAATTAAAAATAAGTCAAAGTGTGAGAATATACTTGCAAAACATATTACTGACAAAGAATTTGTATTAAGATGAAATAGAGTACACCTCAAATCAGTAGGAAAAAGAAGAAGGAGAAAACCGCAATGGACAAGACTTTTAAAAACAAACAAACAAAAAACCCACAGAAAACAGCTACTTCACAAAACAGAAAACACCTGCTGAGGTCCCGAGTAACACTAGTAATTTGGTCATGCAATACAAACTACAACAAGATTATTTCATTGGCCAAAAATAAGAAATCTGATGATCCTGAGCATTGGAATTAGTATGTATTACCTTATACATAGCTGAAGGGAGTGGAATTTAGCACAATAACTTCGGCATAATGTTATAAATTTGAACATTTGCATGCCCAATGACCCAGCATTTCCACTCTTTGATGCCGACCCAAGACAAAAACTTGCACACATCTACCAGAAGATATGTACCAAAATGTTCATGGCAACACTGTTCATAATGGGAAAGAAAGTAGAAACAATTCAAAAGCCATCTACAGGACAATGGATAAATAAACTGAGGTATAGTCACATATTGGATATGATATAGCAATAGAAATTAATGATCCATAGCTATGCCTGTGAGTGAGTATAGAAACCATGTTGGAAGTGGATCAATAGTCATAAACACACAACTGATGCCACATGGGTCAGAGATGAACTGTCTAGCACGATCTTTCCTGCATTCCCGACCTACAAAATTGTGAGTGAAATAAAATGGTGGTTCTGAGATACTAAGTTTCAGGGCAGTTTGTTACACAGCACTAGATAAACAGAATCTTGTGTTATTTCTACCTTTCCATCACCTCTACAAAAATATCCAATTACTTTTTTCTTCATGCTTTTGCATGCTGTTCCTTCCAATAAAGTGATTTGGTAACCTGCGCCCCACAGAATAAAGCCAGAGCCCTGAAAAGCTTGAAACATATCATTTATGCCATAAACAACAATCACAAAGATTAAATGATAGACACAAAGAGACACTAAGAAGCGTGTAGTTTGCTAGACAAATTAGAACTACCCTACCCCATTTAAAAAATAATAGAAGATTTTACATAATATTATTTTGGTTTTTATCATGTCCTAGGCATAATTTCAAGCACCTAAAATTTATTAATTCATTTGATAGTCCCATGTGACTGGTGCTCTTTTATGTCCATGTAATTGCCGGGAAAGCTGAGACCCAAAGAGGTTAAGGAACTTGCCTGTTATACAGCTTGTAAGTGTTGGGGCCAGGATTGGAATCTGAGTAGTCTGGGTCCAGAGGCTTTTCTTCCGCACTAAGCAGGCCCATGCATGAAACAGAAGGCAGGGAAGAAAGGATGATGTCCAGGTGCAAGGACTAAGAGGGAAGTGAAAGCAGAGTGGAGGGCATGTAGGCTCGTTCACTGCAGCTCTGACCGGTAGGGACCCCACAGATTAGAGGCTTCAGTATTGCTGCACGCAAGGAAAAGAGATGAGGCATTTGGTCCATAGAAGGTAAAGAATTGAAGCTGCAAAGGCTCCAAAAAGCCAGAACTCTTACAACTCCAGTGGAGAAAAAAAGGAATAAATTCATACCTGTGCCCTAAAAAAGGAAGCCTGACTCCACCATGATTGCATGAGGGGTATAATACTAAATGAAAAAAAGAAAGTCCAGGGCTTTCCCTTCCTGAGGACATGGAATCTGGCTTTTAACTCTGGCTCTTTGCTCTGGTGACCAGAGGCTGAGAAATAAACACAGAATCTTCTCCTGGATCAGGACACCCACCCCACCCCCCAATACCTGGAATAAACCAAAATAAAGATCCAGGAAAGATCACTTTAACAATCCAGGTACCATAAAATTCCCACAGCTAAATATGTTCACACACACTCAGTACATAGACACCCAAAAAGAAACGATTCCATTACAAGTGAAATTACACTGGCAAAACAAAACAAAACAAAACAAAAAAGCCAGGAAGACTTGTTTCTTGAAAGTGTTAGTTAACTGAAAAAAAATTGGAAATTATAAAACAACAATGTTCAAAATGATTAAAGAAATAAAATAAGCCTTATAAAAATCAGAGCAAATAACCCTCCTCACAGTAGATTTAGGAAAGAACAAAATAGATTACTAGAAATCAATTAATTCAAAATCAAAGAGTGGACTGAATAAACAGAAACATAGTGAGAAAGAAAACAGAGCTGAAGAAATCAACCAGGAGACAATATAGAGTATGGTGCATTTACAAGACACATAGATGAGAATGACAAGACCCTATACACCTGCAAGGGGTTTTAGAAGGAGGGAAAAGAAAAGGAAAGTGATAAGAGTTTGCAATTTTCCAGTTTTTAATTAAATATAATCTCAGATGGAAGACTCTTAGTGAATGAGGAGAAAGATTTTTAAAATGTCTCTATATGGACATCTCTAATGGAAACTTCAGAAACTAAAGATTAAAAGGAAATTGTGAAGGAACCAGAGAAGGATAAAAGTTTACCTCCGAAGAACAACATTTGAACTATAGAAAGCTGAACAGCAAGAATGGCCTAAAACAAAGAAAATATCTTCAAAGCACTGAGAGAAAATTGGTGTCAAACTAAGGTTTTATACCCAGCTAAACGGTTTTCCAAGAGTGATCACAAAATGAAGACATTGCAGACAGGCTGAGAGAACTGCTCTTCAGTGAAAATCTCTAGATACGGTACTTGAGGAAGAAGGAAACTGAACTCTGGGCAAAGGAGGATAGTGTGAAAATACACGTTGGTGAAATGTCGAAATATAGTGAAACAAGTATTGACAGGAAACATTAATTGTGTCGATTATAATTATTTTGGTAATGGCACAGTGGAAACTGAAAGTAGACAATAATATCAGGTAAAATGGAAATGGTAGCATAGTAAATGTATTTGAAGGTCCTTATAAGATTCAAGGGAAGCGTAGAGACTAAGTTTTGAGTTTGTTAATTTAAGTGTGTGTTAAAATTTTGAGTAGCCATTAAAAGAATGGTATTGTATTGAACCATATGAAATTGCTGATGTTTGACCAACCTTGACCAATATGATAGCAATTTCGTGTGGTTCAACCTAATACACTGTGTAACTTCTAAATGAGAAAAGATAGAGTGGAGAAACCTCAATCATACCAATGGAAGGCAGGAAAGGTAGTGGGGACAGAAGCCAGGGAAAGTGAAGTGTTAGAAAAGTGAGCTCAGTGGTGAGGGTAGGTGTATGCACATAGATATGCATGTGTGTGTGTATGTATATAATCTTACAAATCTCACACAAATTAATACATCCCTGTGTGCACACATATGTGTGGGCTGTTTGTATATGCATGTATAAATGGTAATAAACATCCCCAAGGTTTGTGGTTGGCCATACACATAGGTGTCAGTTTAAAAACTATCAGACCTCAGCTATAAAATAACATATTTTTCTTTAAAATCACTAACGTTATACTTTCTTGCAACATTGAGACATGGACACTCATCACATTTAAGTAAATGCCCCAAAAGAAGATGACAGAAATCAGCTTAAGACTAAACCATCAAATTAAAAGACAAATTCTCAGATTAGATAAATTGGTTTTTTTTAACCTGCTAATTACAAAAACCACATCCACAACAAATTGACCCAAACTTTGAGAGCAAAAGGATGGAAAAAGAGATAAACTAAGCAAATAGTATATCTTGAATGTTGCTGCACAAATACAAGTCAAAACAGACTAAGGGAAAAAATACTATTAAGGATAAAGGTAGCAAGCACATAATAATAAAAGAAAAAGAATCACCAGGAATTAGCCAGAAAGATAAAAAACCCGAACTTTTATGCCTCAATAACTAGCTTCTAAATTGCTAGAAGAAAATTGACCAAAAGTATAAAAGAAAAATAAACAAACCCCTAATCATAGTGGGAAAATATAGTGTACACCTCTCAGTAAGTGATAGATAAGAAAAATAAATTAAGAAATGAGTTAAGGATATAGAACATATAAATAATGCAAATGAAACCTTGAAACAATGTATATACACATATAATTAATATGTGTATATAGTACACATATTAATAGTCTAATTAATAGTACCTTCTGAGGGAAGTAAAATTATTATCGCCATTTACAGATGGTGGTATTTTGGGTAAGGAACCAGAGTGATAATTCAAGAAGGAATAGGAAAGGAAATAATCATTTGAAGAGATGCCCAACATCACAAGTCACCAGGGAAATGCAAAATAAATAACCTAACGGAAAAAGACTGATAACACCAAGTGCTGTTGAAGGCCACGGGGAACGTGTCACTTGCTGCTGGTGGGGCGGTCAGTGGGCACACCCGTCCAGAAGGATCGTCTGGACGTCCTTAGAAAAGCTGTGGATGCACTTTTATCACTACCAGAAACTTCACTTCTGGGGCGTCCACACTACAGAAATTCTCTTTTGAGTATGTCAAGGTATGTGAGAGGCTGTTTATTACCACACCGTATTTTTTTTAAAAAAGAAAAATGTTGTTTTTAGTAAATAAGACTGTGGATACTCACACCTGTTTTAATTCACAGACTAATTTTCATTATGAATTACAGGTACCCCTGCTTTTAGAAAGTTTGTGTTACACTACATTGCGTTTACAGAAGACCCACATTAGGACCTGTTTTCTCTAGCTGAAAGACATCTGAAGAGCATGTATGCTTTTACAAAAAAAAAAAAAAGGTGAAAAGCAAAACTAGCATTCAGCGCCTGTTTTGCGGCAAGTCATTAGAGAGGCAGCACGAATCCTGAGCAGTGAGAGTGGCACCTCTGAGCCCCTTTCCTGGAAACTGCACTCAGCATCTCAGCCTCAAGCCGCCATCGCTTTGAGCTGTGTCTGCGAGCATCCGTGCATTACCTTGATTTATTTTATACATCTGTTAGTAAGATTTGTCCCAAGGTATCAGAAAACCCTAAGAGAGGTTATATTTGGGGTATGGGAATGCTCAAAAGCTTTTCCATATAAATGAATGGTAATTGCTTCTCCGCTTTACCCATTTTGGCTTACAAAAGTTCTCTTGTAAGTATACCCTACTTCGGATACCGGGGGAAGTCTGTAATATCAAAGACATAATAGTGAGTGAAAAATGAGTCCACATTTCTCCACAAGTGAGTAAATGCAGGCATGCATTTCTGGATACCTCACTATGCATAAAAAGACTCAACATCATAAATGTGGGGGGGGAGTTGTTGTTGTTGTTGTTGTTTTAAGATTTTATTTATTTATTTGAGAGAGAGAGCGTGAGTGGGGGGGGGCAGAGGGAGAAGGAGAATCAGACTCCCTGCTGAGCAGGGAGCCCAACGTGGGGCTCCATCCCAGGACATTGAGAGCATGACCTGAGCTCAAGGCAGACACTTAACCAACTGAGTCACCCAGTCGCCCCAAAAGTGTGTTTTTCTTAAATAAATTGTTCAACAAACCCACTTCTATTCAAAATATCAATAGTGGTATTTACCTGACAAAATGGTTTGTGGTGGGATACTTTTTTCAAAGTATTAACAGATGTTTACTTTCCCTACAATTTATTTTACTGTCATGTTGGGGACTGCTATTTGTCACCTCATATCTGCTCTCCCTTTCTTCCTTAGGACAGACCCTGATATTATTTGAAGTAACAATGGACTCAGCTGAAAGGTTTCATCTCCCCTCCTCCCTTGCAACCAGGTGTGACAATCTAAGAAAGTTCAGGCTAATGAGATATAAGGGAAAGAGTTTGGGCTGGACTTCTAGAAAGGTTCATTTAAGGGAGTAGACTCAGGGCTTGCTTTTTTATTTCTTCCTAGTTCCCACTTCTTGAAACTAGGGCATGATGTCTGGCTCTCCAGCAGCCATTTTGGATTTTGAGGTAATTATGTGCCCGGAAACCACACACTGGAATGGAGGAGCAGCAAGATTAAAGACTCTGAAGCTGCCCTATAAGATCTAGATGGCAAGCTTCCAGCTTCTTCCATGTGAGAGATAAATAAACTTCTGTTTTGTTTCAGCCATTGTTATGACCCTCTAAATCTGATTTGTGTTCTTACCCTAGTTGTTAACCCAACTTCCTGGATCCATTGACAGCATGCTACACTCAGTCGGTTGGTGGGGCAGGGCTGCTACATGATTCCAAATACAAAAAAAGGAAATGATTCTCTGCTGCTTGCTGTGCTTTTTTTTGTTTGTTTGTTTTGTTAACTTTCAAAATACACTCTTGAGATCCATAGCTGAGAATAATAATGAGTCCTAAAATACTAATTTTTGGTTATCGAAATCCAGAACCGCAAAGCATTCTGGGGAGAAAGTTTTGTTACAAAAACGAGGCATCAAAGTGCCTTTGAGCATTCTGGACCACTTTCACCACCCTGCTAGGCTAGGTGAGATCCTGGGAGCTGGAGGAGGAGGGGGAGAGGTGGGGAAGGCAGCAAGAGGGTTGCGTTTGGGTGGGACTTGCCCCCCAGTGGCCAGCAGTGGGTGGAGGTGGGAGGGAAAGGACATATCAGAGAAAAACAGGAAAGGTAGTCATGAGCTAACATTCCTGCCATCTCTGAGTAGAGAGTGGAATGAAATATGCTTGGGGACATCTTGGCAAGGGGATGGAAGTTGAGCGTGAGTGGGGTTCCCCACCTGCCTGAGGGCAGAGGGGTGCTGACGTTTCTGCTGTGCAGACTTGAACCATCTGGATGAAGATCAGGTGACTCAGTGACATGAATAGGCAGGAGAGAGATCCCAGAGCTGGGGGTCCAGACAGCCAGGGTCTCCCAGTGTCCCTTGCATCACTGATACCATTTTGACAAGTGAACTTCCAGGTCCTGAAACAAGTCCTTGTTATCAGATGACTTTCAAGTGCAGGACAGGCTTTTTGATTTGTTGTTTCACATGAAGGTGCAAAGACGCATATCCCCTGGTGATAGCAGCAAGTAGATTTTAATATAATATATATTAAATATGTGTTTATATAATATATAGAGACCAGTGGTCTTCAAGTTTTAGGATAAATATCCCATTAATAAAAGCATAGTGACTGGGGGTGGTCTTGAAATGACAAAGAAAACAATTTCCACACTGTGCACAGGGGCCAACCTATGGCAACTGATGAAACTCTGGGGGCTGAGGGGCGGGGAGGTGGCGAGCAGAGCCCCCTGCAGGAACTGAGGAGCAGCCTGGGGGCTGGGACACAGGGAAGAGTGGGCTGTGGGCTGAGGCTGGACACAGGCAGACACAAGACAGCCTCAGAAGTCAGAAGAGGAATGTTGGAATGGGGAAAATATCTGCAGGACACATGAAAAATATCACTATTTCTAACATATAAGAACTACGAATTGGTAAGAAAAAGATTTAAAACCCAGTAGAAAATTGTGCAAAGGCCATATATTGGCTATGAACAGGGAAAGAAATAAAAATGGCCAATAAATGCATAAAAAGGTACTAAACCCTATTAGTAGTCAAGACAATTCAAATTAGAACAATAATGACATATTTTTATTCAAGAGATTGGCAAAAATTATAGAGTGCTGACATTTATTGCTGGGAAGACTGTGGGGAAATTGGTGCCCTCATATACTGCTGGTGGGAAGTGACATTGATACAACCTAATTTGAATGTAATTTCTTAATATCTATTAAAATAAAATATGGCCATTTGACATAGGAATCTCAGTTTGAGAATTTATTTTATAAAATCAGAAGAACAGGTCCTTAAGATTCCATGTGCAAATGTTCAGCCAAGCCTCTTGGTGGTGGAAACACCCTGGAATGGGATCCATCAGTGGAGGGTCGCTGTGTAACCTCAAGTGTGTGCATTTTTTGGAGAGATACCCGGCGACTGGAGGGACAGTGACACATGGGTTGACCAGAAGCCGTGCCAGGGTGAAACCTGGCACATAGGAGCCATCCCAACGGAAGGCACAAAGCAGTTGCCACCACAGATGTGCTCGTGGTGGTCTGTGCAGTGATTCTAGAGGCACCTCTACCCACTTCAGGTGGAAAATGGGCTCCAGTGAGATGCCGGCCCCCAGCCCCCACCATACCTGCCACACCTGTGTCACCTGCCTGGACCCTTTAGTCACTTCCGTGCGACCCTGGGCGGAGAGTACGTCCCATTTTTGTAAGGTCAAATTACAATGAAGCCTTTTAATGTACACTTACGTTTGTATAGGCTTGTATGATTGTGGGAAAAGAACAATAGGAAAGGAGAAGAAAAGAAGATATCTTTTCTTTGTCTTTGTGTGTGTTTGTTTTTCCAGGGATGGTAAACTCTTCTTATTTTGGGAAGATGAAAACTGAAATTTTATTAAAAGAATAATACTACAATAAAAGGCAAAGAAAAGGGTTTATTTAAGAGGATGGTTGAGTACACAAGAAAAAATCGCTCATGGGAAAAATTCTCTTCATTTTCTTTGGACATTTTCTCTTACAAACGAGTCTTAAAATCAACCAGTCAAAGCCTACTTAATAAAATACCAAATCCAATTCATAATAAACCTTTTATCAAACTCTGAGAGGATGGGAATGATCGCAACTTGATCAAGCATATCTATGAGAAACCTACAGGAAATGCCCTGCTTAATGGTAAAACATTTAAAATATTCCCACTGAAGCCAGGAACACACAGGAGGCTGCCATCAAGTTACTTATTCCTTATTTAGCATTTGAAATGTGTCACGCTTTCTCCTTGTTTCTATCAACCCCTATGCCTTTTGTTTGATTCACCATTTTCTTTGATCCACCTTTTCCTCAATCTGTTTGAAACTTTGTATCCTAGTTCAGTTCATTTAGTGCTTATCAATGGGTTCACATACTTTAAATTGTTTTGAGTTTCATTGCTCCTTCATATTCAGTATCTATAAAATCTCTAGAAACTAGACAAGAATTTTAGTGATTTTTAGCTCCTCCTGAACTTCCCACCCCCCACATTCCTATGCTAATGCTTCTGGAATTTTAATTCCAGGTTATTCATCTTTCTTCCAGAATCATACCTGTTTAAACTGGATAGCACAGTTTACCATTTTCCTTGCTCACTGGTCCTTCTTGCATCTCACATCTTCCTTCTGGGTTCTTTTCTTTTCTTTCTTTCTTTCTTTCTTTCTTTCTTTCTTTCTTTCTTTCTTTCTTTCTTTCTTTCTTTCTAAATCCTGGCTGAGAAACATCTGTGCTTTCACTGCAGGTAACAGAAAGCTCAACTCAAACTGGCTTTATTAGCTTGTGGACAATAAAGTCCAGAGGAAGCTCATGCTTTAGGTCCAGTTTGATTAGTGTTCGGGCTCATTTTCTCATTGCTCTACCCTCCTCCCATCCCCCCACCCTCTGGAGCTGGTGAATTGGCTGCAGGAGTTCCAGAACCTCCTGTCTATTCACCACCTGGTCCTGAGCCCAAGAGCATCTCTGACTGGTTACAGAACCCTAGACTCAGAGTTATTTCCTCTCCAAGCTTTGAGGATGTTACCCCATTGCTTTCTTAGATTCAATGGAGCTGCCTAGGGAAGTCTGATGTCAGACTAACTCTGCTTACCTTGTAGGTCTCATCTTGCAGGTGGTTTTTGGAACTTTCTCTGCACCATACTTCATCCAGGTGTATGTGATTGTTGCATCTTCCTCAGGATTCATGTCTTCTTCAACGTGGGGAAATTAGCCAAATGTGATATATTACTATTGTCCAAGTGTTCTGAGCCTCTTGGTAGAACTCCTGTGTTAGACATCCCAACTTTGGGAGCTCCCGTCAGTGTGAAATAGCTTCCAAACCTTACACCTTTCTTTTGCCACATTCTGGAAGCTCCGTCTGCCCAAACAACTATACTGATTTGTTCCTCAGTCCTATCCATTCTGTGCTTCAAATCACATAATTTTGTATACCAACCACCTTATGCTTCATCTCAAGCATTTCTAATTGCCTTTTTATGTGAAGACATGCTATTGTGTCAGAGATATGCTATCATCCCATATCTCTCTGAGGATATTAATTATACTCTTTAAAAAGTCTTTTTCTGAATGTTCTATTGGTTCTGATTTCCTTGGATGTGACTTCTTCCTTTTTTTGCTCCTTTGCTGTGTTTTCTTTTCTAAAACATTTCATGGTTATACATCTCAGGATTGGAAAAATTGTAGTTGTGGGGACATAAAATAGACTGAATGTGTCTTCCCCAAATTCCTATGTTGAAATCCTAACCCCCAGTGGGATGGTATTAGGAGGTGGAGCCCTCGTGAAGGGATTTGCGCCATTACAAAAGGATCCCAGATAGCTTCCTCGCCCCTCCAGCCATGTGAGGACACAATCCAGCTATCCATACACTAGAACGTGGGTTCTCACAAAGACCCTGCTGGTGGTCTGGGATTGCCAGCCTCCACAACTGTGAGATACAAATGTCTGAGGTTTATAAACCACCCAGACCGTGCTGTGTATTATAGCACCCTGAATAACCTGAGACAGAGGAGGGCAAAGGAGATTGCAGATTTATTGCAGTAAGTACTGAGGGACAACATTCATGTACATCTGTGATAAAACAAAAGGAGGAGACAACAGAGGGACATGAGCAGTGTACATGTGACCCTGCCAGGATCCTGGGAGACTTGCAGGCTCAGTCTGGACAACATGAAGGTAAAGGCTAGGAATGGGAGGAGTCAGGAGGGACAGAAATGGGGACTTGGGTTTGGGCTGGGAGAAACACCCAGGTCAGAACAGGGACAAGGGGCAAATGATGGGGGTCAGCGTGCAATGTGGGTGAAAAATTCTGGGACCCCATACACAAAGGTACCGGAGGGGGTCTGTGTGAAGAACAAAGTTGAGCCCTCCAAGGGTCTGAACCCTAAGCAGGGATAGACGGATGAAGTTGGGGAATTTGTGAGAACCCAATACCCAGAGGCATGGGGCAGCGCCTGCACTCCTGACCCAGGCTGGATTGTGCAGAGGCCAGGGCCTTGCAGCCCATCTCCGTGCACTGTGGTTGCTTCAGTAAGAGGGAAGGATGAGGTCCGCCTGGCTTCTGGCTCCATGTGGTGGCTTGGCTCTTCACCATGGTCTCCATCCACACGCAGACGTGGTCTCAGTATGCGTCTTGGCCTCACCTGGAGGCCAGGGTCTCTGCGAAGGTCTATTCCCCTAAGGTGGCGTCTTACTGCCTGCTGACTTCTTCCCCCATGGTGGCCTTGGCCTCTCTCTCCGTGATGAGCTGTGAACGCTGGGGTCTCATATCTCATGGGTTTCACATAAGCAAAGGGTTTCAAGGGATGGCCTGGCTTCATAGGGCCATCTGCTTTCATGGTGCCTTCACCTTCCACACCAGAGCAGTCCAACTCCTGAGAATGCATATCTGAGGCAAACAGAGAAGCAGAAAGTGGAAAGAAGAAATCAGAGCTTTTCCAGGAAGCTTTGGGGCCAGGAGAATGGGGGAGGGGAGGGTATGAGGTGGAGAGTCCCTCTGCCAATGACCCATTATGTGTAGCATTTCCCACTGGTCATTTCATTTGGCCCTCCCCACCACCTGTCCAGAGAGGTAATTGCCATCCCCATTTTACTGATGGGTAAACTGACTCCAGATTCAATTTGAATTCACTAGATTCAATTTGAATCAAAGTGACAGTCCCTGTCCTCACCAAGCTTAAACTTCAATAGAAAAGACCAACAGAACAAAACAAAATATGTAATGTCACTGACAGGTAACAAGTTGGAGAGTGAAGGAGTTAGGATATAACAAGGAAGGTGGTTTTGATTCCAGAGTGCCTGGAATTTTATCTTTTTTTTTTTTTAAGATTTTTATTATTTTTAAGTAATCTCCACACCCAACATGGGGCTCAAACTCACAACCCCGAGGATCAAGAGTTGCACGCTCCACCAACTGAGCCAGCCAGGTACCCCATGGAATTTTATCTTAACTTACCTGTGATGGGCCTCAATTTCCTTTTTCATGAATTGATATGATACACCAACCCCTGGGGTGTTATAAAGACTTGGATACTACAAGCAAGTGCTTAGTGTCGTCCCAGCATGTACTTGGGGGCAAGAGAAGTTAACAAAAAGCTGTAAGTCAGGACCTCAGGAGTGAGCAGGATTTAGCAAGGCCAGGGCAGAGTGGGGAGGGAGAGGATTCCCAGGGGGTGGAGACTGGGCACAGGCTTCCAGAATGTAAGAAGTCTGGACTAGCTGCAGGATAGCACGGCAGGAGGGAGAAGCTCATAAGGACCCCTTTAAGCTAAGCCAAGTTTTAGTTTATCCTAAGATCAAAGGAGAACCACTGGAAGGCTTTACGGAAGGGAACAAGTCATCACATTTGGACTTTGGAGAGTGAAGTGTGGCTGTACAGGAAGGGGTGTGCCTAGAGGCAGGAGGGCTGAGGAGATTTGCAGCCATCTGAGATGTGAAGAGGTAAGCAAACACAACGGGAGCCCAGGATACCCTGAGGGCAGGCTGATGAAAGGGGCAAATGGGGTCCCAACTGACCCAGTTTGTCTGGGGGGCACTCTCCTGACTATCTGTTAAGCACACCCCTGCTGCCATTTGCTTTCCCCCAACAGAGAGGGGGATAAAGCTGTTTCCCCAAGGTAGAGCTCAAGGGAGAAGATACAAGTTTGGATGACAAAAATGTGTTCAGTATTGGACCTATGATGGTGAGGTGCTTGTGTTTTCCAAGTGGTGATGTGAGTCTGGGGCTCAGTGGAGAGCTCTGCCGGTCCTCTGAGCCATCTACACAGAGTTGGTCATCACTACCATGGGAGCTGACAGGATCCGCAGGAGAGGGTGGAGGAGCAGAGAGTGCCTCTGACAGAACCCTAAAGTCCACTGCTAACCTCTAATGGGAAGGTAGAGAAAAAGCACTTTTCAGGGCCACTGATGCAGAGGGAAACTGAGAGCATGTACCCAGATCCAAGGTGGAGACAACAGATCAGGGGGCGGTGAACTGCCCACAAGGTTGGCTATGTGGGACAGAGCAGGCCTGCGATGTGGCCATTCTTGTTGGCCACCTGGAATGGGTGAGAACAGCATCAGGACACTGGTGGGGGCAGAGTGAACTTCCAGAGCAGTGCGGTAGGGAAGATGGCAGGTAAGTGACAGTGTGAGCAGGGGACAGCAGGGGTGGGGCTTTTACCCGGGGTGGTTGAGTCACTGTTGGGAGGCAGTACTGGGACACAAGGGCCCAAGAATTAACAGCATCAGGAATAAAGAACAACTCCAACAGACCCACTGTAATGGAACAAACTGAGAGTGTTTCAACAAATGCCTTCTTTCTACACAATCATCTTTCAAAAATTAAAAAAAAGCCAGGATTAGATCATCTCTCTGGTGAATTTTTTTACAGTTCTTGGCTAGAAAAGCTCATATTAATACCTTAAACTGATCTCAGAATGGTCAGAGGACCCACAGCACTGGGAGAGAGGAGGTGAATGCTCTGAGACATGGCCACAGCCCTGTTGGCTGGTTCCTTTGACCCCATCTTCTCCACACTCAGAAGTTGGCATTAACAGAAAGAAAGGGACACTATGGGAGAGTTTTGGAACTAAGGACAGATATAATAGTTTGAGGTTTTGGGTTTTTGAGCATCAGAAATCAAAGTCCTGGGAGATCCAAGCATATCAAGTCTATGCTTTATTCAATATTCTTAAACGAATATATGTGGGCCCTTGCAGAGCCATTTATATCTGCTCTCCCAAACTCAGACTGAGAGCTCAGTGTGGCTCCAGAAACAACCAAGAATGGCCTGGGTGAGCTATGGGAGGGCTGGTGGATGGCAGGGGCTTTGCAGATAGGACCTAGAGGGCTCAGAGTGACCTGCATGGACTGATGGCCAGACACCAGTAGAAACAGAAACAAGGGGTGGCTGTGTGAACCAAGGACCAGAGCACTCTTGTAAAGCATGTTACCCTTTGTTGACCTAGATTTAACTCCAGTAGAAGTGGGGGCAGGGAGGGAGGTGAGATCCTTAATTGACTAAAGAAAGTCTGAATTGATAAATCCCCCAAATTCAAGAACACTTAAAAATCAATAAAATAAACAACCAAATAGAGGAAAAGCAAAAAGCAACCATAGGCAATACATAAAAGGGGAAAAGCAAATGGTCCTTATATGTATAGGATGCTAAACCTCACTTATAATGAAGAAATGCAAATTAAAGGAAAGCTTGTGCCATTGTTATGCGTCTATCAGACTGGCAAAGATAAAAAGATTTAGGACACTCAGTGTATGG
The DNA here is from genome assembly GCF_017311325.1 of Ursus maritimus. Taxonomy (NCBI): domain Eukaryota; kingdom Metazoa; phylum Chordata; class Mammalia; order Carnivora; family Ursidae; genus Ursus; species Ursus maritimus. Next base: position 1,415,825 of record NW_024423786.1, read on the forward strand.
AGGGAAATGGTATAGTGAACAATTTCACAATAGCTATAAAATTTTAATGCCCTCCAGAAAGAGAACATGATGGGGAACCTGGTTTATCATAGATCATGAAGTAGCATCCAGCTACAGAAATGAAGACAGTGCAGTGTTCAAACAGAGATAAATGACTGAGCAATAGAATGGAATAGACAGCCCAGACTGAATACACATCTATGGAAATTTGGCTGAAGATAGTGCTGGCATTGAAGATCATCTGAAGAGTCTTCCCTGGGAAACCTGTGCGGTCTAAGAGAAGAATCCTAAGAAACTGACACATGGGGTTCCCCAATTTGGCAGTCCAGTCATATAAATTCTGTGGAACCCAGAGTTAATAGGCCCCACTCATTGGCTCAGAGCTGCCATTCAGCTTCCCAGGGTTCCCTTTTCAATATGGGCAGCCAACCAGGGGTCATCAAACATCCGAGGAAAGACTAACATGAGATAGGAAACCAATAATCAAACAGGAAGAAAGCAACTTGCTGGAAACAGTTCTTGCTATCAGTGAAAATTTCGCAAAAATATATCACTAATATCTTTTAAAAGAGATGATGCCCATGAACAAATTACAAGATGCTTTTTAAAGAAACATTCAGGAAAAAAAAGAGCCCTTTGAAATCAAAATTATGAGAGCAGACATTAAAATTTCCATGGATTTTGAAAGATAAAGTTGAAGAAATCTCCCAGAAAAGAGGACAAAAATGAAAAGTAAGAAGGATAAAATATGAGAAAATTAGAGGCCTAGCATTGCCAAAGCTAATTATTAAAAAACAAATCGAGTTCTGGTAACAAAAAGATCCTAAAATCTTCAGAGAGAGAGGGAGACAGAGTGAGACAGAGAGAGAAGGAAGAAGTGTCTTCAAAATTCTGAGGAAAAAGGATTTCCCGCCTAAAATTCAATACCCAACCAAGCTATACACGAATCAGGAAGGGTAGAATAAACTCACTTTTAAATATGCAAGATCTCAAATAATTTTCTGGATGCCTGTTTCCCTGGGAATGTACTAAACCAAGAAAGAAAAAGTAAACCAGACTAAGAGAGTATAAAATTCAAAAGTGGGGAAGGAATTCCCCAGATGGTGGTGAAGGGAGATCCCAGGAGAGCAGCTCAGAGTTGGCTGAGAAGCCAGCCTAGATTGGAGCGGATTAGAAGGGTGTGGCAATAATGCCACCAGAAGGTGAAACTTACAGGATACTTGATTGAGTTTGAATTTAAACAACTGGGGAGGAGTCTGAGAATGGATTGGTGGTCAATAAGCAAATAATAGCCCAAGTATTAAGTCCTGGAAAATTCAAAAGTTATACAAGAGGGAAAATGATCCTGGTTGACTAGACGGCCCCATTTTGAACAGTAAATTGTGCTGTGAGGTAGGTGGGCAGGAGGTGTGTGTGGGCTGGAGTGGGTGGGCAGGGGTGAGGGTGGAGAGTGGTGAGGATGGTAGGAATGCAGGAACTACAGCTAATTACTCCTCTCCCATAGAGAGAAGACCAAAAATAAAGTCTAAAATGGAAAAACAAGTTAGTGGTAATGTAAGCATGGTATTTAGAGAACAGAGAGTAATGCTAAAAGAAACTGAGCAGATGAAAATGGTTGTCTCTAAGGTGTGAGAAGTTGAGAAGGAGCAGGGGCTGCTGGTTTTCATAGTATGCCTTATGGGGAACCACTACATTACATAAGTAAATACCAAAAGTAAAATAAAAAACAGGAAAATATTTAAAAGAAAGTGACTGGCATTTGACTACCTTGATTAGGGGCCATTGAGGGAAGGCATTTGGGAAGTCCTTGCTTCTCCATGATGAATGTGCCCAAGAGATAAATAAAGTCAGGTGAGTCAGGGCTCAAACTGCACCCACATTTCCCAAGCACCAAGCAGCAACCCAGTCTCCCTAGCATCAGTCCTGGTGGGCACTGTTGCCCTGGCACCCACCCTCCCTTCAAAGGGCCGGGTTCCCAGGCAAAGAGCATGCAACGCCAGCAGCTCAGGGGGATGCAGTATGGAGAGGGAAGTTTGGGGAGTGGAACTGGGGAGACTCAACATATTTTAACAGCTTTCAAAGAAGAACTAGTAAGGATTGGCCTAGAGGTGTGCTCACTTATTTATCCCAAGTCCTCTAGGTAAAGGTCAAGGAAATGAAAAACTTTAGCCAAGTAGAAGAATTATCCCTCCCTTGGGGGGAAGAGATAAGGAAGTGGGGAGCAGAGGGGACACTGTAGGAACAATTCGGGAAGTTGTCCCTGGCTTTTCTAGGGCGCTGGAGAGTCTGTCCCCACCTGGACAATACAAAAATCTATGGCATCCCCCGAGGCCACAGGACACATACCTGACCTCCTGGTGTTGAATTCTTTGCAGCGGGTTCTGGAAGCCTACAGGGTAAGATCCCCTTCCAAGAGGAGAGGCCCAAGGGGTTGGGGGTCCAGAAGTGTCCACAGGTCACAACTGCAGCTCAGACCTCAGCGTTAACACGTTCTTTTCACAGGCCTCCAAGAAGCCCACTGTTTTTTGATCGTCCCAGTCCCCTTACATAAGATGGTGGGTGTCACCCGGGTATGTGATTGGACAGAAGTGGGTGATGGGCAGAGCCAAGGTGGGTGGGTCTGGCTTGACTTGGGAGGAGTTTATTGGACTAGAGTTTTCCATTTGCCAAATGGGCCCACCATGATTAAATCATTCATAGATGTACATGCTTGACTGGTTGATCTAATCATTACAGAAAAATTGCATAGTTACAGTTTGTTAAGTGCAAGTGAAAGGGAGTGTGATGCCATGAGAGTGACTAAAAGCACTGGATTAGGTCAAAGAGAGGGATATTTGGGCTGGAATTGGAAGGACTGGTAAGACATGAACCAGGTTGGGTAAGGCAGGGAGGGGAGGACAGATGGAGAAGAGCACCTGAGAGGAAGAAGAGAGCCCAGCCCATTCCAGGAATGGAGAGGAGGCTGGCCCAAACGAGGGGGTGGTGGGAGATGAGGTGGGGAAAATCACCCAGGTGCTGCTTTTGTTCTAAGGTCAGCAGAAAGCCACAGGAGGGTTTTATGCAGAGGGAGATGCCCTTGATGAGATTAACATTTCATAAGAGATCATCCTGGCTGTGAAGTGGAGAGCCCACTGAGAGTGCTAAGATTAAATCAGAAGGAGAAAGGAGGCCACTGCAGTCCTCTGTGTTGAGATAGTGTCTTATTAGACTAGGGCTGTGGGCAATAGAGAAGGAAGACGTTCCATGGTTAGAGAGAAATTTACAGGGCAAGAACCAAAGTTGTGATGGTTTGGACACACCCTGGAAGGAAAGGAGACCGCCAAGTTGGTAGTGCTGTTTATTAAGATGGAAGATGTGCCGGGAACCTGCTCTAGCGGGAGAATTGCGAGCTTGGTTAGCACATGCTGGGTTGAAGCAGCTTTTGAGCGACCAAGTGTGAGAATGTCTAATGGCAATTTTTGGGTCTGGAGTTAGAGAAGAGGTTGGAGCTAGAGATCTGTTCATGAGACATATGTCGTTGGCATTTAAGCCTATGGGTATGAACACAATGGTCTAGGAAGAGAGATATGCCAGGACACAGGATGGAAACCATAGTCTTGTTTTTAAAATTCTTCTAAAAATAGTCTATAAATAATGTAATTCCACTAAGACTCCCAATGTTATTTTTTCTCCTTCTTTAAAAAATCAACTTTACTGAGGTATAATCAACACACAATAAAACACATCCATTTTAAGCACACAGTTCAATGAGTTTTGATAAATGTATACACTTTGGGCAACCACCACCTCAGAAAGTTCCCTTGGCCCTTTTGTAGTCAATCCCCCTCCCCCAACCTCACCCCAGGTAACCAATCATCTGCGTTCTATCACTGCAGATCAATTTTGCCTATTCTAGAATTTCGTGTTGTGGAATCATACATATGTTTTTTTTTAAAGATTTTATTTATTTATTTCAGAGAGGGGGGAGGGGTAGAGGGAGAGGGAGGGAGAATATCTCAAGCAGAGTCCCTGCTGAGTATGGAGCCTGACACAGGGCTCCATCCCAGGACCCTGAGATCACCATGCCAGCCAAAATCGAGAGTTGGATGCTCAACCCACTGAGCCCCATACATATGCATTTTTATGTCTGGTTCCTTTTACTGAGCGTAATGCTGTTGAGCTCCCTCTATGTTGTAGGATGTATGGGTAATCCCTTCTCTATGGCTGCATAGTACCCCGCTGCCTGAATATACTATAGTATGTTTATCCATTCACCAGTTGATGGACATTTGAGCTGTTTCCAGTGTGGGGATACTACGAATAAAGCTGTTGTGAAGATCCATGTGCAAAACTTTGGGTGGATATATGTTTTCATTTTACTTGGTTAAATATTTAGATGTGGAATTCTGGGTCAAATATCAAGTGTTTAACTTTATAAAACCTTATGAAAACTATCAAACTGTTCTGAAATGGTTGTACCATCGTATATTCCCTCCAGCAGTGTGTAAAGGGTCTAGTTCCACATCCTTGCAGCCCTTGGTATTGTCCATCTTGTTCATTTTAGTTAGTCTAGTGTCAGTGGAGTAGGGTCTTATTGTAGCTCTGATTTACATTTCCTCGATGACTAGGGATGTACTTATTTTTTTAAGTAAATGTTTTTATTTTAGAGTAGTTTAAACTTACAGAAAAATTGTGGAGATAGTACAGAGCTCCCATATACCTCACACCCAGTTTTCCCTCTTATTAACATTTTACATTGTATTACATTTGTCACAATCAATGGACCGATGTCAATACATTATTATAATGAAGGTCTGTATTTGATTCAACTTTCCCTAATTTTTACCCAATGTACTTTTTCTATCCAAAGATCCCATCCAGGATACCTTGGCAATTAGCCATGACTCCACTTGGCTGACAGTTTCTCACACTTTCTCTGTTCTTGCTGACTTTGACAATTTTGATATATATTTACGTATTTTTTAAGGATTTTATTTTATTTATTTATTTGTCAGAGAGAGAGAGAGCACGCACACAAGCAGGGGGAGTGGCAGGCAGAGGGAGAAGGAGGCTCCCCACTGAGCAGGGAGCCTGATGCAGGGCTCTATCCCAGGACCCTGGGATCATGACATGAGCCAAAGGAAGACACAACCAACTGAGCCACCTTGGTGTTCCCGCCTTTGACAATTTTGAAGAGTAGTAGTTAGGTATATTGACAGGTGTCCTGTATTGGAATTTGTCTAATGTTTTTCTCATGATTAAACCGTGATTACATACTTTTGTGAGGAAGACCCCAGAGGTAAAGTTTCATTCTCATAACATCATATCGAGGGTATGTCACTGTCGGTGTTGACTTTGACCCTGGCTGAGGTCGTGTTTGTCAGGTCTCTCCACCGTGATGTTTCTCTTTTCCTCCTTTCTACACTAACCTCTTTGGAAGGAAGTCACTGTGTACAACCCACACTAAGGAGAGATGAGTTAGGCTTCATTTCTTTGGGGCAGGGTAGGATCTACATAAATGATTTGAACTTCTTCTGTGTGGGAGATTTGTCTATTCTCACCTAGTTACTCAATCATTTATTTATATTGATATGAACTTATGGGGGTTTATTTTCTACTTTGAGTTATAATGCAATACTACGTAATTATTTTGTTACCCTGAGATTTCAGCTTTGGCCATTGGGAGCTCTTTCAGTTGGCGCCTGTGTCCTTGGACACGCCCTCATCATTGTGGCTTTTGTTTTGTTTCATTGTGGTTTAGAACGCCTCCTTACTTTTTTTGCACCGCAAGATGTTCCATGCTCATCTTGTATATCCCCATCCTTATTGGGTTTCCATGTGCTTATTGACCATACCTAGAAATCCTCTTGTGAAGTACCTATTCGAAAGTTTTACCATTTTATTTTTGAGTTGACTTTCTATTGTTGAGTTGTAAGAACTCTCTATGTGTTACGGATACAAGTCCTTTGGTGGATATATGTATTGTGAGTATATTCTCCCAGTCTGCGGCTTGCCTTTTCATTGTCTTAACAGTGTCTACCGAAGAACAGAATATTTTAATTTTATTGAAGCCCAATGTCTCAGGTTGAGATTTCCAGGGAGCCAAATCTGAAATGGAAATTAGAGCTAAGGAGGTTGATGAGGGGTGCCTTTTAGGGGTGGGGCAGGGAAGGAAGCAGGACCAGGCAGTCTCAACATTATGCTTCCGCTGACCCGTAGGAGCCCACAGCTGTCTGTGGGGGCTGAGAGCCGGCTGCCCGGCACAATTCTAGCGGCTGGGCTCATAAATCCTCTATTTCTGAGGACATGTCTGGGCAGCAAATCACAGTGCCCACCGCGTAAAATGTATCAGTATTTTCTTGTATAATTCATGGTTTTTGGGTGTCCCATCTAGGAGATCTTCGCCCACTCCAAGGTCATAAAGAGTTTTTCCTATATTTTCTTCTAGAAGGTTTATGGTTTTAGCTTTTGTCTTTAGGTCCATGACCCATTTGTGCTCATTTTTGTTCAGGGCATGAGGTCAATGTTAAGTTTTGCACAATTACATATGAATATGCAGTTTATTCCAACACCATTGTTAAAATCAATGCTGTTTTTCTTATTTCATGAAACTGGATGAAATAGTTTTAAATTTTATATGGAAAATTAATTAGGGAAAAAAAGCCAGGAACATTTATGAGAAAGAACCTTCCCCAACTATCAGAATAGTGTGGTATGATCAGGCAAATGAATGGATGGACTAGATCAGAAATACATAACAGCTAACAATGGCGACTAACATTATTGAGTGCTTGCTACGTGTAAGGCGTTGTTACAGCACTCCTCATATATTCATACATTCGGCCTTTCCAAAAATGTTAGCACGTAGGTGTTACTTTTTTTTTTTAAGATTTATTTATTTATTTTTAGAGAGAAAGAGAACAGGGAGGAGGGCCAAGGGAGAGAAACCCAAGCAGACTCCCCACTGCGCACGGAGCCCATCGCAAGGCTCTATACCACAACCCTGCGATCATGACCTGAGCCTAAATCAAGGGTCAGATGCTTAACTGACTGAGCCACCCAGGCACCCCTGTAAGTGCTACTGTGATTCTCATCTTACAATGGAGAAACTGAGGCACAGAACAATTAAATAGCTTGTCTAGTGTGGATAGATCAGGATTTGAACCTTGTTCAAGGGCCCAAAGTCTTAACCTCTTCATTATATTGTTGACATCTGTAAGGGAAATTAATATCAAACCAAGATCATATTCCAATTTGATTGGAAATGTGTGTATTGGCTTCCAATTGCTGGTATAACAAATTACTACAAACTTAGTGACTTAAAATAACACAAATGCATTGTCTTCGTGCTGCTGTGAACTTTTACTTTATGTGCTCACCCACCCTCTATAATTCGGCCCACTTTGGGTTGTGCTGCCTGTGTATCTGCCTGTCTCGTCTCCAGTTGGTGGAATTACCTTCTGTATATTGCTAATTCTGAGCATCTTTGAACTTTACCTAATGTGCTTCATCCCAGCTTTTTTGTAGGTCAATAATTTGTTGATTGTATTTAACTAAAGAGTTCTATTGTGATGCTTACTGTATTATGAAGCCCCTAGGTCATGTAATGGGTGTGCTATAAATCAATAAATGATGACTTAGAGGCTTGGAAAAGAAGTCTGGGGGCCAGAAGTCCAAAATAGGTCTCTTCGAGTTAAAATCAAGGTGTCAATGGGGTTTCATTCCTTCTGGAGGCTCTAGAGGAGAATCTGTTCCCTTGCCTTTTCCAGCTTCTAGAAGCCGTCTGCATTCTTTGGCTCATGGCCATGCCCTCCATCTTAAAAACCAGCATTATAACAAAAAACATTCTAGGGGTCCCCCATGCTGATTAACTGGGGAGTGGGTGAAATGAAGAGGAATTGGAGGATATGTCTTTCACCAATTGCAAAAAACATATTTTCTTCCCCCATTTTTGAAAAATAATTTCATGAAAGTTTTTTTTCTTCTTTTATGAATTTTTGTGTGCCCTTTTAAGGAAAATTGTGTATAATGAAAATTTCCAAATGTATCTACAGAAAAATAGAGAGGAGAATATGATGACTTCCCCATGTGCCCATCACCCAGCATCAGTAGTTACCAACACATGGCCAATCCTACTTCATCTCTACCCTGCTACTCCTTCAACACCGGGTTATTCTGAAGCAACTCCCAGACACCATGCCATTTAAACCATAAATACTTCATTATGTATCTCTAAAAGTAAGAGCTTTTTTCATAAAACATAGCCATGATAAAGATGCTTCAATAAAATAAAAGAAATGAAGAGGATCCAGTTAAGAGAGGGGATTGAAGATACAAGACACAGAGGAAATAACCAGAATCCAGGATTGAGGGAGTGTGTATATTTGTCACTGGAGCTGTCACCTAGTGGTTTCTATTTTCTCTGTGCAGGTAGGAGGGCAATGCCAGGAAAGAAATATATTAGGGTAATTAGCATGAGCTGTCACAACAGAAATCCCCCTTCTCAAATCCCAGTGGTTTTATTCGGTCAAGGTTTATTTCTTATGTGAAGGTCAACGTGAGTTGTGTAGCCTTCCCACCTGAAACACATGGCTGCCATTTAACTTCCACTCCCACATCACTGACTACCTCCAGTCACATGGCTAAACTAAGTGTCCACGATAGGGAGGAGGACCTGGATATTAGGTGTGGACCAACTTGTTATCCCACAGGAGATTTGTAGGGAAAGATCATTTTGGAACTTTTAGCCGCTTCAATAACAGACACACACACAGACAAATACACACTTCTTAAACAAACGTATCCTTTAGAGAGGTGCTGTAGGGTAGAGGTTAACTGGAGTGGTTGTACCTGGGTTGCAGTTCCAGCTCTACTATATATGACCCTGGGTGAATCTTCTAACTTCTCTAAGCCTTAATGTATCCATTTGCACAATAGAGATTAGTAATGGTATCCACGTTACAGAGATTTTTCTGAGGATTATTTGAAATAATGGATGAAATAATGAAATAATAATGGATAATATTGTTTGTAGGCAAACAAATATTATTTTTATTAGCATGTTCAAGTGATATTGTCTATCTAAGAAACCCAAGAATAAGAAAAGTAAGAAAAGTTCTTAGTTACAAATTTAAATGTAAGAAGCTCAATTATTTTCTATATACCATTAATAACCAACAACATGGCAGAACAAGCCAATGTGGACACTGCCCTTCATACACATACACACAGAATATAAATGTTAGAAAATGTGTAAATACAGAGTTGGCATTGAAAGACCAAACAGGGAATCCCCATGTGTCATGAATAAAATAGTTAGTGTCATGGTGGCCTTCATAAGTATTGGTTCAGAAATAAATCTTCAGGGACAGAGGTAGAGCGTTTTAGTGCTCTCTCCGGAATGGAGACTTGCCCTTGCACCCCTATGTTTGAGAGCCAGAGAAGAAACTTCGGTTAGACCTGGGATCCTAGCAAAGCTGTCCTTTGGTGATGGGGACCTAAAGTAAGTCTTTCCAGCAGCCCAGTGAGTCAACCAAGAAGCTTAGCTCTACTCAAGCTTTAGATAAATTCTAGGGTCCTAATCACGGTGCAAGGTTCTCAATTTATACTAAACAAATGTTACCGAAATCCCAAAGACAAGATATCAATTAAAAAAAAATCTTATCCAGTAGCCATGAAATTAATGAGGCTAACTAGCTGAAGAAAACAAATATTTCCTTTATAGTAATACTCCACAACACAGAACATGAGAATCCCCAAAGAAAAAAATAATAATTCTTGCTCAAGATGAGCCCATAAGTGAAAACTACAAATTACAAGTCCAGTCTTACTTCTATATCCGTGCTCAGCTCCTCAACAGTGGATCCCACAAAGCAAACCCTAGAAATCATGCCTTTCCATCATAAATATTCCACTAGATATCTCTAAAAGATGAGAACTCTAGCTAAAAGACAGTGAAGTGAGTCTCTGAGTGGGAGATTCAGCTGAAAAAAAATTGGAAATATTAGCATATCAAGAAATTGAAATAACAAATTGGTCAGAAGTATAAAGTAATATGCTTAAAATTATTAATGAGATAAAATAAAGAATAGAATGCTTGAACAAAAACAGGGAAATATGAAACGAACAAAAACACGGAGTTTTAAAAATGAAGCAAATGCAACTTCAAGAAATAAATATAGTCAATGAAATTTAAAGTTAGGTGAATATGACAGAGTTTAAAGGTACAGAATTCAAGCACACTCCAGATGGAGAGGTGGAGAAGTGGGAAAAATGAAAGAGGTTAAGAAACGTGAAGGAGGATGGGGTGCCTGGGTGGCTCAGTTGTTAAGCGTCTGCCTTCGGCTCAGGTCATGATCCCAGGGTCCTGGGATAGAGCCCCATGTTGGGCTCCCTGCTCGGCGGGAAGCCTGCTTCTCCCTCTCCCGCTTCCCCTGCTTGTGTTCTCTCTCTTGCTGTCTCTGTCAAATAAATAAATAAAATCTTGAAAAAAAAAAAGACGTGAAGGAGAAATGGAAAGCATCCGACATACACCTGAGAGGAGGGAGAACAGGCAACATTCAGAGAGAACAGAGCTGAAGATTCTCTGGAATGGAGTAAGACTGGAATGCTCAGAGCGAAGAATCAGAAATTGCAAGGAGGATAAAAAAATTAGAAATTTACACCCAAACATTACTTGAGCAAAACTGCCAAAAGCAAAAGGCAAAGAGAAAAAGCAGAAAAGTAACCAGACCAAGAAAAAGGAAACATATTATCTAAAATCAACTAATCGACCGGCAAAGATTTCTTATTGGCAGCAGGGGAGAAAGGAAGGCAATGTAATAATACCTTCAGAGCGCTGAGAGAAGATAACTGTCAACTCAGACTCCCCTACCCAGCCAAACCATCCGTTGAGAAGCTAAAATAAAGAATTTCAAAGAAAAGATATGCAGAAAATTTATAGTTACATCCAGACTCTTGCTAAAAGAAGTTCTAAGGGATGCTGTCTTGAAAAAACAAAACAAAAAAATCCTCTAGAGGAAGGCCTAAGACTCAAGAAGCAATGATGAACAAGTAATTGATAAATCAATGAAAAACCCACATGAGTTTTCAGCAGAAAACAATAATAATAATAATAATGATATTGTGGAGGGGCACTTACAAATCAGAGTTAAATTCATGAGCACAGTGACGTGGCAGGTGTGATAGTAGAAAGAGCTCAAGCACTGGGAGGCTGGGTTTTTAAAAATGTTGCTGCACATTCAAATCACTCGAGAAGTATTTTAAACGTCTGGTGCCCAGAGTACATTCCATATCAACTAGGAACTTCTGGAAGTGGAAGCCAGGACACACAATCTTTTATAATCTCCTGGGTGATGCAATGTGCAACTTGCCTGAATTGGTACTGCTTGCCAACCTTGGCTGTCCTGGAAATCACCGGAAGAGTTTCTAAACCACTGATGCCTGGGTCCCACCCCCAAAGACTGGGATGGAACATGACCATGGGAAACCCTCACCAGGAAGACACAAGCTTCACTTCCTAGCAGAGGGGTCTTTTTCACAAAAATAATGAGCCACAGAGCACCCAAGACATGGGAGATGGAGTTTGGGTTATTTCTTAACCATTCAGATTTAAATCTCTCAATTCCACAACCCACGATGCAAAAGCAACAAAATTGTTGCTGTGACACCAGGTTCTGTTTAATGTTACAGGCATCATGCAAGGGCTCCTGAGTAGTAATTTGGTCTGCCACCAACCAAGAAAATGATAAGGACTTGGAGAAAACAAGAAGAGCAGCTTTCAGCTGCTAGATGTGGCAAACACAATAATTATATGTTTTCCCTAAAAAACACTTTAATATACTTTCAATACACATATATAAAAAGTACTTAAATGTTTTTCTCCCAATTTTTTTTCTCTGAAAAATTAGCATGTGCCACACTGTCTTCTGGCTCTAGAAAAGATGTCACATTAACACGGGGTCACTGCTCCCAAAAACAGCCTTGGAGATGCCACAAAAGGCAGAAGGGAGGTCAATGGATTTGTCAAACCAATGCTACAATGGTGAGAACCCCCACCCGCCCTCTAGAGCAGTGAGCTGTGACTCATCCTGGTGAATGGGCAGGGAGATTGGGCACTGGGAGTCCTGAGGGAGAGAGGGCTGGCCTCCTTGCATGGAGAGAGGTGGGGAGGGGTACTGGTGGCTAACTCTAGTCCCACCACATCGTCTTGAATAAACCATAGCCTGCTGATCCCCACAGGAAGGCAGAAAGACAGCACTCAGCCAAATGGGCTAATCTGGAATATACATGAGACTCTTGCAAATCAGAGAGAAAAAGGCAGGAAATCCAAGAGAACAATGAGCCAAAAATATGAAGAACTATCCATTGAAGAGGAACAGAGAACAAGAGGGAGTGGTGCTCAATGCTTCCAGTTCCTAAATTAAAACATCACACTAATGAGATGCAGCTATATACCCATCAGATTGCAAAACTGAGAAAATTCGATAATACAAATGCTGGAGAGAAGAACAAGCTGGAAGAATTTCGTAAAATAAGGTATGAGTAGCTCTGTGACACTGCAACCCACCCTCCGGTGTATTAATCCTGGTGAAAATCGGGCATGGATGAGAAACAGGAAGGAGAAGATTCTTCCACGACAGTATTATTTATGGGGCTGGGAAGGTTGAGGCAACCTCTACGCTCCTAGCTGGGGAAGTGGATAAATAAACCTAGCGCTGTGTACCGTGGAACACTACAGAGCAGCCCAACACATTAGACTATGAGCGTGGAGAGCGGTACGGACAGATCTTAAAACACATCCTTTTGGATTAAAAAAGGGGAGGAATACAATTAGACCTGTTGAACATTACCATTTATGTAAGTCAAAAATACAAACTTAGAGCAATGTTTCCTGTTTTTCAAAAGTACTTACTTACATTTCTCAACACATAAACCAGACACATTGCTTTGGGTGCCTCTGGGGAGGCAAGGAGAGGGAAGTAATCAAGACCGAAGGGAAAGCAAAATCACGCCAGACGGAGCCTTGTAGGGAGCGATGACCAGAGCAAGGCGCAATCTGAGGAATGCGACTACCTTAACCTCTGTTCCTGAGGTCAAATTTTTTAAATTAAATAAAACAGGATGATTTTTGTGCAATCATGTGCCTGGTACATCTGCAAGTATGGCAATCCTTTCCTTTTTCAGCCCATCAGAATGGCCACTTTTATAGAGGCTAGATCCTCCCAAGTTTCTTTCTGGGTCAAGCATTACATTTCGATTTGTTTTTGCAATGGAACCACCACACTTTTTAAGGTTGGGGCTTTCTGTGTTTTCATAGCAGTTTCATACATTCAACCCTTGATTGTCTTTCCAGGTTTACTTACGTATTCTTCCTCTTTCACCCACATTGCTTTGTGATTAATTTTTCATTTTGGAAAAAAATCCTTTTGGGGATTTTGAATTATGTTAAAATAAGTACATTGGCTAAGGAAGAGTTATATTTTTAAATAAACTTTTTTACTTTAGAGCAGTTTTAGATTTACAGAAAAATCGCAAAGATAGTACAGAGAGTTCTATGCCCCACACCCAGTTCCCCATTACTAACCTCTTACTTTAGTTACAATTAATGTACATTTGTTACAATGAATGAAACAATATCGATACATTATTATCAGCTAATGTCCATACTTGATTGGAATTTCCTTAGGTTTTATGGAGTGAAGACTTTCCGTCCCAGGATTCCACGTTAACAGTTGTCATGTTTCCTCAGGCTCCTCTTGGCTGGCACTTTCTCTCAGATTTCCCTAATTTTTTTGACCTTGACAGTTTGGAGGAACACTGGCCAGTGATTTTATAGAATGGCCCTCAACTGAGATTTGTCTGATGTTTTTCTCATTAGACTGGGATTATGTGTTTTTGTAAGGATGATCTGAGAGGTAAAGTACCATTTTTATCACATCTTATCAAGGGTTCATGTGATCAACATGATGCATCACTGGTAATATTGACCTTGATCACCTGGCCAAGGTTGTGTTTCAGATTTTAGCCATTCTGATGGGTTTGTAATGGTATCTTGTTTTTTTTTTAAAGATTTTATTTATTTATTTGACAGAGATAGAGACAGCCAGCGAGAGAGGGAACACAAGCAGGGGGAGTGGGAGAGGAAGAAGCAGGCTCATAGCGGAGGAGCCTGATGTGGGGCTCGATCCCAGAACGCCGGGATCACGCCCTGAGCCGAAGGCAGACGCTTAACCGCTGTGCCCCCCAGGTGCCCCAAGGGTTTGTAATGGTATCTTGTTTTAATTTGCATTTCCCTGATGACATAGGATGTTCAGCATCTTTTATATGCCTATTTGTTGCAACATTAAAAAAATACGTTAGATGTTCTTATCTAGAAATAGAGTTCTCCATTGATTTTTTTTCAGCAAAATATAGTAAATTTATTTATCACATGCTTCAATTTTTTTATAAATGTTATTTTCAAACATTTAAAAAACTCTTCAAACATTTTAGTATTTACTATCCCTATAGTGAATGAGATCTCTTTGATGGCACTTATCCAACTGCTTTCTTCATGTTTGAGAATCACACCTCTTTTTTATGGTTCATATGGAATTGCAGTAGCTAGAAACTGCAGGAAAATGTTAAATAAAAATGATGAAACCTAGTACCTACATTTTATTCCTAACTTCTATTAGACTTTAGTGTGATAGCTACTGATTTGAGATTGAGTTTCTAAGGCCGGATAAAAAAGAATCCTTCCAATGACCCAGTTTCTCCTAGGGAATTAAATAAATTACTCAGGCATTGACAACAAAATTGCAGAAGTATTTATACGGAAAAATGTCCACAATGTGTTTGGTCAAATGCAAGATCCAAAAACCAGGTAGGGTACAATCTGATCCTGTGAGGAAGAGAGATATGCACGCCCAGTATACTGTGGACCTGCACTCCACCAGCCACCATAGGGGACAGCTCCATTACTCTCTCATCACTGCCTAACATGTAGTCGTCAGGTCTCCATTCCCACTCCCTGGCCACATCTGGTCACTTTCAGGAATGAGAGAAGTTTCAAGTATGAAAAACCCAGCAGTCTAAAACTTTAATCTCATATACAACTTAAAGTTCCTTCTTTCCCCACCCCCTTAGACATGATGCTCTGCCCAGGACATGTGACAGGGCAGAGGGAGGGCATAGTCTGTGCTTTTACTCCCCTCCCTACTACCCCCTCCTTTTCGCTGGATCCTCTACGGACAAGAGGAAAGGGGGCAAAGACCTTGTCATTTGCTGGTGTTGCTTGTGATTCTCTCTTGACTGTCGAAGGCAACTTCTTTGTGGGGTCTTCTTTTTTTTTAAAAGATTTTATTTATTTATTTGACAGAGAGATAGCCAGCGAGAGAGGGAACACAGCAGGGGAGTGGGAGAGGAAGAAGCAGGCTCCTAGTGGAGGAGCCTGATGTGGGGCTCGATCCCAGAGTACCGGGATCACGCCCTGAGCCGAGGGCAGACGCTTAACGACTGCGCTACCCAGGCGCCCCCTTTGTGAGGTCTTCTGAGACACCCCACAGGGACCTTCCCATTCCTTCATTCACTGACATGAGCAATGTACATCCCTCTTGCCTCACCTCTGCTCTCAGCTCCTGTCCTCCAGGGACACGCTCACAGTTTCTTGCGGTGGAGGGGACACCTCTGCTTGGCAAGCAGTTTTCTAGGTAGGGTGTCTCTGAGGAGGCTCATGACCAGATCTACTCCCTAGCGACTACTGACATGCAAGACATCAAATGTCCTTGCCTTACCAAGCTGCACCTGAAGCCTGCTTTCATGGTTCTCTGCCCCTGCCCACCTTTGAAAGCGTTGCCAGTCAGCATCCTGATGAGTCAGGTGCCCAAGAATCATCAGATGCTTCAATCCAAGAGCTGTTGCAAGCTTCCATAATCAGGCAAGCATCCAGCCACGGAGGAAGACCCTGGTCTCCCCCTATTGCACACCACCTCAATTTCTATAGTGACTCTCTTGGGGCCCCCTCACCCTTGGTCTCCTTGCCTACGGAGAGTGGAGAGATAGACAATGCCCTCTACACCTAAGCATTTCCAACAAATCACATTTTATTCTACTGAACCACTAGCCCTCATCCAAGTGGAGTCACTGGATGACCACGATGGACCCAGCTGGGCCATTGTTAAATCCTGCATGGACAGGTCTTGCATCAGTCTTTCGAATAAGAGAGCACTTCTCCAAAACAACAGAAAGTGTCATCACAATCCTGTAATCAGATCACAAAGACCACACACGAAAGTGGTATCTCCGAGAAGCAGAATACAGGCGACTTTTATTTTATTCTTTATGCCTATCCTTTATCCGGTGGTCTGCCACAATGGGGAATGCCTTCCCTCTCTGACAGCAAAGTGCTCTGATTCTTCCCTTTTCCATGAAACAGAAATCACAGCACCAAGAGGCAGAGCCCAGCCAGAGGAGTGCACTCCCCATTGCTGCCTTTGATATTTCGAATCATGTCGCGAAGCAAGCTTGACTTGGAAGGGGGCAGATAGAAAGCAAGATCATCCTTTCACACCTCTACCTTTATCCTCTCCTCCATGAAATCACGGGCAGGTTTCGCTGCCTTTCTTGTCCCAAACAAAGAAGGAAAGGTCTGGTCCTGTGGGATATCAGAACTCCAGGTTCTCCTCTTATTTAAAAACGTGTGCTCCTCCAGCTTTAATCTCAGTTGGGCCTTTGGAGGTGGAAGGAAGGGTGGTTACTCTGTCCTCTCTCTCTCCTCCTCTCTGCATGCTAGGCCCTGTGGCTCCAGACGTCCCTGTGGCTGGGGAAGGCAGCGGGGCCGAGGGTGCCTCCCTTCCCGAGGCCTCCATCTGCAGCTTCCTGAATGAACTAGTCTATCTGCGGGGGTCTCTCCACACTCATCCTTGGCATCTCCTCCCTCCCGACCTCCCACCCAACTCAAACCGTCAGGCCACCCACCTCTGTGGGGGGGTCCCTTTGGACAGAATCTCTCTCAAGATGATCCAGTCTGGCTTCTTCCTAGAGGGTCCTTGCCTGGCTTGTGGGATGCATGGTCGTGATAGGAGATGAGGTGGGAGGGTGCTCAGTTCCCGGTGGCTGAGGAGCCAGGTCTCTTGGTTCTGCCTCTGGGGCCACCAATGCGTCCTGCCTCTTCCCCGGAGATGTCTCATCTGTGTCAGGTGTGAGTCAGCTCAGGCCTGTCCCCCAATTTGGGGAGGGGGGGCTTGCCAGTCTCTCCGAGATGTTCCCTTGAAGCCCCTCATGGGGTGAGGGAGTGACAGAGCCCAGGTTCGCCCACCCAATGCACAGCCAAGCTCATCGTGGAGACATGGCGTCTGCAGCAAGGAAAGGTTTATTGGAGAGGCAGGCGAACGAGGAGACGGGAGCCTGGCTGAAGTCTGTCTTGCCAACTGAGATTAGAACAAGTTTTTACAATCCTAGGGGTTGGGATTACACACATACTGGTGAAAAGGAGGGGAAACAGGACTCTGTGTGAGGAAGGATGGAGCGTGTGCATTGAGCGAACATCCATGTAACCTACACCCAGTGCTCAGTCTGGGCTGGAGACTGCATGAATAAGGCAGAATTCCACCCCTGACACCAGGAGGTCATCTGTAGGAACAGGAGAGGGCTCGAAACTGGATGGGGTCTTGGGCTCTTTATCTCGGGGAAGGTGTGCAGGGCCCGGCTTGTTCACAGGCTGGAGCCCCACCAGTGACCGTCAGTCCAGGTCTCTGCAGAGACGCTGGCGGTCAGTGGGTTTGCTGATGGGCTCTGAAAAGGCACAAGAGCTGATTGAGGAGAAACTGGTCTCTGAAAAACAAGCTTTAAATGTCCTGTGACTCCTCACTTCATTAACCCTGTGGGGCACAGCTTCCGGGGGAGAGAAAGTAGCAGTGCGTCCACCTGCACCCCCCTTCCCGCCACTCTGCCCTCCAGGGTCGCATCCAAGGGCCCATTCCCAGCTTGCCCAGTTACGGCCTTTGCAAGTCCAGCACAGATGTTGTATTTTTTAAGAAATGTACTTTTTCTGCATTTCTCCCCAAATGGTGGCCAGGATAAATTACAAAATTATTTTTCTTTCACCCAATAAAAGCCAGAGGACAGGAATAAGGGGCTGGCCTGGTGCCTCCATGAGGTTCCCCCTCTGCCTCTCCCAAGCTTTGACCCACACTCCCACATCTGCAGGACAGTGGCCAGAACCCTGGCTCTCATACCTGTATTTCCAGCAGGAAAAGGAGGAAAGGGACAGGCTAGTGGGCTTCCCCACCCTCCCTCTAGGGTTAGTCATGTGGCATGTCAGGAAGTGCTTTCAGAGCTGGTTCCATCAGCGCTCCAGATCAAGTGGGGAGAAAGGACAGGGGCCATCTGGAAGGGACCATGTGTCTCTGCCACAGACGACCTAGCACCTGGCCTGAGGGTGGCGACAGAACACGGTGGCCCAGGGCTTGGGGCCTCAGCCAAGATGGCAACATCAGGGAAAGTCTGTCTTCACGTCTTGTTTTAACCCCAGGCCGGATACTTGCCACACCAATCCCAGCCACTATCTGAAAGGTGGACTCCTCCAAGGCTTCAATGCACGCAGCCTACTTGGGTGAGTTGGGGACAGCCAATGTCTTTTTTAGACTCACTGCCAAGACTTTGTAAGCTCCTCCAGGGGCTGAGGGTGGATGTCTATGGGGCAAAGGGAGTGGCCAGTGTTGCCATCTTCTATGCCTTTTTATATTTTCTCTTGAGACATAAAATAAGGACCCAAACCAACATCTAATCAAAATATATTTCGATACCTTTATTGGGATACCAGTAACCAAAATTTCCCATAATTTTTATGTACACCAAATGAAAAAGCAAGAAAAATTAGATAAAAACTACTGAGATACAGCACAACGATAAAACAAAGAAATAATCTCTTTGTACAAAGGACGTTTGGTCTCTGCAGACCCTTCTTTCTTCCCCACACAGAAAGCCACGTGGGTCCGGGTGGCCCTGTTCCACAGAACACAGTCCCTGACTATCCATTCCACGTGCCTCCCACAGAAAGGGCAGCTCCTTGGAAAGAAGAAGCTTGTCTTCAGACACTTTCTCTCTCTCTTTTTCCCCCATCTTTTTAAAAAATCAAGATTTATTCTGATTTCTAGGCATACATCTTTTGTCTTCTAGAAGTAAAAATATTTTCTCAAGATAAAGTTATTTCCTTGAGTATGTGAATTCAATAAAGGTTAAAAAATTTTTTTGAATGCTCTCGTGAACTTTAATATTCTTTTTTATTATTACTGTGTTAAGAGCACTTAACATGAGGTCTACTCTCTTGACAGCTCTTTAAGCACACGGTATTATGGACTGTAGGTGCCATTTCTACAGCAGATCCCTGGAACTGGGGCTTCCATGGCTCCCCCCATCCTCTCACCACAATAGTGCCTTCCTTGTGTATTTACACATTTTTAGAAGAAACTGGTTTATAAGGATTCCATAGTGAAAAGTTTGCACTCAAGGCCACAGTAGGGCCACCACCAGTCTGCTCTCCAGTGAAGAGCACGGCTCCACTGGGGAGACCCCATCAGCCCAACAGCCCTGCCCAGGACAGAAGAGAAATCAATAGAGTCTGGACAACAAAAGATGATAAATCCAGACTAAACAAGGAGAGAAATAATTCTTTCAGCCAGACTCGATGAGAGATTTTACTGGACATTTATACAGCTGAGAATTTACCCATTCTCTCAAAGTTTGGGGAAAAAAAACCAAACTTCATACATATCAAACTTCAGAGCTGTCATGGAAGGTCATTTTTTTCTTTTATTGGAATTTATCATCTTGTTCACAGTTCCTGGTTTATTCTATCTTTCTGCCTTGTCTTGGGTCAGTTTGAGCATTTGTAATTTTTTAATGAAATCTTCCAGTTTTTCAAGGTTTCAAATCTATCAGCCTCGAGTTTGATATGGTGTGCATTTATGACACATGGATTGCTTCGCTGGTTGAAATGATGTCTCTCTCATTCCGATGTATAAATTATCTCTCTCATGGCTTAATTATCTACAGTGCTAGCAGGCCACAGTCAATAATTTAGGGGTCTCCGTTTCTGTTGTATTGATCACTGGTCTCACAGGGGTTCTCCACGAGCTGAGCTACTTGTAGGCCGCCACATCCGTGTTTCCTTGACCCCTTACGTCCACTGCCATTCCTACTCAATATTTTTTTAGATCCACTTACTTTTCTTTAAAACTCCACAAACTTGCTATTTTTTTTAAAGATTTTATTTATTTATTAGACAGAGATAGAGACAGCCAGTGAGAGAGGGAACACAAGCAGGGGGAGTGGGAGAGGAAGAAGCAGGCTCCCAGCGGAGGAGCCTGATGTGGGGCTCAATCCCAGAACGCCGGGATCACGCCCTGAGCCAGAGGCAGACGCTTAACCGCTGTGCCACCCAGGCGCCCCACAAACTTGCTATTTTTAACTTGCGCTCTGTTTCCGCCCCAAGTGGGTGTACGTACTCAATATGATCCTGACACTAACTCCCCTGAGTTAGTAGCGGGCCCTACAGGATAAAGGCAATGTCCTGCACAAGACTGACCCACTTCACATGCCACCTGCACTTCTGGCCCATCATCTACAAATTCAGGGGTTCCCATGAACCTCTCAGTTTCAATAATTTGTTAAAACAACTCAGTAATTCATTGAAAAGGCTCCACTTGGGGTCACGGCTTCAATATAAAAGGGGACAGACCAGGAGCAGCCAAATGAAGAGATACATAGGTCAAGGCAGAGGGGAGAACAGGTGACACGGATCTTCTGTGTCCTCTCCTTTTGGAACCCTCCCCAGCACACTGCATCAGGTCAGCAACCAAGAAGACCCATCTAGCCACAGTGTAGAGTTTTTATCAGGGTCTCATTATGCAAGCACAAGTGATTAAATCACTGGCCGCATGATTGAACTACCTCTCCAGCCCCTCTGCCTTCCCAGGGGTTTGGCTGGGAAGGTCCAACCCTCTAATTGAGTGCTTGGCCTTTCTGATGACCAGCCCCCATCCTGAAGCTATCAAAGGCCCACCAGAAATCACTCATTAGCATAACAAAGACACTCCTCATCCCTCAGGAAACTGGAAGGGATTTTGAAACTCTGTGCCAGAAACTGGGGATAAAGACTAGACATATTTATTGTACCACAACTTAACTGCTCATCCTAAGCAACTCATTTATTTATCATTAACAAACATTTATTGAACTCCCACTACATACCAGGCATTGTTCTAGGCATTGAGAATATACCAGGGAACAAAACCAACAAGAATCCTTGCTTTCGTGGAGTTTATGTTCTAATGTGTGAGAGCCAGGGAACAAATGAGACATGCAAGTAAAAACATAGAGTATGCTAAGTACTACAGAGAAAAATAAAGCAGATAAATCTTCATAGGGAGATAATGAACTTTTAGGAAGTGTGGTTTAGGAAGACCATGAAATCTTAAGATGATGACATGGTGACATGGCAGGGGAAGGCAATATGACTGCTTTGTGTAAATGCTTTTGTGATTTTTAAAGTCATAACGATGAATGATAAAATGGGACAGCAATGTGTAAATGATTATGTTCTATGATGGGTGGTGAGGGCAAAAGGAATGATGTAATTTTGAGCAAAACCATTGTAAAAAATAACTTTATCAGTGACATGGAAGTATTTATAATTACTTGCTCATATCTGTTAAAAATACCCTTATTATTAAAATTTTTGTCAGAAAAATAATTTTATCACTGTGAATCTGTTAGTCTCTAGGCTCCACCCTCTTTTCACCTACTGGGAGGGGGCAACTCTTCCTAATATCAAGCTTTCTCAAATTGCACAGTGACAGTCTCATGTTAATTTATTTCTAATTTTTTGTTTTGTTTTGTTTCACTTTGATTGGTGTGGTCAGAGGTTTGAATTATTTTTCTGGTATGTCTAAATAACTAGGTCTTGCCCAACTAAATGTTGCCTGTGAAAAATCTGCAGTAAATATAAAGACATATAGAGGATAAAAGCGAAAGGATGGAAAGGGTATAACGTGAAAGCAAAGTACTAATCAAAAGCTGGAGTGGCTACACTAACATAAGACAATGTAGGCTGTGAAAACACAAAAGAGGAATATTAGTAGAAAAAGGGACATTTTGCAAGATAAATGTGTCAACTCCCCAAGAAAACATTAACAATCCTAAACACATATGCACCTAACAACAGAGCTTTAAAACACACAGAGCAGAAGCTCGTAGGGCTGAAAAAAGAAACGCATGGGTCTGCTATTATTGATTTTCTCATCAACTCTTCTGTTTTTTAAATCCTGGAAGAATTTAAATTTATATTTCTGTTTTTTAAATTCTGTTTTTAGTGCTATTATTTCCTTCCTTTTACTTTCTCTAGCTGTTTTTGTTTGTTTGTTTGTTTGCTTGCTTGCTTGCTTGCTTGTTTGTTTTTTAAGACTTGAAATTGAATTCTAAGTTTCAGTTTTGGGTTTTTTTTCCCCCCTTACTCTTGATGGTGTTTAAGACCTTGAATATTCCTCTGAGTATAGCTTTAGTTGCCTCCATTTGTTTAAGTATTTGGTGCTTTCATTATTGTTACTTTGGAAACAAATTTTAAAGTCTTATTTTTCTTTGAAAAAACACTTTATTTTTTAGAAGACTGCAGATACTAGTCAAAGGGAAAAAATTTTAGGGTAATGATAGACATTTAAAAAGGTAGACATGTGAAGGAAACCCATGCCCTGAACACAAAGCCTAAGTAGTTCAAACATACTAATTCTTCTTAAGAAGAATGCCCTTAATATTTAAGTCAAATCCGACAGAGTAGCTCTGAAACTTATATGAACTAATACATGTAGAGGAATGATAAGGGTAAGTTTGTGCTCCTAGATAGAACAAAAGTGTTGAAAGGCATAATCAAATAATGCCATACTGACACCAGCATAGTTGAGCAGATAAATGGCAAAGGACAACTGTCCCAGAAACTGACCCCTGCAGGTATAATAATTTTATAGATGATATAGGTGACATGGAATTGAGGAACAAAGAAAATTCAGAGAAAGGCTAAGATGTCAGAGAACAAGGCTGGATTTTTCAGTAAATGCTACTGGGACATAAACTTGGGCCAAAGTAAATTACAGATGGATTAAAGATTTCAATGAATAAGACAAACCTTTCAAAGAAGAAATAAAAATTATAATTTACCTTACAGCAGTATGGAAAGAGACTTCTAAAAGGAATTTTATTGTTTTAATCAAAGTAATACATATTCTATGTAAAAATTATAATGTATGCATAATTAAAATAAAAATTACCCACAGTTTCATAAAACAAGTATTAACATTTTAATGTAAATCTTTTTGAATACCATACATGAATGTTTATATGGTGCTATTCTGTAACCCTTTTTACATTAGCCCGTGTACAGTGTAGGAGGGTCATTCTGCATGCATTTTTGTAACCCACTTCCATCCTTCATCCTTACCCATTCTGGAAGGGGTAGGACTTCACAAACTAGAGCCCCTTAACTTAGCCAGCTCCAGGTCCATATTCAGTTGTCCCGTGTGCCACAGAACACAGGCTGTGGGGCCAGCAAGCCATCGGTCCCTTTCTTAGATCAACCTTCGGGCGTGGTGGGGCTCAGAGCACAATCTCTCCAAAGTAATCCCATTCGGCGTGTTTTTCAAAAGCCAATTATTATCCCTCTTACAGCACCAGTATAGATGGGGTTAAGAGCCATATAAATGTCTTTTACAGTTTCGCTACAAACTGCTCATACCTCACTGTATATTTGAACCACCTGGGCATCTTGTTAGAATGCAGATTCTGAGTTTCTGTGTTTTAGCAGTTCCTTGGTCACACTCGTTGCTTTAGGCCACCCTGCACAGCAAAGAGTCCCGGACACTGGTTCTCAAGCTCTCTGGGGAGATTTCACCGGCACTGGAGCCCAGAGCCAGCCCGGCAGTCGGGCGTCATTGTCTGGATGTGACTGGCTTTAGGAATTTTGCCAGTCCTCTGGTGACTCTGCTGCAGTAGCCAGAGTCAGGAGCGTGGTGCACGCACACACGCACGCGCACGCACGCGCACGCACGCGCACGCACGCACGCACGCACGCACCTCCGGAGGAGGGAACGGGACCTACCTTTCTTCCAGCCTTTGCGGAGCTGCATCCTACCTGGGCTGTCGGGAAACCGTCTGTGGTGTGCGGCATTGGCTTCCTGTCCTGAGGCTTCAGTGTTTTGCTTTTGAGAAAAAGGAAAGAAAGGAACTTAGAAGCAGAAAGGATCTGATTTTAAATCTCAAGTGACTGACTTTCCCTGGAAATGACTAGATCAAGGTGACGGCCACCCTAAGAAGGAGCAAATTACGGTAGAGCTCAGTAGAGACATATGTAAATGTAAAACGCTGCGACTGCTTGTCTACCTGAATACTCAAAATGTCACATCTTCTGGAATTACATCACTCAAGTGGTAGGCTGATGTCACACCCATAATATAAAATACCAGGTAGGCTTTAAAAGTACCTTCCAAAGAGTATGTGGTACGTGTTGGGGAAATGTTAGGTAAAGCTGTGTATATTAAAAACTTTATAAATAATGTAATTCCAAGTTTGTTTATGATATGTGCGTGCATATTTGTAGAAAGAAAGGCTACAAGAAAATACCCCAAGATATTAATAGGCGTGATGGGCTTATGAATGATTTTAATTTTGTTCTTTCCACTTTTCTGTGCGTTCAGGGATTTTTTTCTTTTTTTCCTTGCCATGAACATATATTATTCTGTAATCAGAAAATAATATCCACCGGAAAACAAAACAAGCAAAAGAGATGAAGAAAACACCATGGTGGCTGGGGGCTTGCCTCGGGGGCTGAGGTCTGGGACTCAGCTCTCACGGAAGCCAGAGTCTCCTGATGAAGCGGATGGGAAGAAGGAGGGTGAAGGAGAAATGACCACCATGACCTTAATAACAATATCGATCCTTGCTGGGAAAGGCAATTGTGTGCTGGTTGCTTGAGCCTTACACCGTGGCATTGGGTAGCTGAGCTAGCCACATCTCCGGGAGTATCCCTCTCTGTTCCGGGCTTGATGTGTACTTCTTTGTTCTGCTTACATGGTGTGTCATAGGACCCCCAGCCAACCCCACTGCTGTCTCTGTTCCCGATGTGGAGGGAGCAGGGTCCCTTGCTTGCAGCACAAGACAGGTGCATGCAGACCGTGGCCCTGTGTCAGCTGCAGGGCCAGGCCTGTGGGCCATGGTGGGTGGATGCCCACCACTGCAGCTGATGCTGTCCTGTCTCTTCATGGGTAAAATGTTCCATCTAGTGCCCGTGTGAGCCATGTCTTTATTGGTGACCCTGACACCTGAAAACCATGCTGTGGGTTGACAGCCCGGGACTGCCGCTCCTGGGGAGGCAGCTGGTGTCACTTGCTCAACAATACTAATGGCTATGTTAGCACCTTCTCGCTGAATGCAGTGCGAAATGTCTAATCATCTTTGTGCCCTGATGTGGCCACACTCATTTATCCCTATTTCACGGTTGAGGAAACAGGCTTCTCGGGGTTAAGGAACCTGCCCAAGACCATGCCGCTCATAAGTGCAATGCCGAGACTCAGACTCAAATTTGTCT
This sequence comes from Ursus maritimus, assembly GCF_017311325.1. Taxonomy (NCBI): domain Eukaryota; kingdom Metazoa; phylum Chordata; class Mammalia; order Carnivora; family Ursidae; genus Ursus; species Ursus maritimus. Next base: position 1,441,419 of record NW_024423786.1, read on the forward strand.
TATTTTAGATACCCCAATGGAGAGAATCCAGACTGGGTCGGGCTGCGACTCTTTCCCTCAAGGACGAGTAGAGACACCCAGGGTCAATTGCATAAACTTCCCCATCACATCACCCAGGTTTGGGTGGAGCTGTGTGTTAGGAAGGCTCTGGGGCAGAGTAAGGCTCTGTGTTCAAGAATCTGGATAAATCAGTTCCTGACAGACTGCCTCCCTCCTGCCCCCAATGCTAGTGATTCATTTCCTGAGTGTCAGACATCTTGCTCTCCAAGGAAGCCTGAAGTCCGAGCTTATGTACTCCTTCCTTTTCGTCTTGTTGTCTCTGTTCAGCAGTTCATCACACAAGTAGTAAGTTCTGTTATGTGCCAGACATCATGAAGGTTCATGGTCTTGACTAGTGCCCAAGTGGTTAAGCAACCAGGAGTTAAAAATGAGACTTGTTGTCAAATGGCGGACACCCACCCCTCCCCCGTGCGCCTCCTCAAAGTGTGGAGTTTCTCAAATGCTTTCTTGAATTTTAAGAACCTAGCCATACTTTAAAGCAAAACCTGAAACTTTCAGGTGGTAGATGCAGAGACAACTCAGTGCAAGAGAGTAAAATTAAAACTTGATGGACCTGGGCTCCAGGGATGTGGGCTTACAGCCCAGCAAGGTGTGAGAGAGAGGCAGAGGCAGGGAGGGAGGGAGAGAGAGAGCAACTTCCATCTGCGACAGGAGCAAACGTGATCCCTGAGCCTGGAGCCAGGCACTTGTGCCCCTCCGTGAACAGATTATGTTTGGGTTTACAAGTTAGCGGCACAGTCGTTCTGTTGTGCTTGCAGAAGCCTTTTACATGGAAATATGCATCGTCCTGTGTCCCCAACAGTAAGGAACTCCACACTATCTGATACATCTTGAGTTGACTACGGTTTGCTGAATTAGTGAGAGAAATAGCGGGTTAATTACCATCAAGGTAAATACATAACTCTGCATGAATGCTTTCCTTGTACAAACATTTTAACAAATGTGGGTTTTTTTTCTAATAAACATTTTTAATCTCAGTGTTACAAGTCAACACTTTTTGGAGCTATTATGACAAAATTCCCAATATTACAGGAAAATGGATCTTCTTCGCAAACAGATGTAGACAGAAACTCTGAGGACAACACATAAAATAAGTATAGATTGAACTTAAATTTTATGGTAATTGGTATGCAAATATTCCCCAGCGTTGTCCTAATCCATCTAACAAGATGTAATGGCTAGCTTATTGCTTGTCTTCTCTGAGCATCTGTGTCAACAGATTCCCATTTTTTTCAAGGTTCTTCATTAACTGCTAAGCAAAGCCCATAGCTTCTGCTTCAGTTCCATTTTCTAGCCAAGGCTGAATTAAAGAATATGAGCTAACACATTTCTGCTTGCACAACTGGGATCTGACTATTTCTGCCCACTGGCCATGGGAGCTCCCTGCACCAGCAGCTATGGGCCCAGCTGACACTCCCTCTAGCATTGATCTTATCTTTGGCCCCCTTTATGCCTCAGACGCTGGCACTGCTGGTGACTCTGATGCTGGCTGAAACATCGTGGCCTTGACCCCAGTGCTGGCCTTTTCCCCTGGTCTGTCAACCTCTCTGAAGTACACTGAGTGTCTTTGGGCCCCACTGGATCCCTCACCCAGGCCATTCCACCAGCTCCTCCCCAAAGTTCACCAGAAACTCCAGGGCTCCCCCATAGCAGGTCCCTCCAAGGGCCATTCCCTTCCTTTTTCAGGCTGCCCCACTCCACATCCCATCAGAAGGTGGGTCATTTCTCCCATATCTTAGACCAGAGCCAAAGTCTGGGTTAATTTTGTCCCATGACATTTCTGAGTCTTGTGTCTAAATTTCATCTCAACAAATAAACTGCGTTCTTTGCAGGTGGGGATCATAGCCCCCCTCCCTTGCATCCTTTTGCTGGGCTAGGCAGAGAGCTGGGCACTTGCGGGCTCTGGCTGTGTAGGCTATTGGCTGACTCAAGGCTAGTAGCTAATGACTAACTCTAACCAGGTATGTGGGCTTTAGCAGGTGCTACTGTCCCCTCCGTCACCACCACCCCCCCCACACACAATTCAGGGGAGACTCTCTGTCTTGGGCATGGCTCCTGTGCTGCCTGGGTGTGTAAGTTAGGGAATAATAGAGCTGCAGAAGCATAAGCCCTCAATGATGGGGAATGTGTTTGTCTGCTAAGAAGCAATTTCAGTGAAAATTAACTCCATTTCAATGGAAAGAGTGAGGCTTGGCATAAGCTGGCCAATCCCAGAGGACAATAAAATTACTTCGTCAAAGCTCCGCTTGCTTAAATTAACCAAGCGAGCACTCCAGGATCCTGGCTAGATACAGCAAGTAACTAGATTTTAATGAACAAAAATAGCTTCTTGGATAAATAAGAAAAATAAACCACAGCCTACCTCTAGCATAAGCACACATGGTGCCTATCTCAAGGACAATTGTCTCCCAGGCACACAATAGCCATGAGTATCTTGCACAGCTGTCTACACTGTTGGCATTGGCTGTGTGTTCCCAAGACGTGTTCTTGGCCAATGATGTCCTGTCTACACTGTCTTCACCAGCTTTGTCCTCAAGGACTACGTTCTTATCCATGGCATGTTGCACAGCAGGTGTCCTCTGGTTTTGTCTTAATGATTACGGACTGGCCACCCAGGTCCTGGGAAACTGTAGACACCGACCGTTTCCTCTGTGACTACCTTCTTGGCCAGCCATGTCCAGGACAATTGTCCATTTACATCTTATCTCCTACACTGTGCCCTTGCTCATCACATGCTGGTCAACTGTGTTCTAGACGACTATTACAGTGATTGTGCCATGTAGATCTGTGACCTGGGCCATCTTTGTTTGGGCCACAGAGACCTAGGCATCTAGCTCTACCCTGATCAGGCCCTTGGTGATTGTGCCCTGACCAGACACGTCTTGGAAAATTGTCTATACCAAATGGAGTAAAGTGTATTCACATCCCCCTCTCCAAGTAAAATTTTTTTTAACGATTTTATTTCTTTGAGATCGAGCACACGCTCAAGGAGGGAGAGGGACAGAGGGTGAGGGACATGCAGACTCCCCGCTGAGCAGGGAGCCCGACACGGGGCTCAACCCCAAGACCCTGAAATCATGACCTGAGCCAAAGTCAGATGCTCAACCGACTGAGCCTCGCAGGTGCCTCTTAATTTTCTTTTAATTATTCATCTGTATCAGTTACATTTCTACCAGAGGAACAGAACAAGTAGGAGAGATTAGGCAGAGAGATGTACATAGAGATAGATAGATAGATGATAGATGATAGATAGATAGATAATAGTTAGATAGATAGATAGATAGATAGATAGATAGATAGATAGATGATAGATAGATGATAGATAGATAGATGATAGATAGATGATAGATGATAGATAGATGATGATAGATGATAGATAGATGATAGATAGATGATGATTGATAGATAGATAGATAGATGATAGATAGATAGATAGATAGATAGATAGATAGATAGATAGATGATAGATAGATCCATAGATAATAGAGACTTAGGAAGATAAACAAAAGATAGTCCAGTCCAATAAAGACCCTATGATATGCAGTGGACAGCAGTCTGGACCCCACAGGTTTACCAAGTAAAAGAAAGGGAAGTGGGTTTCTTTCTCCATTCCCTCAGGAATAGCGCTGGCCAGAATATCAAACCCAGGTCCCCCAAAGCCACTGTTATCGCTGGCTATGCTTTCTCTGACCCCCACAATAACCACTGCCTTCTGAGAAGTACCTTCTCCAAGTCAGACCCTCTGGCTCCCAGACTCCCCCCAAAACTCTATAGAATATGGGAGACTCCCCCCTTATGTACTACTGTGACGTACGCAGAGAGACAGAGAGGTTTACTGCAGGGAACGACTATCACGGTTGGGAGCTGGCCAGGCGTATCTCACGTCAACAGGGCAGAACAACAGCAAGAGCAGGCTGCAAACTCTCTTATTCCCCAGGAAACCTCAGTTCTGTTGTGGGAGCTTTAGACTGATCAGATCAGGCCCACTCGGGTCACCCAGAAGAATCTCCTCTACTAGAGTCAGCCTAGTGTAGACATCACCTACAGCTACAAAATGCCTCCCCAGCACAGCGAGATGAGGGTGCAAACGGCTGGGCACTGGTGAGAGAGGTTCTGCCAACTGCAGGCATCCCCCTTTAAAGAATGAAGGTGGGTTTCCTGGGCCTTGCTGCTCACCTGGAAGAGGTAAGAATCTTCTTCTCAGGTGTGGCCAGCCGTGGCACGAAGGAGGGGCCTGGGAGGGTGGTCAGCCCCGTCTCCCCAGCTCCCACACGGCAGCTGAGCGACTTTATCTGTGAATGGCTTCTTGTATGATCAGTGTAGCTTCCGGGCCCGTGTCCTGGTCTGTGCATCTGATTGTCTGTTAGTCTGAACTTTTACTCCAGGTATACTGCATGGCTTTGTCCTTGATAAGTGTCCCTCAGAGAGCCTGGCCTGACTTCACGGCATGGCTCCCTTTGCACGGGGGCTCTTGATGCAGCCAATTCCTGGGCTGCAGGAGAATCTGAGTCTGTTCGCTGCCTGCTGGGCCCTCTGTCTGCTCATTCATTCATTCATTCATTCACTCATTCATTCATCAGCAAGCATTGTGGTGAGCTTGCGGTGAACCAGGCTTGGTTCCAGGCACCGGGGACCTGGTGATGAACACGGGAGACAAAGATGCCCGCCTTCATCAAGCTTCTGACGTCCTGGGGGGAGGGGATCTGAAAACTGATGAGCTATGTCTGGTGGCAATAATCACTGTGGACAATCACCAAGTAGGGCCTGGAGGACAGCGATACTTAGGAGAACGATTTCCATTCTCAGTAGGGCGGTCAGGATACATCTCCTTGAGAAGATGACATTCCAGCCCTGGAGGGATGCAAGAAGGCAAGGAACGGAGTCATGCCTTTATGGGCTTGGGTGACAGGACACTCTGGCCAGAGCTCAAGGCAGGAAAATGTTTGGCACTTTCCAGGAAAGACAGGGGGACAGTTTCAATTAAGTGAAGTGGGAAAGAGGGAACAGAAAGAGCAGAGGCCAGAGACGAAGCCCCGGCAAGATCTGGCTGCTCGAAAGCTGCTAACACTCAGGCTCTGCTCTGAGTGAGAAAGGACCCACTGGAGCGTGTCTCCATCAGACCGAGGCTCCCAGTCCCCAGCTGTCAGGAGAGCAGGCTGCTGAGCTGCCTCTAGTAGCTGTCTCTGCCAGGCCTGCACCTGCCCCTGGGCAATGCAGAGGTGAAAGACCCCGCCCTCTTGCCTCAGCTGGGGACAGAGCTCTCGGGGCTCAGCAAGGCTGCACTGCCTGCAGCCCAACTGCTCCCCCCACCCAAGTGTCTCCCTCCAGGCGCTGCCCTCAGAGGAGCCACCCAGCCACACCACCTGCTCATTTTCACCTGTGTCTGGTTCCTGAGAGGAAGAGCAGAGAGAAGGAGTCCCTGTGCCTCGAAAGCTTGCACAGCCTTCCCTGTGTGGGATCCGGGGAGGTTCCTCTGTGTGAGCTGGGGCTCCCCTCCCTGCGGGGAGGCAGCACCCTGGGCCCTTAGAGAGCCTCCTGACAGGATCCGTGGTATCCCCTCACTCCGCACTGCCTCCCCTCCACCCAGCACCCATTTCCAAGGCGAAATGTCTGGATGCCCCTTCGCCCAGTGTGAAGAGAGACACCGTGTCCTCCATCCTACATGTTTCCGAGTGTTGCTGCTGGATTCCCAACTCATAGAACCAGCCGCCTCCGGAGGCTGCCTGAGAAGTGATGTTTCTCCCCAGTAGGAAATCCATTTATAGGTGAGACTCAAAACAGGAAATGACTGTTTCTTCCAGTGAGGACCTGCTACGTCCCCCACCTCCACCGTGACCATGGCTTGCACCGTGCCCAATTCTCCGTGGAGATTTGTCAGTCAGAATGACCAGAGATTGCCTGATGTCACGTACAGCATGGTGACTGTGGCTAGCGCTGCTGTAGGATATGTCGGAAAGCTGTTAGGAGAGTAGATCCTAAGAGTTCAACCACAAGGAAAAAAAAAACCCTTTTTTTCTTTTGTAACTGCAGGAGCTGCTGGATGTTGACTAAACTTCTTATGGAAATCATTTCATACTCTATGTGAGCCAAACCATGATGCCGTATGCCTTATACCTATAGAGTGCTGGGTGTCAATTACAGCTCCACACCGGAAGGAGAAAAGAAAGGACCACGGAGGTTCTGGTTAATGACGAGCCAGCAGGCCCACACAGCCCGTCCTGTTCGCCGGTCTCACAGGCCTCCGACAGGCTGCTCTCCACAGAGAAATCTATCCTGGAGTGTCTAGAATATATAAACAACACATCATGTTAATAAGAAAAGATAAGCAACCAAATAGGAAAATGGCCAAAGGATATGAATTCACTGAAGAGGAAATAGATAGGCCAACTGACAGAGGAAAAGATGCTCAGCCTTACCAGTAAGCGGGGAAATACAAATCAAATCACCCACGAGATAGCGTCTTATTCACCCCCGTAACTGGCAAAAATTGGTTTGATGATATCATGTGCTATTGAAATTGAAGGAATGGGTTACCCTGGGCCCCATGAAAACGCGTGTGTCTCAGGAGCAGCAGTGAGTGCCGCTTCTGGGGTGGCTGTGGGCCCCCGGAGCCCCCTCCAGGTGCGTGGAAGCTGTGTCCCAGGATGCTACACGAGGACGTTGGGGACAACCGTGTGTCCATCACCTGGGGAGTGGCTCAGATGCTGCGTAATCATACAATGGAATATTGCTCAACAGTTCAGACACTGAACCCAGACCACATGGATCAACACAGAGGAACGTCTCTAACAGTCTGGAAGGAAACCCATTAGCTTCATAGGTGTAATTACTTTGGGGAGTGCATGGCGGTAAGAGGTTGGTCACAGGGGACTTTGGGTTTATCTGGAATCTTGTTATTTTTTTAAAAAAAGAGCATATGGATGTATTTCTTGTTTCACTAGAGAACAATGTTGGGAGTCTGTCTTGGGGGAGGGGCCTTTCCCACCGCTGCACCTGTGAGCCAATCCAAGTCCACCTCTGGCTGACGGACAGCCTTCCCCGGGACCCCCGTGAGCCCCCCTCTGTTACAGGGCCCCCAGGGGCCTTCAGTCCACATCCTTTTCTGCCCTGCCAACCACCCCACAGACCGGCTTGCAAAGGCACAGAAGGCCATGCACCCAGCAGGAATGATGGAGGCAGCTGTTTGTTTTAGCCAATGTCTAGCGGGCTGTCCTCCCTGCCCGTGTGGCTGGCCGCCCACAGCGAGCACACACTTGGCCCACCCACGGGTCCAGAACATGCCATCTAATGGCGCCTTTGCCTCCCACCTCTGCAATCTCCTTGCGCTCCTCCTGCCGCAAGTGCTGCCGACATCCTGATGGGCCGGCAGGACCCGAAGGGGCTGTAGGCCACTGAGAAAGACACAGCAGAACGCCCTCAGTGGGAGGGGCAGAAAATTACGAGCAATGCAGACTTCACAGACCTCACAGGCAGTCCTTCCAGTAGATGTTTGCTTGCCCCCCCACCCCTCCCGGGCTGAAGGCCAGAGGCTTCTCCAGAGCAATGGGGTGACCCTTCTGATGACAGAGGCGTTGATGTCATGTCAGGGGCCCCAGCACCCCTCTGCCATGTTTGTTATTCCTCGTCTCCCACTCCTGCTGTGCCCGGTGAACAGGCTGAACCCCGGCCCTCCGTCTGGAGTGGTGGGGGGAGTGGAGCGTTGGTACAGGAGGGCCGGCCTGCAGTGTTGCCTTGACCGGCCGCTGCTCCAGAAGGACCCGGCTGAACTGCAGTTGCGGGAACCCCAACCAGCCCTGAAGTTCTTCCTGGACTGCTGGGGACAGCCACCAGGGAAATCCAAGCTGCAGGTCCAAGGGGACAGGGCTGGCCACACTACCGGCTTCTCTGAAGAGTCCATACCCAGCTCCGGTGTTCATGCCCTGGTTTCCCCAGCCCCTACCACCACCGTTCACGTCAGCTGGACCGCCTGTCAGCTGAGCTCCAATTCAACCCCTCCTCTTTGCCTTTGCCCTCCCACCCGACTTTATCCCGCCCAATAAACGTCCTCATTTCCACCATCCGCAGACCAATCCCAAGCCCTTGGGCCCGCCTAGATCACCATGGAATTCGAGCGGGAGTCTGAGTCCAGCCCAGCAAGAGAACATCAAGTGCTACCTGTCAGCATTTCTGGGTACAAGCTCCGACAACCACTCCACGGGGAAAGCCTGGCCCTGGAAGTCAGATCTGAATGGGATACCGGGGTACCTCTAGACTAGCCAGGAAGGACCCCGGGTCTGGAAGCCCCACCTGCTCCATCGCTGCCACCCGTCCTCCAGGAGTCCCGGTTTGATGCTCACAGGTGAGAACACTGTGGCCTTGCAGACATTCCCTCTGGCCTAGGCAGTGGTCCTGGGCACAGAAACCCCGAGCCCTGTGCCTAGAGCTGGAGCTTAGGTTCAAATCCCAGCTCTACTGCTTGGCTGTGTGACCTTTAGCAACTGTCTTTACCTCTCTGAACCTGATAGGATTGCTGTAAATACTTCCTACCTCTGAATGTAACTGTAAAGTTTCCATTTGTCATGAATTTTTTTTAAAACCAAGTTTCCGTGACTTCCAAACGTTTGGGAATCCCTGGTGTAATCCCATAGTTTCTTTTTGTAAGTTCTTGGCCTGCTTACTGTTCAAAACATGAATTGCAGAAAGGAAAGGTGAGAAGAGAAATAGCCCAGAGGACAAAAAAATCTGCAGAGTTAGGGCAAACTTCCGGGTGACAGCTTTGAAATGAAGCCACAGGGCTGTTAATTGCATTCTCTTTGCCCCCGGGCGTGTGCTCGTCTCTCTTCTCTGGTGTGGGATCAATGTGAGGGATGGCGAGCAGGATTAAGGAAGGCAGACTTTGATTATGCCATCACACAGGTAAAAAGGCATCGAGCCGACTCCTGGTGACTTGTCACTAGATACAATTAATTGGTGCAAGTGTGTGTGTGTGAATATGTGCGTGTTCTTTGTCTCTCTCTGTCTCTGTTTCTCCATCCCCTCTCTCCCTCTCTCCTTTGGCCCCCACTTTATCCCATTTAGTAAAGAATGTGCATTCACACCGTAGAGTCCTGTGACTCCCTGTAGGAATCCAATTTTCAATGAGTAACCCAAGGTTCATAGTGGTAGACTGTCTGGGGTTTCGGTTCACTGAATACATATTTGCTGAAGACCTATTATGTGCCAGCGAATCTTGCAGGTGGTGAGAACAGAGCAGAGAACGAAACAGATGGTGCAGTGGCCCTTGTGGTGCTTACGTTCCTTCGGATCCAAACAGGTGGTAACCACTTCCCGTCCCCGAGTGACAAGCACTGCTATGAAACAAACAGGAGAGCATGGGGACTGAAGAGGGAACTATTTTGGATAAGGTGGTCCTAGAGCCTATAGAGTACTCAGCCGCTAGAACTCTCGTGAGCACCTACAGTATGCCCAGCACTGGGATGGAGGAAAAAAACATGGGCCTTGTTCTCCATCTGAGCCAGGAAGCAACGCTCACGAACTGGGAGTGGAGACACCCGGACGGTGTGGATTAGGCCTGGGCGTACCAGGAGAGGTGGGAGAGGAAAGTCAACAGTGCACCTGCTTGAGTGGAGAACTGGGGAACTGCTAACACTGACAAGATAGGGCAGTTGGAGGCAGGGGGTCCTGGGGAGGAGGGGGAGGGTAAACTCCGGTGGGAACACGCTGAGCCAGGGGTTTGCTGCATAGCCCTGAGTGTGGGGAGCAGCTCAAATGCGGGCCGGTCTTGGGGGCTTACGGGCATCCTGTTATGTTCGGCTTGCTCACGTCTGTGGAAAACTGGGACTGAATTAAGCAATGGTTATGGACAAGCTTTGTAAAGCAACAAGTCATGCACAGAAGTACCCTGAGGGTTGCGTTTCTTTCCGTCTTGCTCTAAATAGTGACAACCGTTCCTGACGGACGTGGGCCACGCCTTGTGTCAGTCACTTCACATGCATGCATCCTCGTCGTAACAGCTGAAGAAGTGCTGCTATTATTATCCCCATGTTTTAGAGAAGGAATCGGAGGTTAGGAGAGATGATGTAACTTGCCCACGTTCTGTGACTTAATTAATTAAGAACCTACGGGAGACGTAACGACACAGCTAGTAAGACGCAGAATCAGAATACAAATCTAGGTCTGTCTGATTCTGAAAACCTGAATTTGATCTGATCTATGGTGTTTAACTGTTTTCCATAAATAGGCTTCATTTTTTTTTAACACAGTAAAAGCTTATCCTGAGCTATTCTCACAGAATCCGACTTTGTTTCAAAATAAGCAAGAACACACAGAAAAGTGTTCCATAACTCAGGGTCAGAGGTCCAGGGGCACAGGAAACGTGGCAGGTGGTCTCGCCTGCAATAACACCACCTTTACCCCCTACCTCAACCCCCAGCATGCCTGAGTTGACAGTGCTCCTGGGGGGAGGGGCTTGTGACCAGGTGGCTTGCTCAGGAGGGGGCCACAGAGATGAGTCAAGCTGAACTGGGGTAAAGATGCTAAAATGAAGCAAGATCACAGAATCTCCTACCCCAATACCTAGTGAAACAAATTAAAAATAGTAAAAACAAAGGGGAAAAATATTTTTTTAGAGAAGGAGAAAGAGAGGGTGGGGGGAGGGGCAGAGGGAGAGAGAGAATCTTAAATGGGCTCCACATCCAGCACAGAGCCCAACACAGGATCTCATGACCCAGAGATCATGACCTGAGCTGAAATCAAGAGTCAGACGCTTAACCAACTGAGCTACCCTGGCACCCCATGGGAAGAATTATTTTTAAAAAAAACAGTAAAAATGTATGAGAAAATAGAAAAACCTTATACCACTTTTAAAAATAATCATCATAAAAAGAAATGCTTGGTTCAGGGGGTGTCCTGACCTTGCCCCCATGCCAGAGAAGTAGCCGGGAAGGAGGACGGTCCAGGAGAATGAGAAATGGGGGTGGGGATTGCTGAAGTGTCCAGGCTGTGTTATGTGGGGGAAGAAGAAGCTGGAGACCACTGACCCAACTGCTGGGTTCACAGCCCGGGCCAGAGTGGCACTGATCTCAACATTTACTAGAATCCCTGCTAAGAAATAGATTCCAGGCCTCCCAGTGACCGAATAATCTTCCTACACCCACCCTCATGTCCTCAGGCTTCAGAAAAGCGGACCAGAGAAAACACCAGCCCCCTCAGAGGAGAATGGAAATGAAAGGGACGGGGCAAAGAAATGAGGAGGACAGCTGCAGACAGAGAACTGGGGTATTGACACCTGGTCAATGGCTCCCTGCCCATCTTATGTGTACCACTTGGGTTGCGTTTTTGGTTGCAAGTAGCAGGAAACATAACTAGAAGTGGCTTAGATATTATCTCACCCAAATAGAAACCCTAGGACCTAGAGCCTTCCATCTTTCTGCTTTGTCATTCTCAGCACATTTCCCTTGGGCTAATGTTCTTCATGAGGCTAAGATGGCTGCCAAGATTCCAGTCATCACCCCAGGACCTTTGTCTAAGCACACAAAACAGTCCTGATCAACCTAGGCATGAGGGAAGGCAGACAGAACAGGGGGAGTCTGGAAAAAGTCTACATTTAGGAGTGTGATAGGCAGTTCTTCATAATTATCAAGATTCTGACTGAGGGAGTGGGCTGGGCAAGAGGGGGGCAGGACCACTGCAAGCACCCTGGGGTTTGGAAAAAATGGACACTTCTCCAGAGTCAGCCTTTGGCTACCCGTCCCCAGGCCATGGCAGGTGCATGCAGCTTAGAGGTCCCAGAAGCCAACACCCACATCTTGACCCTGCAGCTGAGCTGTGTCCCCACACAGGGAAGGGTTGGGCTGAAAAGCCACGAGGACCAGCTGTGGTGGGCCGGCTGGCACCCTGGGCACCGTCCCACGGTACCCAGCCCCTCTCCTGCCTGCGTGAGGAGGTAGCATGCTGGCCTGTAGTCGCCCACGTCCTCCTGATTCGGGCACCCGTGATACAACTTCTGTCACCTTCACTCCCATTTCTGTCAAATATTAGTTAATTTTAACTTACGCCTAAATCTTATTTTTCTATTTCTTTTAATTTCTATTTAGCGTATACGTAAAGGAAGCTTTAAATCACGTCATAGATGGGGAGGAGCCCCATTTTCCACAGTCTGAGTACAAGAAAACACAATGAAGTCAAAATAATGTTATTAAACCCTACTTTGGTACCGCTGCCTGGCAAGACTCTCCGCCCCAGACCCACTCCCTCTTCGTTAGAAAAAGAGGGATTAGCGAGAGTTATAAAGGCGTTAACTCACTCTGGCACCAAAACAAGGCATCCTCCTTGAAGCCGTTCGAAGGCTTGCAAGATAATCTGTAGGCAAATAACTTTCTCATTGTGGGATCTGAGAGTATTCAATGCCGGGTTCATGGCTCTCTTCAACACGTCTCTTGAGAGCCGCCACTCTCGAGGGGACACCAGAGGTGTGCAAGAGCCTTGTCTCAGAGTCAGAGGGCCCGTGCTCAGCCCATGAGCTCAGACTGGAACAGGTCATGTGGCCTCAGTTTCCTTAGCTGTCGAAGAGGGTCCATAGTCTCCATCAGAGTGGTAGAAGGGTGCAGGGGGATACTATGTGGAAGGCACCTGCAGCTCTCTCCCAAGCCCCCTGGGATGGCTGGGGCGGGGGTGGAAGGGCCCCTTCAGTGGGGGCTTGTGGCTGAGAGAGCCCTTAACCGCCCCCAGCCTTGCCACCATGCACCCACTGCTGGCTCTGCAGCCATATGGCAGGAGGCCCAGGCACACCCACCCAGCCAGGGCAGGGGAAATGACCAGCCAGCAGCCACTGCAGGGGTGTGAAATGATAGCCACCACCAAATACCGCCCTATGCTCCCTCATGCGGGGATGAGCAGTGACTTCATGGGAGCTCCCAGACAGCGCACTGCTCTTGAAACGCCTACACTTGTCCTCTCTTGGGGACGGTCGATCAGTCACCACACATTTACTGGGTGTCTGTTAGCACTGCTGCCCACAAGTCAGAGGCCCTCGTGTCAGATTCTGGAGGGCACAGACAGGAAGCATACACCCAGAGGTCAGATCTGGGGGACTTGTCCCACCTCGGGAGTCCAGTTCTACCCTGAGACAGTTAGACACTCTGGTCAGCCAGTCTGGGTCACGTACCCCTCTGCCATGGTGGGGAAGGCAGGACTAGGAGAAAGGCAGTCCCAATAGATGAAACAGGACAGTTCCCACTGCCTGACCTGTGGACATCAACCCACTGAAGGGTTGTGAAACCAATGAGTGAGTTGCTGGAGAGAGGGAAGGACGCTGGGGCCATCCCCTACAGAAAGGTCTAGAGGACAACCATCCCAACAGGAGTGGGTAAGCTAGAGATCCCATGACCAGAGACAAGAGCAGGTGCAGAGGAAAGGATCTGCCATTACAGCTTATATTATGGGCAGAGGGGCAGCAGACTGGGCACATGGGAGTGTCTGGAAACACAGTGGACAGCTCCCCATTCTGCATCTTTTATACAAAGATGTCTTGGGCACATGGTCTGACCATCTTTCCAGTTATTTCCTTCTGGAAATCAAGGCATATCTCCTCTTTTCCACAAATACTACACACACACGCATTAATACACACACGTATCCTGAGTCTCAACACAAATTTACTTCTGTCTGTGGGTCACAAAGAAGGGGATAACATTGTTCAAACCATTCTCACTGGAAGCAGGTGGAAATGTAAAATGAGCTCTGATTTTAGATTCGAGGCCTGGCCCCAACCCTCCCAGGGAGGAGACCTCTGTTCTCTGACCCCAATTGCAAAACAGGGTAAAAATCCACTGCCCTCAACCCCAGGAAATGCACAGTGGGACTGAATCGCCATACTGGCAGAAGTGATTTCTGAGCGGCTCAGCCCCGTACAAACGCATGGTACTAAGACGGCTAATATCAGGTCCTAGCCAAGAACCCATCTTAAGCCACAGTCCAGAAAACCAAGTCTTGCTCTTCGACTGCCTCTACTTAGCCAGCTGTTCAATTCCCATATGTTCCTTCCTCTTCCAAAGCCTCCACCGCCAATTGGAATACAAGATAAAAAACACCATCTGGGCCCCGAGTCCTCCAGTTCCCTGCCCAGGACGTCTTGGGGCCGGGAGATGAATTCCAGTTCCTTCTGGCACTCTCATTCCCCCTGGCTGACTGTGTTGGCGAGGGCTTACATGCGGGCGGCTCTCAGCCATGTTTCACATGGCTCTCCACCGCCCATCAGCAGGTCTTGCGGCTCCTGGACCCTGCTCCTGCTGTCCTGCTGGGAGCTTCGCTGTTGATACCCCTTCACAGCTTCAGTCACAGCGGTCCCGCCCTCTACGTAGGGTGAAATGTGCCTCTCACTGTGGAGACTGCACTGACAGAGGGCCTCACCAATGGCAGAGAAGCAATGGCCTCCGGCTTTGACCGAGGGCTGCTGGAGGTCTTCACAGGCACTTTTCTTCTGGGTTGCTAGATGTAACAAATGGATGCAAGCCTGGCCCCGATTCTCCATCTGTGCGTGTCCATGCTTTCTCAGTGTGGCTTTGTAGCTCTTCCCATCAAGATGCGGAGTCCATCTCCCCAGCCCTCCTGGCTGGCCTGTGACCTGCTTTGGCTAATAGAAGAGTGGAAAGGACATTGTGCCAGTTTTGAGCTTGGGTCTCAAGAAATCTTGCAGTTTCCACCTGACCTTTTGGAACCCTTAACACCTGCTCCACGAGCAAACTCTGGACTAAGCTTCTGGAAGACCCAGAAGAGAAAGAAGTCCTAACCATCCTAGCCTACCTGCAGCCAACACTCCAGCACGTGAGAAACCGCCACCCAGCCCAGCAGAACTCCCCTCTGACCCTCACTGGCCCAGGATGCATGAGTAAGCCGACCCGAGACCAGCAGAATGACCCACCAACCCACAGCCTCATAAGAAATAATGTTTGTTATTTAAAGCCACCAGGTTATGGTATAATTTGGACACAACAAGAGCTAACATATGCGAGTGCGCCTTCCTTCCCTTAGAGGAGTCAGGAGAGGAGGTAAAGATTCTGTTAGGTTGTTCCAGCGGTGTGCTTCCCTGCCTCCAACCAGACAGTGTGGATGGAGCATGAGAACCCTGGGGTGAGGTTGGAATCTAGCCCCTCATCCTGAAGCCTGGGTGTCAAGCAATGAAGGAAAAAGGGTACATGGCAAGTAGCTTAACACTAATCACTAGATATCCTTGTCCCTGCTCTGCTCTCCCTCTCTCCCGCCCATTCCAGGTGCCCCCACCCCTACTCCTTCCTGGTTGCCAGAGAAGGCACAACGATTTTCTCGCTTACTTGCACTGAGCAATGTAGCTGTCTCTGTCCTAGCCACCCAAGTCAGCCCTGGGGTACACTTTTTACACAAAGACTCACGTGGTGTTCTGCTAACACGGTGGTTCCCAAAGGATGGCGCTGTCACCACTGGTGACACCAGCAATGATTTTCACATCTTCTATGATAACATTCCAATGTATTTCTATTCAGGTATATTCCGCTACGATATATCAGCTCCAGAAATCTACAATGGAACGTTTCCATTTTAAGTGCAACTCTATGCTAAATGAGGGATCTTAGGGGAGACCAAGCCCCACAGAGGCTGCTCCGTGAAGATTATGAAAGTCCAGAGGCAGAATTCGGAGGAGATGACCGAAACGGGAGTCAGAGCCATGCTTGGAGGGTTGGAGAGTGGGGAAAGATGGTTTCTGGAGAGAGATGTTGGGGAGTGGGTGGCTCATGTGCTGGAGGGGACGAGGGGCTTGACGTGGTCCAGGTGTGCCCTTCACCTCTCAGTGAGTGGGGCTTCAGGAAGAAGCTTCGGGAGTGCCTGGTGCGTGTCTCTGAGTGTGAAGCCCCTGGAGACTGATCTGTGATACATACCTGAGCAGTGTGGAAGCAGGTGGTCGTGGCTACAGACCTCAGGGCAGAGACAGAAAGTCCCACGCTGAGAACATGGGCGGCCCGGCTTCTATGGAGCACACTACAAGGCCCTCTTTATGGAAGGGAAATCAGATTCCCTTGAGGAGCTCCTCGCTGGGACCCCTCCCCAGCCTTGAAAGCACCTACACAAGGGGTGGCTTTGAGGCTGAAACTTCACGCACACCTGGCTCTTGCTGGGTGGTAGCCTCACTGGCAACAACATGGGAGCAAGAATGAGTACATGTCTCCCGTGAACCAGACGTGGGCCACGTGGGAGAGAGAAACAGCCAGAAGCTGTTTTAAATCCTGCCCAACAGGGGTCAGAGGCAAGATCTAGGTGTTGGCGTGGTTGGCTCCCTGTGGGGCCTCTCTCCTCGGCGTGCGGATGGCTGTCGTCTCCCTGTGTCCTCACATGGTCCCCGCTGTGTGCACGTCTATGCCCTAATGTCCTCTTCGTAGAAGGACACCGGTGAGATTGGTGGTGACCCACTTGACTTCATTTTACCTTAATCACTTCTTCAAAGAGCCTGTCTCCAAAGAATCACATTCTGAAATGCTGAGCTTCAACGTACAAACTTGGGGGGGGGGGGGATAAATTCAGCCCGTTACGTCTACAAAGTAAATAAAAGGTATTCAGACTTCAGGATGGGAGGCTAACCTAAAAACACAAATACCATGATCATGGCCAAGAAATTGGACATTTAAACACGCATATAATCTAGTACATGGTACATATTCAAATCCCCCAGTTGTCCCCTAAATTTCCTTCATATATGGTTTTTTGACCCAAGTTCTAAACAAGAATTCATGTGATTGCCATTCAGTCTGTTTTATCTGAGGACATTTCTCCTGGTTTTTCTTTTGTCTGTCCTGACACTGGCCGTTTTGATCAGATCCAGGTTACACACTTGTGCGGAGGCACACGACAGGTGACGGTACAAGCCTCCCACTGTCCCACCTCACGAGGCACCTGATGTCTGTCTGTCCCGTGACCGGGGATGCTAAGTGTTTCATTCTGTTAAGGTAGCGTCCGCCAGATCTCTTCATCGTAAGGCAGCTTTTCCCATTTTTAAATTATCAGATTGTCTGTGGGGCACCTGGATGGCTCAGTCCATGAAGCTCAGGTCATGATCTTGGGGTCCTGGGATCGAGTCCCATGTCGGGCGTCACGCTCAGCGGGGAGTCTGCTTGTCCCTCTCCTTCTCCCTCTGCTCGCTCTCTCTCTCTGCCTCTCTCTCAAATAAATAAAGAAAATCTTTAAAAACATTACTGAGCTGTCTGTGGGGTGATACCTGAAGACTGACTCACCAGACCCCCGACAAACTCTCACCCGGTTCCCCGTTCTTCGTGGTCCTCGTCTGCGCCAGCTAATAGGTAGGAGGTGGCAGAATGAACGTGCAGCACTTCTGTAATGGACACTGGAAAGGCATCACTGGAAGTTTTATCGAAGAAGATGGGCAGATAAGAATGTGGAAAAGGTAGAACCACAAGCAAGATCTGAAACTGCAGATATAAGATAATGTATTTTCTACCACAAATATGGGGCTATGAATGTGTCTCGGAGCTTCTAGGCCAATATTTAAGGGCACTTTTGGCAGCTCTACAATCCATCTCCTGGGACCTGTCTTGAGAAACAGGCTTCCAGCAGGGGGGCAGGCATGGGGTGTCACCAAGAAAGGGCAGGTCTCCTCTTACCTGTTGCGGCACTCAAAGTTTTTGACTCAGAATTCAACACTGACTCCTGGTTAAATGTGGCTGATTGAAAATGGGTATGAACCTCTGTTTCAATCTGAATTCCCACTAAAATTGAAATAAAAGGATTTTTAGGGTGGGGGAGTCAAAAGCTCAGAAAGACAAGGAGAACAAGAGAGGAGAGAACAACAAATGTCAGACTCAGGAAGGGAGCCGGGCGACTGGTAACTCAGTCAGTGGATGGAAGAGGGCAGACCCCGTAAACCAGCAGCAGGGAGGCCTGATACACAGAACCTGTGAAAGTCTCAGGAATTGAAAGCTCTAGAGAACAGAAACAGAGGGTTCGTTGAAAGCTTTTTCATAAGTAGTCAGATCCCCAGATCTCTTCCTCTCGGCAAAATCACCTCATCCCAACACAAGACTGAAGTCTAATTCTCTAGAAACCACAATGGGGGCTCTGAACTCAGGAATACCAGGCACTATGAGGTCAGAAGACAGAAGGGAAATAAGTGAACTTGACACATTGGAGGCCAAGACCTCCAGCCCTCTTTCCCACTCAATTTCCTGGACACTGGTACCCGGCTATTCTCTCCAGGCAGATACTCCAGGGAGCCGAACCAGATCAGGAAGAAAGACCTTGAGGGTTCCCCCAGACACCCAGGTAGATCATTATACAATGAAGCCCATAGCCAATAAACCATCCCTCCCTCATCGCACGCACACACACACACACAGAACTTTCCATCAAGATTTTAGTGCCCTGCTCTTATATATAAACAGACAATCAAGGACCATCAGACATCTGAGGAAACCTTTGAGATGAGAGACAGAGGTCAGAGCAAACAAATCAACGACAAAAGCAACTTAAAGGAAACAACAGTTATGCAGGGAGAAGAAATTTCAAAATAGCGGTCATTCATCAATATACTGAGAGACATATGAGGCGATATTCTGGGCATGAAACAGGAACAGAGTCATATTCAACAAAAGGAACAAAAAAGGAAAGAGCTCTTGGAAATTCAAAACTACGCCAGCAGGAGTGAGAACCTAGGAGTTTGGAGGATATAGTTGAGGAAAGCCATAAAGTAGAACAAAGAGAGAGAAAGGACCAGACAGTTAGAGGACCCATCGGGAAACCCGATGTCTAAACAATAGTGGTTCTAGTGGAGAGAAGAGTAAACAGAGAAAACCATCCACAGAAGTCCCCCAAAGTGGAGGGTCTGGGCATTCTAGCTTGGAAAGGACCACGAACTGGAGAGAGATGGACCTATGTCAAGACGCAGGTGGGAAACCTGACAGCATGGAAAACAAAGAGAAGGCCCCAAAAGCATCCAGGGAGAGAGAATAAAGCAAAACGAATATAAAAATTATACAAGACTCTAAGGTCCTATTGGCATAGACTTCCCAAAGCAGCTCTGGAAGCTGGAAGTCAAGAAAGTGATGTCTGCAATGTTCCCAGGAAGCGAGGAGCTGGGACTCCAATCCGACAGAAGGGAAGGACGGCCAGGATGGGGTGACGGAGGCACTGAGCATGAGGACGGGAGGGGCCAGGGCAGACACGTAGAAGTTCTGGGAAGATGTGTGAAGGGACACATGGGCAGAAGAGCCAATGATTTGAAGGTAGAGAGAGGAGATTGACTGGCTCAGCTGGACACTGTTTGGACATGAACCCGTGACAAGTGAATAGAAAATTAATAGATTATTAACAGACTGTAGAAAATTAAGCAAGCAAAGACAATCGTTAATGCTGGCGAATAGAGAGCAACAGATCATCCCCGATATGCGTGAGTTGCTAAGTTACAACCTTCCAGAAAACTCAGTTGAGAAACATATTCTACCTGTTTAAGATTCAGGAATGGGAAATTAAGGTAGAAAGGAATTCTAATTATGGACAGTTATTTTTGAAAAAGAAGATGCAGGGACGCCTGGTGGCTCAGCAGTTAAGTGTCTGCCTTTGGCTCAGGTCATGATCCCAGGGGCCTGGGATCGAATCCCACATCAGGCTCCCTGTTCAGCGGGGACTCTGCTTCTCCCTCTCCCTCTGCCCCCACCAGCTTGTGCTCTCTCTCTCAAATAAATAAACAAAATCTTATTAAAAAAAGAAAAATGCACAATGATAAAATAAATGAACAAATTTAACACAAAAACTGAATCTAAGACTCTGGCTCATGCCTGCCAACACTGTGAGGAGGAAGTAGGTGAAATAGGTGAATTTCTTTCTACACTGAGGGGAATCAATAGTTATAAATGTATTCTTGAGGTCCATTTTTACAACATATATCCATTTAAAAATTAAGTTAAATTAAAATTGAACAAAATTAAACACAAGATGTATACCTTCCCAATCACCAGAGGAAAAAAATCAAAGAAAGTGAAGTCAAAATGGCAAAAAGCCAGAAAGCACAAAACCGCACCAGAAGTTAAGACCAAGTGGTTAAGCCCTTCTTAAAAAGATAAAACTCAAAGTAAAATCCAAAGATAACGCTATTTTTAAGCAAAAACATTGAAAACAAAATTACACAGAAAGTTTAAAAATACAGGGATGCTAGTGCAGTCTGGTCAGACCAAAGAGAGAACGTGCAATGGAAAATAAAAGTCAGCGAACAGAAGGAGAGACGCAGCGGTGGCACCGCTCAGGAGTCAGGCTGCGCTCTAAGCCCGGTGAGGGTGAGGGCGGAAACCTCTGTGCCCCCGGCCACCCTGGCCCGTCATGCGATGAGGGAGCCAGGGCCCAGCGAGGTGCTCCAGTTGGTATGACAAGTCAATGGTAGGAATGGGAAAAGAAACCTGGTCTGGCTTTTTCCTTTTACCCCTCCCCCCCCGCCAGTGTGTGGCCCTCATTACGGGAAGAAGTTCCCAAAAAAATCAGCCTCATTTGTCAGGAGGCTGGAGGTCCCTGCTCCTGACCCACACTTTGAAGTCCAGAGAGCTCCTGATGCTGGGGCAGGGCTGGGGTGGGGAGTCCTCCTGCCAGGGTCCCCAGCAGCCCATCTGTGGAAGTCCAAGTCCGTCCCACTGGTCTTGGGGAAGCAGCCTCCGTGCCCCAAGAGAGAGTGCCCCTCTGTCTCCCCCACACCCACAGCGGGGGCCAGACGTCAGCCCGCCCATGCTTGCTCAGCCCCATGCTGCGAGGGAGGCCGGAGGAAGTCCTCGCCAGGAGCTGGACCTCTGGCCCGCCTAAGGCCCAGAGGATATTGTCACTGTGAAGGCAAACGTGCTGCATGTGGCCTGTTCCCTACCACGATGACAAGGGCGGGGGCTTCCCACCTCTGAGCCACATGCCAAAAAGACTCTGGGGTTGCCCTGGTCTTGGGAAGGGCAAGGCTCCAGAGAAAGCCTAGGAGAATTCCATCCCACCCACCCATTGCCCGCTGGGCGGGAGAAAGCAGACGGCTCCAAGGAGAGGAGCGTGCCCAGCAGTTCTGCAGGAAGCACGGGGCCCTCTCTCACTATCTCTCTCGCTACCTCTTTTATCTCTGTGTCTCTTTTTTATCTCTGTCTCTGTCTCCCTCCCCCACAGTCTCCTGTCAAGCACCAAGGGCTGCAACCAGCTATCAGTGCATGTGTGCATGTGAAGGGCTCTAGTGGCCTCGGGACCCTCCCTGTGGCCCGGCCATCTCGTGTGAGGGTGCCCCCTGTTGGGATGCCCCCCACATGCCCATCCCTCTGTCCAGCTTTGGCGTAAAAGAAAGCTAGTCCGCAGGGCCCTGCAGGTTCCCCTGGACGCGGCTGGCCATCTGCCAGCTGAGTGGTCAGCAAGAAGCACACATCAGTCGACTCTGCAAACCCAGCCTTCCCAGAGCTCTCTCCAGCAAACACTGGGGGCCTCATCAATGTGTGTGGGGGGGAACAATGGGGCTACTAGACTGAAAGCCCCTGCCCCTTGCTGATCTCTTCTGTTCCCCCATCTCACTCTCTGGTAAGCCCAAGACTGACCCCGACTGCTCTGGCCTCACCGCCGGCTCCTTCCTTCTGCCCTGCACTGGCCCCCTCACTTCGTGACCTTTGCACTTGCTGTTCCCTCGGTCTCAGAGAGATGCTCTCACTGGATACACACAGGGCTCCCCCACCTCCTATGCACATCAAGCATCACCTTCGTGGTGAGGTCACCTGACCATGTTACTTAACATTACACCCCCCCACACCCACCCCCGCACTCCGATTCCTGATGTCAGTTTCACGTACTGCCTCGCCAGACTTCAAGCTCCATGAGAACAGGGGTTTTGTCTACTATCTCCCAGCACCTAGAAAAGCGCCTTGCACACAGCAGGTGCTCAATAAATACTTGTCGAATGAATAAATGAACATGCCTGCCTTCTCGCTCCCCTCGCCCACCCTCTCCTTGGCACATGCTTGGTCTCTGGCAGATTTCTTTCTTTTTTTCCTTCTAATGAAGTGTAGTTGGTACACAATGTTACAACAGTGCTCACCCAAGTGTGCAGATCTGTACGGTACCGCTGACTGTGTTCCCTGTGCTATGCCTTTCATCCCCGTGACTTACTCATTCCATAGCTGGAAGCCTGTCCCTCCCACTCCCCTTCCCCCATTCTGCCCATCCCCACCCCTCCCCTCTGGGGACCACCAGTTTGTTCTCTGTATTTATGATCCTGTTCCTCCTTTTTTATTTGTTTGTTTGGCTTGGTTTTCAGATTTTACATATAAGTGAAAGCATATGGTGTTTGTCTTTTTCTGTCTTATTTCGCTTAGCACAATACCCTCTAGGTCTATCCATGTCACAAATGGCAAGATTTCACTCTTCCTCATGTCTGAGTGATACTCCACTGTATGGCAGATTTCTTTTTTCCTTTTTCTTTCTTTCTTTTTTATTAACTGCATCATCCATTTCCCCCAGGCACCATCCCCCACCTCTGGCAGCCTCCGATGTGTTCTCTGTTTTTTTCATGAGTTTGGAGGTCTTTTAGACTCCACATATAAGTGAGGTTATACAGTATTTGTCTTTTTCTGTCTGATTTATCTCACTTAGCACAATACCGTCAAGGTCCATCCATGTTGTCGTGAATGGTGGGATGTCCTTCCTTTCTAAGGCTGACTAGTATTCCTCTGTGTGTGCGTGTGTGTTATCACCTCTTACTTACCCGTACATCCTCTGATGGACACTTAGGTTGTTTCCATACCTGGACAACTATAATTAACGGGGTACAGATATATTTTCAAAATCAGGATTTCATTTCCTTCAGATGAATATCAGGAGTGGAGTTGCTACTGGATCACACGGCAGCTCTATTTTAAATTTTTTTGAGGAACGTCTATGCTGTTTTCCACAGTGGCTGCACCAGTTTGCATTTCCACGTCTGGCTTCTTTGTTGTCTTCCCAGCCTTCTCTGAACCCAGAACGGCTTTCCTCCTCTGCCTCCTGCCCTCCGCTGTTCGGGGCAGGGGCAGGCTAGACCACACCTCAGAAGGAAGCTGCGGGAAGGGGTATTAGCCTCAACAAAACTTAGAGCCTTGGCAGCTAAATTCAAATCAGGTGCGATTTTGATATCACTCCAAATAGTCTAGGCAGGAGCGCTAGGGGATTTTCTTCTTGAAATCATAAAAGGAACAGAGAAGCCCTGTGAATTCTAATAGCTGCGAATTAGTGAGCTGAGGAGAGATTTGGGGGATCACGAAGACACTACCTGGGGCAGGCCTCGGTTGCCTGATGGTGAAGGCAGAGCCAGCCACTGCTGCCACGGCGACAGGTGCGCTGAGCCAGGCACAGGGAGGAGCCAGGTGCTGCCTCCCGTCAAAGCACGGGGCCACTGTTCTCCCAGGGGCAGGATCAAAGCACTGTGAACAGGACTGGAAAAACAAAGCCAGGGCTCTGCCTAGGCAGAGTGGTTGGGACTTTGGGAGCTGACACCCACTTTCCCCAACACACATACCCACCCCATCTCCCTTCTGCTCAGGTCCCAGGATCTAGTGGCTTCAAACAACAGCCATCATTTCATCATCTCTCACACTTTTGTGGGCCAGGAATGCAGGAGGCCCTTGGCCGAGGGGGTGCTGGCTGGCCTTCTGCATGCACGTAGCCTCGGGCCTCCTCCTGAGTCTCCCCCGGAGGCGTGGTGGGGGCTTCCTCCCCACCTGCCTGCCTCTGGGCCTCCAGTGCTTCAGAGCCCCAGGGAGCGCCCTGTGTGCTCTCCAGATCTGGCCTCGGGGCGCACAGTGTGGCTTCAGGTGAGTCACAGGGGGAAGCAGATCAGCCCCCACCACTTGACGGGGCGGGACAGCTTCTAAAGGAGCACCCGGACAGGACAGGCTGCATGGCCACAGTCCCTTCCTCCTGGCACAGAGGAGTAGACAGGGAAGGTGGTGAGGGAGCGGAATCCCTTGCACACGAACAGCCCGCTAACACTTGCTGGTTTCCTAGTTGACGGCGAGGACAGTTCTGGGGGGAAACTATGGAATGTATTTCCTTTTCTTTTTTTATTTGTGTACAGTTGACATGCAATGTTCCATCAGTTTCAGGTGTACAACCTCGTGATTCGACGAGTCTATACGTCACACCCTGCTCACCATCTGTCCCCACACAACACTACTACGACACCGAGACTCTATTCCCTACGTCGTACCTTCATCCCTGTGACTTACTCATCCCGAGAATGGATTTTTAAGAAATTTCAGGCTCCTTCACCCCTGCAGCCCAGATAAATGCAATGGGAAACCTCCAGGTGTTGCGAGCCCTCCTCCAGGCCGGAGGGTGTCCTGCGGAGGGCGGAGACGGCCGTGCTGACCAGCTCTCCAGGAGAACGTCCTGCCGCGACAGAAATGTGCTGCGTCGGCCCCGTCCGGAGCAGGAGCCGTGAGCCGCATGTGGCCACTGAGCCCTTGAAATGTGGCTGATGGAAATGAGGAACTGAATTGTAATTTTTATTTCACTGAAATTCACTTTCGTTTAAACACAGAAAGCCATGTGTGGCTAATAGCCACCACATCAGAGAGCGCAGATTGGGAAGGAGCTGTCTCAGGCAATAAACTAAAACCATCCCTTCAAGGAATAAGGAGCAGCGTGCAGAAGTGCGGCCGGAAGCCCCTCTCCCCCAGTGCCGGGGAGCTCGGAGGGAGAAGTTCAATACTAAGGTCTGTTGGTGCGAATGGTAACATAGTTACCACTCTTCTGACGGCTTAGTGCAATTAAACAAGAGAACAAAATAAGGTGTAGACAGATTGGAAAGGAGGAGAAAGATGCATCATTGAAAACGGCAGCACGGCCGCGTGGACTGGAGGTATCACTTACTAGAAGCAGTAAGTAGTCAGCTATAAAATTATCATATCAAGATCAATACTTTTCAATATAAAACATAAACAGCTAAAAATGTAATGAAAGAAAAGAACCCGTTCTCAATAGCAACTGAATATAAAGTGCTTTACAAAATTAAGAGATGCGAAGGACTTACGTGAAGAAAACGACACAGCTCTGCTAAGAGACATAAAACAAGGTAGGGTGATTGGGAAGTCACACCTTTGTACTCAACAGGAAGACAACGTTGTGGAGATGTCAATCCTTCCTAAATCAAAATTCTAACTGAATTTTTTGACAAAAAAAAACCTCAGTTGAACTTGACAAAATATTCAAAATACGAACAGATACATCAGTGGAAGAGAATAGAGAATCCAGAAATAGACTCATGAATATATGAGTATTTAGTAGCTGATAAAAATGGCCCTAGATGGAGCAGTTTTAGGGGTGTGGTGAGGGGAGAATCCAGGCCGAAATGGGTTAAATATGTGATAAATGAGTGATCAGTGGAATTGATCTGAATGCAGAAACTCTTTCTAGAAGTTTGCCTGGTGGCACCAAGGTTTGAAAAGTCTGTAGCCCTCTCATAATCTCCAACACCCCCCACCAGCCTCCTCAAGGAAACATCCAAGTTAAATAAAAAAGGCTCACCCTGGAAGCCCCCACCACCTCACCCCTGCAACCCCTAAGCTTCTCCAGAGAGATTTCAGAGAACCACTAGCCAGGAAGGATGGAAGTGAGCCTTCACACTCCAGCCTCCAGGAGCTCCGGGGGGGAGATGGGATGCAGCGGGGGCTGCGGAGCGTGCAGGGGGTGTGGAAGCGACAGTGCCAGGACCCCATCGGCGTCCACCAGCATGCTCCCCAGCTGTGCACCCTCTGCAGCGTTCAGGGTGCAGACTCACAGCAGCGCGGCTGCCCTGAGATGCTGCGGGGGCCGGGTCCAGCCTGGCCCCGGGACTCCCCCCTCCAACCCAAGCCCCACGTCTGCCCCACGGTCACCAGCAGTGGGTCTGACAGTCCAGTCCACACACTGGGAGGGCATGTGCCAGCTCTTTATCTGTGCCAGGCTGTGCCACAGGCTGGAGACCAGGAGAGGGGTCAGCCCTTGGGGCCTCCCGCCCACCACCATCTTACTGTGGGCAGACAGGCTAGTCCACCACCATGCAGAGAGCCTGGGAGAGCGGGAGAGGGTGGCAGGAAGGCTTCCTGGAGATGATGGCCTTTAAGCTGGCCCTGCACCGATAGGAATGCAACCACTTAAAAATGTGGGTTTTTTTGAGACTATTTGTATGTTTTTGGCACACGCCTATTCATCTTTTCTTTGGTTAAAAAAAAAAAAAAAACAAAGAAACGGATTTTCTTCTGGGAATCATGTGGGCTCAGGCCATATGCCCAGCAAGAGCCAAAGTCATATTCAACTTCTGGAGGAAAACGGCGTTCTCCTTCTTCTGCTGACCTTAGCAGTGTGTGTGTGTGGGGGGGTGCTACTGCAGGAGGGGAGCCCCTCCCAGCCGTGGGATAGCGCAGACCTCGGAGCTACTGTTCGAGCTTCGGGATCCCATCTCTGCAGAGCAGCCTGCTGGATGTTTTGACTCATGAGCCATTGTCACTCATGTGAATGCAGGCTGGGTTTGCAGCTCCCGGTGGCAAGTGTCCCGCTGTCTTTGTGTCCAAGGGCTGTGCTGAGTGCATGGATGGGGCCTGTGGGCGCACGCGGGGGGCTTCCTTGCAGAGCAGGTGACGTTGCAGTTGGGCCTCGAAGCCCATAAAAACAAGGACAGTATAGTGTTTCTATACATTTTGAACTCTTAATTTCTACTAAGACAAAAATCATTTTATTCATTGACTTTATTAAGAAAAGACAACATGATTTAAAAAAAGAAGGTGGCAAGTGGACCTAAGTATTGGATCTGGCACACCCTGCTGTTGCTGGGCATTTGGCAAGAGGAAGGTAATGCTACGGAAAACATGACCGTGATGGATGCAGCCACCGAGCTGCATGGAGAAGGCACACTGAGGACCAGCGCGCCTTCCTCCTTCCAACGAACAGATTTTGCGTGCCCACTCCACGCCAGGCAAGCCCCATGCTGGGGACCAGGGACGCAGAGACAGATAGGACCTGGGGACCTCTTTCACATTTGTAAAATATCTCAGAGGCAGCCAGGTGAGATGACAAAGCCCCTGCGACAGCTGAGAAGGTGGGCAAAGGCTTAGCAGGAGACCCGTGCGGAGCAGCCCTGCAGAGCGAGCGCCCTCACTGCCTCTCCCTGCCTCCTCCCCCCAACCATGCCCTCTCTCCCTGAGGAATTTATTAGAAATGCCAGCCTTCTTTAGCTCCTCCCTCCAAGCTCAATACCTGATTTTGGAGAGAGGAGAGCGGTGAGTGCCATAACTCACTGCCCAGAACTCCCTTCAGGGGTGAAGGACAACCCCCCCCAGATCCCACAGTGCAGTGAGCAGAATGGCCTCAGTGGTCAGCCTCCCCAAGGGTCTCCCTCAGCTGCAAACACCCTAGAATGAGCACCCAGGCAGGTACATCAAGGACTGGACCACCTCCTCCCCCAGCAACAGCTCTGGGGGCTCAGCCTTAGGGGCTGAGCGTGGTGTCCCCCTCTGCCTGCTCCTGTTGCCTCCCTCCCTTTCACCAATCCCCAACACTCTCCTCATGGAGCTGGGTTTCAACCTCCCCTTCCCAGGGGTGGATTACGTGCCTTGCCCAAGTCATGTACAGGGTACAGGAATTCAGGGCTCTCTGATTCCAAGCTGGTGGGGACCCGTTTGAGGAGCCTTTGCCAGTCTGACCACCCCATGCCTACCCCAATGCAGATGAACCAGCATCATCCTCTTTTCTGCATCTCCAGCCAGTCATGTCCCGGCCCAGGATGTCAGGAAGCCCTTGGCCACACAGACAGCTCTCTGTGCTGGCAAGCATGCCGGGGTGGCCCCCCCACCCCGCCCCCAGAAGGTGCAAGCAGATTTCTCACCGTCTGCACTGCTCATTGTTGAAGGAAAACTCCACATCCCAAACATTTGTTTGGAGGGAATTAGATCATCACCTCCCCACTAATGAAGCCAGGCTGTGCAAACAGAGGGAAGCAAGACGGCAGGTTGTCTGTCTCTCGGGGCGGCTGCCCAGAAGTTGGCACCCCAGGTGTCTCCGAGGCTCCGTGCACATGTTTCAAAAGCATCGTACGCCAAGCTCGTTTGGAACATCCCCAGGTGATGTTTGCCTTAGTGGCTGGGAATCCCCGCCCCGAGCCGGAGACTGTGCAGCTCTCCAGGGCCAGAGCAGACCTCTGCAATCTTCTGAAGGCAGCAGGAGCCCGCCTTCCCAGGCCTCCGAGCTACCTCTGTCTCTGTTCCCTTCTGACCCTGCGGCGCCAGAGGCTTCTCTGCTGAGGAAGAAGATGCTACTCTTTCAGATGGAACAGCCACCTTCCTTTCCTTTCCAACTGGAGCCTCTGCAACTGTGTGACTCTCTCTTTTATTATTATTTTAAATGAAGACATAATTCACATAACATAAAATTCACCATTTACAGGTGGACACTTTAGTGGTTCTTAGTAGATCACTTTGCATAATAACATTGGGCAACCATCACCACGGTCTAATTCCGGAACATTTTCATCAACCCCCCTCAAAGCCCGCACCTATTCCCAATTTCCCCTCTCCCTTCATAACCTTGGTCACCTCTACTCTACTTCTTTCTCTGTGGATTTGCCTATTCTGGACACTTTATATGAATGGAATCACACAATATATGGCCTTTTATGTCTGGCCTCTCTCACTGAGCATAATGTTTTCAAAATTTGTCCATATTGTAGCCTGTGTCAGTTCCATTCCTTTTTCTGGTTGAATAATATTCCATTATATGGATATACCACATTTTATTTGTCCATTCATCAGCTGATGGACATTGGATTGTTTCCACTTTGGGGCTATTATGAATAATGCTGCTATGAATAAATCTTTGCTATGAGCATATAATTTCAATTCTCTTGGGTATATACACAGGAATAGAATTTCTGGGTCAAATGCTAATTCTGTGTTTCATTTCACCAAACTGTTTTCCATAGTGGCCACACCATTTTACGTTCCCATTAGAAATGTACCAGGGTTCTTAATTTCCCAATATCTTTGCCAATATCTGTTATCCCCCACCCCTCCTTTTTTCTCTTATTGTAGCCCTCCCTGTGGGTGTGAAGTCATGTCTCCTTGTGGTTTTGATTTACATTTCCCTACCCACTACTGACACCGCGCATCTTTTCTGTGTTTATTAGCCTTTTGTATAACTTCCTTGGAAAAATGTCTATGCATATACTTAGTCCATTTTTAAATCAAGCTATTCATCTTTTTATTATTGAATTGTAAGAGTTTTTTATATATTCTGGGTACGGACCCTTATCAGATACATGATTTGAAAATATTTTCTCCATTCTGTGGGCTGTCTTCTGACTTTCTTGATAGTGTCCTCTAATGCACAAAAGTTTTTACTTTTGATGAAGTCCAACTTATCAATTTTTTTTTTGGTTGCATGTGCTTTTGGTGTCACATCTAAGAAACCATTGCCAATCCCAAAGTCATGCAGATTTTCTCCTATTTTCTTTCTAAGAGCTCTCTAGTTTTAGCTTTTGCATTTAGGTCTTTGATCCATCTTGAGTTCAGTTTTGTATATGGTATGAAGTAGGGGTCCAAATTCATTCTTTTGTGTGTGACCATTTATTTGCCCCAACACCATTATTTGAAAAGACTATTCTTGGAGCACCTGGGTGGCTCAGTCATTTAAGGGTCCTACTCTTGATTTCAGCTCAGGTCATGATCTCAGGGTTGTGAGATTGAGCCCTGCATTGGGCTCTGTAGTGAGTGTGGAACCTGCCTGAAATTCTCTCTCTTCCTCTCCTTCTGCCCCTCCTCTCCCCACCCCCATTCATGAGTGCTCTCTCTCTCTCTAAAAAGAAAGAGAGAAGAAAGGAAGAAAGGAAGAAAGGAAGAAGAAAAGAAAAGAAAAGAAAAGAAAAGAAAAGAAAAGAAAAGACTATTCTTTCTGCATTGAGTAGACTTGGCCCTCTTGTCAAAAAACCAGTGAACTCTAAGTTTTCTAGACTCTCAGTTCTAGTCCATTGGCCTATGTCAGTACCAAATAGTTTTCATTGCTCTAGTTTTGTGGTAAGTTTGGAAATTAATCATTGCATTCCTCCAACTTTGTTCTTTTCTAAGACTGTTTTGGCTATTCCATGACCTCTGTAATTCCATAATGTGCCTGGCTTTAAGCATCCGGGGCCAAACACGTATGGTAAGTAAGCAAAACTGGCTGGCTTCAAAGAGCACCCGAGGTCTGTTCTTTTGATGCACACACCTTGTTTTCATCCTAAACAAGTTTAAAGGTGTGCTTTCTTTACTCTTCCTTGCAACACAAAGAATACCCCTCCCCTAGACTCTGCTATCAGGAATGGCCATGAGACAAGCCTGAGTTGCAACCATGAGACGTAAGCAGACGTGCACTAAGGGAGCTTCTGGGACAGATATTATGTCATACCATAAAAGGACAGGAGAATTTCCTGCTCTGCAGCACACCTGGCATTGGATGGGGCCAGAGCGGTGCGCCGTATGCCAGATTTAGGGAGGCACAGGTCCTTGGGACCACACAAGGGCACTGCAGCCTCTGAGAACACATGCCTCCTTAAATGTGCACACCACTCTTGCCTCACACCAGTCCCAGTTCAGCCCCTTTGCTCTTCTTTCTGCTCTGAACCCCAGATGGACCTTATGCCCAGAACCAGGCAGCTATCTGTAGATGCAAGGCAGCAAGATTGAGGGCAAAGGTCACTGTGCTACAGAGATGGGGAGAGCTTGGGATCCTGGCAGGCTGCCTTTTCGAGGGTTCTTATTCTGTGGGATAATCGCCTGTTTGTTAAGATAATGCCTGAAACCTCTGACCGTTCAGTTTTCTGTTACTTTCTGCCAAAAGCATTTCTAATATACAGGTTTGTGGCAAGTAATTTGGGTTTTCCATTTAAAGCTGTAAGGCATTTTTAAGTTTTAAAAGTGAGTTGAGGACTTCGACAAAATTAAATAGTCCTGCTCTTTGAAAGCCTCTGTTGAGGGAACGAACAAGCAGCCAAGGACTGCAAAAATACATTTGCTGAACATATATCTGGCAAAAGGCTAAAATCTAGAATAGAAAACGAAGGCTTCCAACTCAATAATAAGAAAACAAACAAACCCCCCCCCCCCACGTGGGCAAAAGATCTAAACAGATACTTCACCAAAAAAGGATACAGATGGCAAATAAGCAGCACTAACGATGCACAACATCATTAGTCATTAGGGGAATGCAAACTAAAACCACAGTGAGCTCGCTGCGCTTCACATCTAAAGTATGTTACATTTTGGCTAAAATGTAACAGCTCACGATAGCAAGTGCTGATAAAGACACAGAGCAACTGGAACTCTCACATGGTGCTGGGGCGGATGCAAACTAGCACAGCCTCACTGGGGAAAGAGGGTGGCCACTGCTTATAAGGTTACACATACATTTACCTTAACTACCTAGCAATTCCACTCCTGGGTGAGAAAAATGAACACATAGGGTCAAGGACCTGTGCACACATGTTTATAGCAGCTTTAGTCATCACAGGCTCACATTGGAAACAACTCAAATGTCCATCGGCTGGGGGCTGGATCAAGAAAGTGACACAACCATGCAGTAGAAGATTACTCAAGCAATAAAAAGGAATAAAACATTAATACGTGCAAAGCTGTGGATGGATCTCAAAAACATGCCCAGTGAACGAAGCCAGCCCTAAAAGGCTACATTGTATGAGTCCATTTATATGAAATTCTGACAAAGACAAAGCTACAGGGATGCAAGTCAGTGGCGGTAGGGGTCGGGAGTAGGGAAAGTGATGAATGAGAACAGAGGAAGTTTTTGGGGTGACGGCACTGTTCTGTATCTTGATCATGATGCTGGTTGTACAAATGTACGTACTCGCCAAAACCCCTAGAACCACGCGCTCAAAGGGGTGAATTTAGTCTACAGAAATTAGGCCTTGGTAAACCTTTTTTAAAAACTCTAAAATAAGATTAAGGCCACTGATTTGTTCAATTACTGCACCCAAACATGGCATGTAAAAACATGAATGTTGGGGACACCTGGGTGGCTCAGTTGGTTAAGAGTATGCCTTCGGCTCAGGTCATAATCCCCAGGGTCCTGGGATCAAGTTCTGCATCGGGCTCCCTGCTCAGCGGGGAGCCTGCTTCTCCCTCTGCCTGCTGCTCCCCCTGCTTGTGCTCTGTCTCTCTCTCTGACAAATAAATAAGTAAAATCTTAAAAAAAAAAATGAATGTTGGACAGTAAAGTGAATAAATTTTAGTTTTTGGTTTAAGCTTAATTTGGGGTGGGGAGGTAACATTTTGCGAAGTGGAAGAAGCCAAACACAAAAGGCCACATACTATACGATTCCATTGATATGACATTCTGGAAAAGGTAAAATCATAGAAACAGAAGTCAGATAGTGACTGCCAAAGGCTGGGGGTGGCAGACAGCACCGATGACAGAGGGACGCGGGGACGTCAGGGGTGAGAACTCTGTTCCGTATCTTGACGGTGTTGGTAGTTACATGACTGGATGCATTTGTCAAAACTTAGTGAACTGCACAGTTAAAAAGGCTAAATTTTACTGTATGTAAATTCTATCTCCAATTATGTAAATTATATACACCTGACTTTTTCAGAAAGTAAGCTGAGCGAAAGGAAATTATTAGAGAAATAATCATACAGGTGGTATGCAGATATGGCAAAAATTGTGGAGGTGGGGTAAGAATGAATGTATTCTGAGAAACACTTAGTCTCAATTATATCTCACTCTAAAGAAAAAAAAATAGCTGAAGGAGGTGAATGGGGGTGTCTGTGTTCTCCCATCTGATCTGTCTGATTTTGCGTTTTTGTGGTCGGCCCTGAGATAGCTTAGGTGACATATCAATGGAACAGCTGTCTGGGGAGGAAGGCAGAGGAAGACTCGGTCACCCAGGTCATTTGGCTTCCACCCACCAGCCACCTGAGCTGCTCTATACAGCAGCTGAAGAGTGTCTCATGAGGGACCACTGACAAAGTGTGGGCAGGGTCAAGCAGGAAATAATGGCAAAGCACTCAAGAAAGTGACGGAAGCCATGTATAGGCTTGAGAGGCAAGTGGAGAAAGCAAATTCTAGTATTCAGAGAAAGGACCTAAACAGGAGAAGGCTGCCAAGTAGGAGCTGTGGCCTCTGCAGAAGAGCTCTGGGAACCCACCACCCCGTGGGATTGGGGGAGACAGGGAAGAAATGCCCCCATTCACTCTCCCTTAGTGTCCTGCTGGTGCATCTGGCCTGTGGGGGCCATCTATCCACAGGGACAGGCTCCCAGGGAACAGAGCAGGTGAAGAAGGAGGGCGGTGGGTGTGCAGGTGCAGGGAGAAGGGCCAGCACACTGCCTCTGTTTGAAAATGGGTGTTTTATTATTATTCAGGTTTCATAAGGCCAACACATCAGACGACCTCAGTTGGAAAGAGAGCTGGTTATAGTCACAGATCCCTAGAAACGGGAGGCCACATGGAGAAGCATCAGAGTCAGCCATGACCGGGGCGGTTTCCTCAGGAAGTAACAGGCGAGGCAGGAATAAACAGGCTGAGGATTAGCTGGTTTGAGTAACTTCAGTGGCATCAGGGGCATAAAGGCTGTCTCTGGTTGTCTGCTGTGTCCACTGGGGTGATTAGGGCGGGGGGCTCAGTGGCCCCACGTGTCAGAGCTCAGTAGAGGCAGTAGAGGGTGGGCTCTGGATGGTTGGTTTGCAGATGAAAGGTGCTCCAGCAGGGGGGTCATTTGCCCTCTCTAGGAATTGCCTAACCCCTGGGAAGGGCAGTCTCTCCAGGGCTGGCAAAGCCCAGAGGTCAGAGCCACAGACACAGAAACTAGAAAACGTGGTTGTTACAAGCTGGTTATTACAAGGTTATTACTGCGTGGTCATGGTGCAGGGAGACTTACAAGTTGCTGTCACTCTAGAATACATGAATCTCTGCAGAAGTGTCTCCCTACAGCACAGGCTAGCACCCAGTACCCCGCCGTAGGGGGATGCCAGATGCCCGAAGAAGCCATTAACGGTGTCAGTCCTAATCACATTATTCCAGGAGCCAGGGGTCCAGGTCTTGGTCACTAAAGGTCCTCAAAATTGGTCAGCTCCCTCCTGAACACCTTTCCAAGGCCACCCCACAGGCTACACACCTCTTCAGTGGATGGAGCCCTCCTGACACCATGGCCCATGCCACCCTCTGCCTTCCACCCAGCTGCAGCCTTCACAGATGGCTTAGCCCTTGGCCCATACCTTTCTCCCACTCTTGTCTCCAGTTATGATTCCCTCTTACCCCTGACAGTGAGCTCTTCAGAGCCACAGCCACATCTCCCTTCACACCGACTCGGTGGTGACCGGGCCCTCCACAGATGCTTATTATCGTGGGAAGTAGACCTGAGACCTGTGGACAGCATGAGCTGGCACATGGAACCCCTAGGGACCAGGGCTTGATGAGGGAAGAGTGGCTTCCACCCTGGGAAGAAGAGATCACATGGGGCCAGATGAAGACTCCAGACATGCAGTAACATTGTCCCCACCAACCAAGCCCACCCTTTCCCGCCCATACCTGCACTGTCACCACCATGGGCCAGTCTTGGGCAAGACAATAGGGCGATATGGGGTCAAAGCAAATGGGGAAAGAGGGGCCAAGGAAAAGCCTCAGGGTGCAGAGAAGGAGGAGGGAGGATGGGATGGTTGCCTGGAGAAGCCATTTGTAAACTCCTACTTGGGCTCCTGAAATGAGCTGGCTTCCCTGCAGGCTTTATGGAAGCAGATGGCTAGGGCAGAATCTCTAACACGGTGAGCTCTGAACTGTTGGTGGGGAATGTCAGTGCTCACCTGCCATGGGCCTGCCTCCCCTCCACTTTCACACCATTCTGCAGCCTGGTGTGCCCTCCCCTCCGAGCCCCGTCACTCACTGTCCACCCCATAATGCCTGCTCAGCTCAGAGGCCCACGGGGGAACCTTCCCTGCTCTCCCTTTCATCATGGGAGGGGGTTCTGTCTCTGTATCACTGGCCTCCTGTGTTTCCCTCAATCACTGCACTTCTATTTCCGTACTGGAGTTGCCGAATATCTCAATGTCCTCATCTCTAAAATGGGATTAATAACAGTACCTACCTCAGAGTTTTACTGTGCAGACTAAATGGATAAAAGGCATATAAAGAGTTTAGAAAAGCACTCTGGTTAGTAATGCCTCCTTGTTAGGATAGCTACTAAGTAATTGCTTTTATTGCTAACCAGGCATCCGTGTCCCTGCACAAGTCCGAGTCTTGCTTACAGTGTACGAGTAAGTAAATGTTCGCACAATGACAATGACGACCCCAGAAGCAGATGATCAAGCCTAGTCCAAGCTCGCAGGATTCCCAGCCTGGCTACTGGGACAGCAGGGGCTGGTGTGCTGGGTGCTGCACGGGCATCATCCCTATTGATCCCCATGACAACCAAATCGGGGCTGGGCAGAGGGGAGTGGAGGGATGCTTTGGTGAAGCTGCCTGGAGAGACCTGGGCTGTGCGCTAGGTGTTGAATGGCCAGAGTTTGGCCTCTTCTGCCCACCTCTAACCCTGGGCCCCCAGCCCCAGCCCCAGCCCCAGCTAAAAAGGCAGGCAGGAGCCCTGAGGCCTTGAGTGTAGCCACAAAGGCTCATCTCGTGCCTGGCTGTGATGCTCTAAGCCGAGGGGTACTGAAATCTCCCTAAGGGCTGAGCAGCTGAAGCCACGGTGCTGCCAACCCCCAATGCCTGGCAAATGGCTCCAGGCCCTCTAATCCCCCCTCCTAGAGTCTGGCCATTAACCCCCTCCAGGCACAGGAGGGGGAGCTGCACCCTCCCTGCCTGCCTTTTAGTCCAACACAATTAGGACCCATTATTTCTGTCGTGTTGATTCTTGAAAAATCATTTTAAATTGTCGCCCTTTTTTTTTTATGCTTTGGAAGAGGAAAGCGCCAAAGAAGATGAAAACAGAAAAGCATGCCCGCATCCCCCGCCTGGCTCCTGGTCCCCCCTCCTCGATCCCCCCATTTCTCCTGACCTGTTCCCTTGGCAACCATCAACTCACTCCTGCAATATTCAAAGGGAATCTCACAACCGCACATCAAATGGGACATAGGGGGTGTTTTCAGTTGCCTGAGACCCACTGTCGGACAGACAGACAGACACCCAGGGAAGACATGGACACAGAGAGACAAAGATGGACAGAGAGGGACAGAGACAGAGAGAGACAAGGAGAAAGACCCAGCACAAAGAGACAAAGACCCCTGACAGCGCAGAAACCAGAGATACCCGAGCTTACAGGCAGAATGAGACAGAGACAGACAGACAGACTCTCAGAGGACAGAGGGAGAGAATCAGATGTAGGAAGAAATGGATCCAGAGAGACAGAGAGAAAAGGAGGACCCCTATGAGATGGGAAGGAGCCAGAAAGGAGACCGAGAGGCAGGGCTGGGTGGGGGCAGGGTTAGGAGGAGAGAGAAAAGAGGGGTCCAGGGACAGAAGGAAAAGAGGGGCCAGGAGGACAGTGGTGGAGGTGGAGGGAGGTGCTGGAAGTGCTGGGTCCTAAGCACAGTGGCCTGCCCACCCCATCCCTCACGTCATGTCCGCCCTCCTCCCCCTCCTCTCTCCCGCTCCTCTGTTCCAGCTTTTCTCCTGATCAGCCTCCTCACCTCAACCAGGCAGCCCCACTGGCAACCACGCACCCTCTGCCCCTCTCACCTTTGTCAGTGCTTCTTCACAACCTAGCCTGGGGCCCAGGACGGACACGTCCCTGTCAGCGGCTTCCCCGCTCCTCCCTGGCTCCAGGGCACCTTCCTAAAAGTGAGAATGAGTTTGCTATAGATGCTGATGGTGGGATTCTCTGGCAAGCTCCCCTCAAAGCACATGGTGGGGGACCCCTGCAGACCACACAGGGGTCTCTGAGGAGGGTCCCAGGAATTCCCCCTTAGGAATAAGGATTGGGGTAAGCACGTTAGCTCCCTCAGCAGACACCTAGAGGGGGAGGGAGGATGCCTCGGCCAGCGGGTCTGCCCTTGTGCCCTCGATCCAACAGCTGACCCCCTCAGCTCGGCTCAGGCACCTGCACTCTTCCTCACCCAGGCCCTGGACCCCGTGGCTCTCAACATTTGGCAGGAGCAGAGGGCAGGAGAAGCAAGGTGGGATGTCGGGGGAGGCAGCGCGGTGGAGCTTAGCAGCCCATCCACCACATGGCCCGGCACGGCGAACTCAGCCAAGTTTTCAGAAGGAGCCAGAAATAGGGATTTTTTAATACCAAATCTTTGAGTGTTGCATATTGGTCACCAATTCCATCTGTAAAGCATTCTGTGGGGGCCAAATAAAGCATCCCCGTGCTAAATCGGTGGTGAGCCCTTGCGCTGCCCCACCACACAGAGCTGCCCAACTGCGCCGCGCCGGAGCCCGATGCACCCGCAGGGGGCGCTTTGGTGGGGGCTGCTGGTCGCTCCTCCCGGAGGCAGAGCCAAGCAGGCCCAGGCTGCAAATGTTCCTGCCTCAGGGGCCGGGGAAGGCGGGCGGCCCTGCAGACCAAACCTCAGTCCCCAGGCCCAGCGGGTCCTGACGGGCGCACAGGGCCCAGGGCCTCAGCGGGGCAGCTGGGAGAACCACAGTTCTGCGCCAGCCCCCACCCCCTGCCATCCCCAGGGTGCAGCCGTGCTGGGGGTCAGCTAGGAGCTTGCAGCACAGAGGACAGGCCCTCCCCACAGAGCCACAGAGAGAAGGCCCCAAAGATCTGGGCTCAGGATGGGGGCTCTGCAAAAGGGAGGATCAGAAATCACAGTTCTCCCACGGGCGGGAGGATCTTCACCCTGCGGTACTTGGTTCAAGTTCAGCCTCTTGGGGCCTGGGCCTGGGGAGCATGGTTCGGTGGGTCTGGGTGGGCCTGGAATGAGCATTTAAAGAAGCATCACAGGTGATTCCAATAGATGCACTGGGTTGGGGTGACGCTGGTGTCCTGCCCCCTCCGGGCCAGCCCCATGGTCCTGAGGAGCTGCTGTGTTCCCCCACCAGAGCCCCGGCTCCCCCCCCCCACGGCTGGCCAGCAAGAAGCCTGCCACCCCAGGGCCCCCATGCTGCTGTATCTGAGGAGAGTGCATCCCCTGTTGCTTGATGACTCACAGGGAGGCCTATGCCCAAACCAGCCCTCATAAAGCTTTCTAGAGTTCCCCTCCCTCTGTAGGACCCCCAGAGAGCAGGGGGGCTTCTCCTGGGGAAGCAGCCAGGGGCTGCACCTGAGGCCAGCTGGGAAATGCTGGTTTCTTGCTTCTGCATGCTAGATCCCAGTCGACTCCAGCACTGCCTCTCTGGACCTGCCCAGTCCTCGGGGTTGCCCTGCACCACCCCCCGTCTCCCAACCCCCACACAGCCAGTCACAGAACCCGACACCATAGCCACAGTTGCTGCGACGCACCCAGGCCTGGCTGGCCATGCTGGGTCCCCACGGACAGCCAGTCACTCCCTGCAGATGGGGGAAGCGGGGGCAGGTGTGAGAGCAGCCCCCCAGCCTTCTTGCAGCTATAGGAGGAGCCCCTGTGCCCTCACCATCAATTCCCCCTTTGCCTAAGCGAGTTGGCTTTCTGTCACTTGCAACCAAATAGATCACCCCAAACCTACTGACTCAGAAGTTTTGTATTTTTAACGAGTTCCCAGGTGATTCACAGGCCGAGCTGCACCGGAGAACCGCTGATGTACAGCCCTGCCAATTAGGCTGCCGATGTCCGGGACCGGGCCCGCGCCTCCACGCAGGAACCCGTCAGTTCCAGCAGAAACCGGGCCTCCCCACCGCTAGCATCTGCACAGCCGACTCCGCTTATATAATCCAGCGCAGCGATGCGTGTGTGTGGGGGGGGGGGGGTGGCCTGGGCCTCGGCGCCCAATCACGGAGCAGCCTGGAACGCAGGAAGCCCACCCGAGGGAGAGCCCCCAGAGGCCTTCTCTAGAGATCATAAAAGATGCAGAATGTGGGGGAGGGTGCTTTCTATCACAAAGGCTTTACCAGAGGAGAACAAAGGGAGGGAGTCCATGACGAGTTTTATTCACCTGTTCAACAAATCTTTGCGGTGTGCTACCTACCGTCGCCCAGACACTGTGTGACGCACGGGGGTTCGAAGGTGAGCAAGGCAGGGGTCCCCTGTTCTCCAGAAGGCTTCCACTTAGGGGAGAGGTTATGCGTTCATCAGGTCACCGCTCAATGAACAAATGATTCAGACTGTGCAGGGAAAGAACAGGGTCTTGCCACACATTGTTTCTGAGCCCCAGCCATGTTCTCTCCTCCTTTCTCCACTGGGTACATGGCCATCGTGACACGTTCCCCAGCCTCCTCTGCAGCTGTGTGTGGTCACATGACAAAGTTCTTACCAGTGGGGGTGTGGACAGAAGTAAGTATGTGACTTCTTGTGGTTGGAGAGATGAGACTCCCCTTGCTCTTTCTCCCTCGTTCTCATTGGAAAGCGGGTGTGTGATGGCCGGCGTTGGAGCAGCCTTCTTGGTCTATGAGGGGTATGCTACACGTCAAGAACCATGGAACAAGGCAGAAGCAGCCCAAGTTCCTGAGAATTGTAGAGCCACCTCAGAAGCCCAGAGCTGCTCACCTCTAGGCCTCATTTCTAAGAAAAAGAGAGAAACCTTTCTTTTATGCAGCCACAGCAGCTCCAATACAAAGATGCTCTGAGAAATCATTATAACAGGGGGACTCATTTATACGGAGGAAAGGCTTCTTTGGTGAAATCTCTTCGACCCAAAAAAATGGATAGGGGTTGGCTGAAAAGAGCAGAAGGGGAGAAGCTCTCAAGTGGGGAGAAGGGCAGCTACTCAGGAGCCCAGTGGAGGCCACAGAGGCTGGCACAGAAAGAAGGGAGAAGGGGTTGGCAGGGGCAGGCCATGCGGAGCCTGTGGTCCAAGTGAGGAGTCTGGTCTGGGAGCACTGGGAAGGGTTTTCAAGCAGGGGAACAACACAGATTTTCAACTGTAAACATCCCCTTCCCCTCACACTGGGATCACCACAGACTACCTCCCCCACCCAGTGAGCACCTGTAGTCCTCTTTTACAGGCAAAGAATTGGGGAGGTGAAGTAACAGGGCAAGTCACAGCAGGGATTTGAGACCAGACCCGCCTGCCTCTCAGACCCTGTACTATGTCTCAACCACTCCCAGCCCGGACCCTTATCTCCCAGGTGACCAGGTTTCTGGTGGGACAGCCAGATCCCCTACTAGAAGGACAGGCCACCTCTGTCCTGGCTCCAAGCACAGGGATCACTGATCCCAAGCACACACTGCACACAGACTGGGAGACAGAAGCCCTGGGAGAGGCCAGGACCTGGCCAAAGCTATCTGTGTAGACCATGGATGGAGGCAGGTCATACTGGTTCTCAGGACATGCCAGCAGGGGCTAGGGGGGTGGTCTGTAAAACTGTCTCCTTATTTAAACCCAGAGAGCTGACCCTAGCTTCCCAAAGACAAGCATCATCCTTACCCAGACCCCACAGGGTTACCTTCATATCCAGCATCCCTTCACCCCTCACCCCCATCATCCCAGAATCATAGGGCCAAACTCAGACTTGCAGAAGATGTTATTACCTGTGAGAGAATAAGAGGGGCTGAACTCTCTTTGTTGCACACCTAGCAGGGCTCATCAGCATTGCTTACTGAACACCTGCGAATAGGAACCCCTAAGAGAGGAAGTGAGGGTGTGGCTGCCCCTCCTCGTCCACGCTCCTGGCAGTATGCAAAATATATCCACAGCAAATTGTAAATTAGAAAATGTTCTGCTAATATGAAGACTGGATATAATTAGGTATAGCAAAAGTTGGTTCGTTCATGGTGCTTTGAATATAGAAAATGTTCTCTGTCCCCCTCCCAAATATCTTATCCATGACAGAATTCATATCATTAGCAAGTCATCCCTTCAATTACAGTATTGTCCATTTTGAATCTCTTTTGGGAAACAAAAATCCCTTTTAAGAAAAATAAAACATTATCTAACTAGTCATTTACACTTTAGTATAAATGAGTTTTTGCCTATCCTTTCCCTGAGAGGGAGGCTTGAGCGGGAAAGGAAGGTTTATTAGAGAAGGGGTAATTATGGGACAAAGGACAGATTTGTTGGGATTTCACTTCCAGAAGGTGTGATTATCCTGGACACAGCTGAGACCATTGGCCTCGAAAGGCCTGGTAGTAGAGGAAGACCAAGAAGTCACCCAGAAGAGGATGTTGGCTGCCTAGTGGTTTTCTTTACCTTTAATCTCTCTCCCCTCCTTACCTCACAACCTGCAAGTACACTCAGGATTTTCCCACCCAG
This sequence comes from Ursus maritimus, assembly GCF_017311325.1. Lineage (NCBI taxonomy): Eukaryota > Metazoa > Chordata > Mammalia > Carnivora > Ursidae > Ursus > Ursus maritimus. The sequence goes on from NW_024423786.1 coordinate 1,482,749, forward strand.
AAAAGTCGCACTACCTCTCTTTCAATGTCCCTGCTGTACCAAAAAGACAGAATGTGGGTTTTAGAACCAGGTGAGTTCCATGCTCGACTCTGCCATTTTCCCTCAAAATGGCTGCAAAAAGCCAGTTTTATGTATCTTCGTACCTCCAGATTAAAACCCAGAGCTTGGCACAAAAAAAGCAGTCTCCGAAAATATTTTTGAGCTGGAACTTTTGAGCCTCAGTATCCTCACTTGCTTTTCACCAAGGAAAAGCACAGTAAAAATTATTTATTTATACAAAGGGGAAATGGTAAGATTTTGCTTTTTAAAGAGGGGCGTGCAAATAAGCATCTGAAAAGTTACACAGCATCATTAGTCAAAAGGACAATGATAAGCCTCTCCTCACAAGGCAGTGATAAGGACTGAATGAGATCATTTACCCATTAATAGAATAAATATAAAGTGAGCATCTGGTGTGTGCCAGACACTGTTCTAGGCACTGAGGATAAAGCAGCGAACAACAAAAAAGTCCCTGCCTTCATTTAGTCTCTCCTGACATTTAGGGAGGAGGATAAAATAAACTAACAAATAAATAATAACTCAAAATGTATTATAAAGTCAATTGTGATCAGTCCCTTGAAGAAAATTAAAATGGAGTAAAGGGGGACGCCTGGGTGGCTCAGTTGGTTAAGCATCTGTCTTCGGATCAGGTCATGATCCCGGGGTCCTGGGATCAAGTCCCGCATCAGGCTCCTTGCTCAGCAGGGAGCCTGCTTCTCCCTCTGCCTGCTGCTCCCCCTGCTTATGCTCTCTCTGTCTCTCTCTGACAAATAAATAAATAAAATCTTTTTTTAAAATGGAGTAAGAAAACAGTGCATGATGGGGGATTATCATTTTAAATAAGATGGTCTGGAAAGATCTCTCTGAGGAGGTGACATTTGAACAGAGACATGAATGAAAATGAGCTATGTGAATATCTGGGGAAAGGAGAATCTAAGAGAATAACCTCGTTACCTAGGGGCAGGGAAAGGTGGCTTGGACAATTATACAGAAAAGCTTCCAACATAAAGAACATAATGGGCAACTTGGACAACATTAAATTAAAGACTTTCCATCCATCAGAAGGCAACATCAAGAGACAGAAAATGCAAACCACAGAGTGAGAGAGGATATCCACAATATGTACATCTGTCAAATGACCCATATCCAAAATAGAAAAAATCCTATAAAGCAATAAGAAACAGACACACCACTCAATGCAAAAATAGGCAAGAGACTTGGAGAGAAATTTAAACACAGAATAGCTCAATGGCCAGTAAACACATGAAAAGGTGCTTGACTTCATTAATCATCAGAGAAATGCAAGTTAAAACCTCAATGAGTTACTACCACAAAACTTTCCGAATGATTATAATGAAAATGACAGAAATATACCATGCGTTGAAAATACTGATGAAGTCTTACACGACTGGTGGGATGGGGATGGGGGGTAGATTGGCACAACCACTTTGGAACATAGATTTGTAGCTCCTATTAAATCTGAACACATGCCCACCCTATGACCAAGCAATTCCATCCCCAGGTCTATTCCTGATTAAAAGGCATCCACACGTTCACCAAAAGAAGTATACAAGAATGTCCACAGCAGTATTATTTGTGAGACCCAACAAGTGACTACCAAATGCCTAGTGATGTTAGAATAGGTGGATCTGAAATAGGGAAGGTTAAGATGAGCAGAAAACCACAGGAAGAATGCACCCTGCATTCGTCTCTCACCACCTCCCAGCCTTCGAATTTATTGATGGGGTGAGCTAGCCCAAGAGGTGGAGAAGCTGATAAGCTTGACTGATATACTATCTAATAGGGAGGGGGAGGACTTACTAAAATCAAAAGTGACTATAGCCACTTCTGCGTTCCAAGCTATATGGCACAATCCAAAATGGTGAGCAATGAAATATTTTTTCTTTGCCCTGAAAAACTCATTGAAGAGTGAGGGTCTGGAATTGGTGGCCTCTGTTTAGCATAACACACAATGGGTCTCTGAATATGCAAATGAGGGTCTGTACTGAGAAAAGAGGGAAGCCAAATGTACCTGCTTAATTTCAGGAAATGAAGTTGGGGGAGTCTGAGGGAAGGTGTCCCAGAAAAGAAAGATGTGGCCAGTCTGTGGAGGAGGGAGAGTGTAGGCAACATTGAGGGGGCCCTCCAAGGGAAGGCCACAGGCGTCTCAAGGACAGAGGATGTCTCCTGTTTACTTTTGTGTTATTTGCTGGGAGTTGCTGTGACATCTCGCTCTTCAATCTTAAATCTTCAGCCAATTTTGTAACACATCCATCTGCCTGGTGTACAGAAAAGAGAATGTGTCCTACATCAGAAGCAATAGAAAGCAGAACAGAGACAGCCCATACGGGGGAGAGAGACAATCCAAAAATGGAACCACTTCGGCTGCAACAGAAGTCAGAGCTAAGAATGAAGTGGAAAGTGTACACTACCTCCTCCAGAACACTCAGCGAGTCTGGGAGGGAACCGTGTCACCAAAACTATTTCAGGATGCAGGAATCAAGGGAACTACCCAACCTCATTCTGTAATATTTGACAAAACACACACCTGTGACTAACATTTATTTTTAAAAATACAAAAATCCTGAATAAGACATTAGCAGAATGAACCTAGTAGGCTAAGAAGAGAATTATACACCAATACAATGCAAGAATATAGGAATGCAAGGCTGGTTCAATATTAGTAGATCCATTGGTGTTATTTACAACACTAACAGGCTAAAAGAGAAAAGGTTTGGTTACGCCTATGGTACGCTAACAAGGAATTTAATAATATTCAATATCCATTCCTGACTTTTTTAAAACTTTCAATAAACAAAGTATAAAAGGAAACTTTCTTTCCTTTGATATGGTATCTATCAGAAACCAAACAGCAAAGATCAGATTTCATGACGAAAGACAGAGTGTTCTATTGGGGAAGTTCTTTAGGGAAGACTTATGCTCTCCAGGGTACAGCTGTGTCCAGTTTCTTTGGTATACACTTTCACTCCTCTCCTATTTCTCTTCAAAACCTTCTGATGCACGTGGTCACATCTATGTTTCCAGGGCCCAGAGCAATTTCTGCCACACAGCAAATGTTGAATAAATAATGAGTGAATGAAAAACAGAAACCAAGGATGCCCACTATGAACATTATTACTCAACATTATCCTGGGGATTATTAGACACAGCAATAAAATAGGAAAAAGACATGAGATATAAATATCAGAAAGAAAAAGATGAAGCTATAAGTCTTTGCATCTGATATAAAATTTTTCTTGAAACATTTCAAGAAAAGAATTCAGAAAGATACTTAGATGATGAGATGTAAAACTACTGTATGATGAGAGATGGTCCATGATGGGGGTGTAAGAAAACCCTCAACTCACCTCCTTCCATGGACACACCAAATCAGCAGCCACAGATAGCATAACTGCAGCTGAAAAATAACTAAAAACTAGCCGAACAGCTCCCTCCACAACAAGGAACAAAAGGACCACATGCACATGAGTAGGAGATGTAGAGACACAGTCTCACTGAAAACCCCACCTTGGTACAGCAACACATACAAGAAGAGATCTCATAGATTCAGAAATTCCCCTAAGGAGCGAGGGGTTTTTACCCCACATGGGGCATCCCCACGCTTGGGACCTGCACCACAGAGATAAGATTCCAAAAATGTCTGGCTTTGGAAGCCAGTAGGGCATACAGTGAGGAGCCGTGGGGAGCCACGGAGAGCCACGGGGAGCCACAGGGAGCCATGGGGACTTGAGATACTCTTTTTGAAGAGTTTGTATATGGACTCCCTTGCCCTGGAAACCAGTGTAAAAGCAGCAGTTTGAGAGGTGACTGGATTATATGTGAGAGAGATTCATATGCTGATATTAAGTATCTGCTGGAGGGGCAGGGGGTAGAGACTCTCCTCAGGGATGCAGGCACTGGTGAGCTCCATTTTTACACTTTCCACCTACCTTGTTAACAGAGGTGGGTACACCTGGACACAACCTCACTAAGCCATGGGCATGTCCTTCCACCTGCACTCTTCCCCTGCTGTCCTAAAGTTGTGGACATGCCCTGCCCTCCACTCTCTCCTGCAGACTGCCTAAAGCCAGTGGATGAGTGCAGTTCACACAGGGATCACCTTTTTCACTTAGCTCTGGTGGCCAAAGGGGCTTACATTCCTGGGCCCTATAGGGCTGTAACAATCAGATAGTCCTGGGAAGGCTACCACACCATGGATACTACACAGACAGGAGACTGAAACACACCCCAGCCTGCCATGACAAAGGCCCTTTCCTGGTCCCAGAGTTTCAACATGAAAGACAGGCTTCAGTTTTGCCACCTATCCAGAGACTACAGAGGCACTCTTGGGGACATATGCAGAGAGACACCATCTTTGTGCCCTCCCTTGGCCTCGCCACAGCTCGCTGGTGTGTCCCAGAAAGGGGCTTGTACGCTTGCTTGACTCCTTAATTCTTGCAACTGTCTCCTAGGGGAAATGTCCAGATCTCTTGGTCTGGAGGTCAGCAGGCCTCAATTGTGGCCTCAATGGTGGCCTGACAGGATTATACATATCTGCATACTTTAAAAGCTGCTGCTGGAGAACCTGGCTTGCAATCAGCCTGAAACCAGGTGCTGAATGAGATCATTCCTTTGGGAGCACTGACATGTCTTGGCACACCCTCAACAAGAATAAATCAGAGAACTATCAAGAATAAATCAGGCCACTTAGACAATCACAAAGGCTTGAGAGACAACCAAGAGCAGAGTCAAGGTTGAACAGTAAGGTTCATCTCCTACACAAGGCCCTTTCTTCAAGACGGGGAAAGATAGCTCTTTCACATAATACATGGGAAAAAACACAGAGTATCAGGCATAATGAGGAAACAGAGGAATATGCTACAAATGAAAACAAAATAAAACCTCAGAGTGTGCTTGATAAAAAGTTTGAAGTAATGGTCATAAAGATGCTTACCAACCTCTGGAGAAGAATAGATCAGCACGGTAGAATTTCGACAGAGATTAAAAATATATAAGCAAGTACCAAACAAAAGTCACAGAGCAGAATACAATAACTGAATGTAAAAACACACTAAAGGGGCTCAACAGCAGATTAGATGAAGCAGAATGAATCAGTAACCTGGAAGACAGGCCAGTGGAACTCGCCCAAACAGAACTGCAAAAAGACAAAAATAAATAAAAAGTGAAAATAGTTTAAGAGACCCATGGGACATTAAGCATACTAACACTCACATTATAGGGCTCCCAGAAGGAGAAGAGAGAGAGAAGGGGGCAGAAAACTTCTGAGAGAAGGAAGCAGACATCCAGGTCCAGGAAACACAGAGAGATCCAAATAAGACGAACCCAGAGAGACCCACACCAAGATATATTGTAATTAAAATGTCAAAAGTTAAAGATAAAGAGAGACTCTTAACAGCAGCAAGAGAAAAACAACTTGTTGGGTACAAGGGAAACACCATAAGGACATGTGCTGACTTTTCAGCAGAAACTTTGCAGATCAGAAGAGTGGCATGATATATTTAAAGCATCGAAAGGGAAAACCTTCTGACCCAAAATACTCTTTCCAGCAAGGCTGTCATTCAGAATTGAAGGAGAGGTTGTCTGCTTTTCCAGAGAAGCAAAAGCTAAAGGAGTTCATCTCCACTAAACTGCCTTATAAGAAATGTTAAAGGGACTTCCTTAAGCTGAAAAAAAGAGGGCACGAACAAATAACAAGAAAACATATGAAAGTAAAAATCTCACTGATAAAGGAAAATGTATGGTAAAAGTAGTGGGTTAACCATTTATAAAGCTAGTATGGCAGTTAAAAGACAAAAGTAGTAAAATTAACTATAACTACAAGAATTAGTTAAGGGCTACATAAGATAAAAAGATGTAATGTATGACACAAAAAATGGAAAGTGTGTGAGGGGAGGAGTAAAAATGTACAAGTTTTAGAATGCACTCAAATTTATGTTGTTATTGGGCACCTGGCGGCTCAGTCAGTTAAGCGTCTGCCTTTGGCTCAGGTCATGATCTCAGGGTCCTGAAATCAAGCCCTGAATTGGGCTCTATGCTCAGCAGGGAGCCTGCTTTTCCCTCTCCCTTGCCTTTCTCCCCGCTTGTGCGTGCTCTCTCTCTCTCTCTCTGTGTCAAATAAATAAATAAAATCTTTTTTAAAAAATCTAAGTTGTTATCAACCTAAAATAAACCATTATATATATATGTATATATATACATATATGTCATTATATGTGAATCTCATAGTAACCACAAAGCAAAACCCTGTAGTAGATACAGAAAGGATAACGAGAATGGAATCTAAACAAATACTAAAGAAAATCATTAAACCACAACAGAAGAGCATAAAAGAAGAGAAAGGAACAGAGAGAAACTATAATAACAGCCAGAAGAAAATTAACAAAATGGCAATAAGTACATACCCATCAACAATTAGATCAATCATAAATGAACTAAATTTTCTAATCAAAAATATAGAGTGGCTGAATGGATTAAAGAACGAGATTCATTTATATATTGCTTGCAAGAGACTCACTTCAGATCTAAGGATACACACAGACTGAAAGTGAAGGGATGGAAAGAGATATCCCATGCAAATGGAAGTGGAAAGAAAGCCAGAGTAGCAATACTTAAATCAGACAAAATAGACGTCAACACAAAGATGGTAATAAAGGACAGAGAAGGCACAACATAATGTTAAAGGGGTCAATTCCAGCAGGAAGATATAACATTTGTAAATATTTGCACCCCCAACATAGGAGCACCCAAATATATAAAGCAAATATGAACAGATCTAAAGGAAGAAACTAACGGCAATACAATAATAATAGAGGACTTTAACACACCACTTAAATCAATAAACAGATCAGAGAGACAGAATAAAGAAACATCGGCTTTAAATGACGTATTAGACCAGATGGACTTAATAGATACGTACAGAACATTCCATCCAAAAACAGCAGAATACACATTCTTCTCAAGTGCACATGCAACATTCTCCAGAACAAATCATATGTTAGGCTAACAAAACAAATCTCAATAAATTTAAGAAGATTGAAATCATATTAAGCATCTTTTCTGACCACATCAGTAAGAAACTAGGAATCAATTACAAGAAGAAAACTGGAAAAAGCAAAAATATGTGGAGATTAAACAACATGCTACTAAACAAACAATGGGTCAACAAAGAAATTAAAGGGGAAATAAAAAAGTTCCTGGAGACAAATGAAAATGGAAATACAAAAACCCGAAATCTATGGGATGCAGCAAAAGCAGTTGTAAGAGGAAAGTTCATAATGATACAGGCCTACCTCAAGAACAAGAGATATCTCAAATAAGCAATCTAACCTTATGCCTGAAAAAAACTAGAAAAAGAAGAGCAAGCAAAGCCCAAAGTTAGTAGAAGGAAGGGAATAATTATCAGAGTGAAAATAAGTGAAATAAAGACTAAAAAAATGATGGAAAAGATCAGCGAAACTAAGAGCTGATTCTTTGAAGGAATAAACAAAGTTAACAAACCTTTAGTTAGACTCACCAAGAAAAAAGAGAGAGGCTCAAACAAAATCAGAAATGAAAGAGAAGCTACAACTGTTACACAGAAATACAAAGGACCATAGGAAACAACCACGAACAATTATATACCAACAAACTGGACAACCTAGAAGAAATGGATAAATTTCTAAAGACTGAATCGTGAAGAAATAGGAAATCTGAGTAGAACATTTACTAGTAAGAAGATTAAAGCAGTAATCAAAAACCTTACAACAAACAAAAGTCTAAGACCAGATGGTTTCACTGGTGAATTCTACCAAACATTCGAAGATTTAACATATGTCCTCCTCAAACTCTTCCAAAAAATTGAAGAGGGGGGAACATTTCCAAACTCATTTTGTAAGGCCAGCATTACTCTGATACCCAAACCAGACGAAAATACCACAAGAAAGAAAATTACAGGCCAATATCCATGATTAATCTATCCATGATAGATGCGAAATCCTCAACAAAGTATTAGCAAACCAATTTAACAAAACATTAAAGAGATCATACACCATGATCAAGTGGGATTTACTCCAGGGAAGCAAGGATGGTTGAACACCCACAAATCTAACAATGTGATACACCACATTAACAAAATGAAGAGTAAAAATCGTATGATCAGGGGCGCCTGGGTGGCACAGCGGTTAAGCGTCTGCCTTCGGCTCAGGGCGTGATCCGGGCGTGCCAGGATCGAGTCCCACATCGGGCTCCCCCGCTGGGAGCCTGCTTCTTCCTCTCCCACTCCCCCTGCCTGTGTTCCTTCTCTCGCTGGCTGTCTCTGTCTCTGTCAAATAAATAAATAAAAATCTTTAAATAAAAAATCGTATGATCATCTCAATCAATACAGAAAAAGCATTTGACAAAATTCAACATTCATTTATGATGAAAACTCTCAGCAACGTGGGTATAGTGAGAACTTACCTCAACATTATAAAGGCCAGTATGACAAACCTACAGCTAATAACATACTCAACTGTGAGGAGAGGAAAAGCCTTTCCCTTAAGATCAGGAATAAGACAAGGATGTCCACTCTCACCACTATTATTCAACCTAGTACTGGAAGTCCTAGCCACAGCAATTATGCAACAAAAGAAATAAAAGGCATTTAAATTGGAAAGGAAGAAGTAAAACTGCCATTTTTGTAGTTGACATGATAGTATATAGAGAAAGCCCTAAAGAGTCCATCAAAAAACAAAACAAAACCCTGTTAAAACTAATAAATGAGTTCATGAGACTTGCAGGATGCAAAATCAATATACAGAAATCTGTTGTGTTTCTGTACACTAATAATGAAATATCAAAAAGAATAATTAAGAAAAAAATCCCTCTTACAGTTGCAGCAAAAAGAACAGAATACTTCGGAATAAGTTTACCAAGGGGGTAAAAGTCCTATACACTGAAAACTATATGACACTGAGGAAATAATTTGAAGAATACACAAACAAATGGGAAGATATTTCATGCTCAAGGATTAAGAGAATTAATATTATTTAAATGTCCATACCACCTAAAGCTATAGATTTACAAATTCATTGAAATCCCTATCGAAATTCCTTTGGCATTTTTCACAGAAATAGAACAGATAATTCTAAAATTTGTATGGGCCCACAAAAGACACCAAAGAGCCAAAGCAATCTTGAGAAAGAACAAAGCTGAAGGTATCACACTCCTGATTTCAACCTAGACTACAAAGTTACAGTAATCAAAAGAGTATGGTATGGGCATAAAAGCAGACACATAGATCAATGGAACAAAATAGAGAGCCCAGAAATAAACCCACTCATATACGGTCAACTAATTTATGACTATGGAGCCAAGAATAGACAGTGGAGCAAGACAGTCTCTTTCAATAAATGGTGTTAGAAAAACTGGACAGCCACACAGAAAGAAATAAAACTAGAGCACTATTTTATGCCATACACGAAAACTACCTCAAAACGGATTCAAGACTTGAATGCAAGACCTGAAACCATAAGACTCCGAGAAGAAAACACAGGTGGTAAACTCCTTGACATCGAATTTTTGGATCTAACTCCGAAAGAAAAGACAACAAAAGCATAAACCAACAGACGGGACTGCATTAAACTATGAATTCTATACAGCATTTGTTGAAACCATCAACGAAATGAAAAGGCAACCTATTAAGTGGGAGAAAATATTTGCAAATCATATACCTGGTGAGGGGTTAATATCCAAAATATATAAGGAACTCAAACAACTCAAGAGCAAAATAAATAAATAAACAATCTGATTCTAAAATGGGCAGTGGGTCTAGATAGACATTTTTCCAAAGAAGACATACAGATGACCAACAGGCACACAGAAAGACGCTCAACATCACTAATTTTCAGAGAAATGCAAATCAAAACCATAGTGCGATATCACATCACACCTATTAGAATGGCTATCATCATCAAAAAGACAAGAAATAACAAGTGTTGGAGAGAGTTGAGAAGAAAGAACCTTCATGCACTGTTGGTGGGAGAGCAAATTGGTGTAGCCACTGAGGCAAACAGTATGGAGGTTCCTCAAAGTTAAAAACAGGCCTACTAAATGATCCAGCTCTCCCACTTCTGGGCATTTATCGATAGAAAACAAAAACACTAATCCAAAACTATGTACACACACCTGTGTTCCTTGCAGCATTATTTACAACAGCCAAGATAGGAAAACAACCCAGGTGTCCACCCATGGATGAATGGATAAAGAAAATGTGGTACAGAGATACAATGGAATATCACTCAGTCATAAAACAGAAGGAAATCCTTGCCATTCACGACATGGATGGAACTTAAGGGCAGTATGCTAAGTGAAATTAGAGAAAGACAAATACTATGTTTCTTTCATATGTGGAATCTAAAAAAAAATGAACAAAAAAGCTCATAGATACAGAGAACAGATTGGTGGTTATCAGAGGGAAAAGGAGTGGAGAGTGGGCAAAAAGAGTGAAGCAGATCAGCGATGTGGGGATGGATGGTAACTAGACTGGTTGGTTGTGGTTATCACTCTGTAGTGTATACAAATATCCTATTATTATGTTGTGTACCTGAAACAAATACAATGTTACATACCAATTTTTCCTCAATAAAAAGAGAGAGAGAGAGAATCTTTAGGATTCCTTGGAATACGCTTAGAGAACTGATGCTATAGATTATTGGTATTTAACCTTTATCATTGTTTCTTTAGCATTGACAGGTGTTGCTCATTATGAAATGCATATTTGGAGTCTATTAAAATAAACATGTAATTTTTTCTTGTACTGATACAGTGAATTACAAAGATAAATTTTTCTGATATTTCCTAATCCTCAGGATTAAAAAAAATTACAACATGGCTTTCGAGATCCTGTGTAAGTCAGGATGATACTGGTCACAAGGGTCACCCAACTCAGAACAGATTTTCTCACTAACTAGACAGCCTGTGTGTGGTTTTATCTTTGGCACAGCTACCTCCAGGGCCTCCAGTGATACCAAAACATCTTTTCATTTTTCTGTCCATCTGCATCTGTCTCTGTCTGGCTCCATTCTCCAGACAGGAGTTTTACAAGTATCAGGAAAAATGGCCACTGGCAGCGCCAGACACATGATCCTGGCAGAAAAAGTGATTCTCTCTCACCTTGTTCACATATCATTTCTAGACAGAATTGTTGGTAGCCCACATTGGGTTGCTTTCCAAATGCTGGATGAGCAGTAGGTTGCCATTAGCAATTCAGCCAGGGTCATGTGACTATCCCAGTAACTGTGTGTGTGTGTGTGTGTGTGTGTGTGTGTGTGTGTGTGTGGCACTGGGGGTAGGAGGTGGACCTCAACTGGCAAATTCATAAAAACCACATGGAATGGGGGAAGAACTCCCAAGGCATGAGGTGCTATTACCACCAAGAAAAGAGAGGCAACGAGCATTCTGGAAAGGATGGGAAACCGAGCTGCAGTAGCCCAGTACAATCCACCCCTTGGCTGTTCGGAAGAGAAATGCATGCTTCTCATCATGCATAAAATCTTAAACTGTCCCTTGCTTAAATTATGCTCTCCTCCCACTAATCCCAAAGCACAGTCCTCTCCCCAGCAGGAGACAACCCAAAGTCATATCCAGGTATTGCCTGCCGCTCCAAATCCCAGATCTCCAAGCGATAGAGATGTGTTTTAGATATGGCTCAGTCCGACCCGCTAGGCCTTAACCATTAATTGAACCCTCCCAACACATCCTGTCTAGAAGGCTAATTAATGCACTCAGAAAAGGAAAATATCCAGCAACTTCTCTTTCCTTCTCACCATCGCTTCAGTGCTGCCATGACCGTATTCTTCAGTTCAGTCTTCCTATTCATAAGCTCCCTTTGGACATGTCCATTCACCATTCAGCCTATCTACCCTACCCTAATCCCAATGATTATATTTCCAAGATCTATAATTGGCTCTTCTTCATACCACTATGATGTCATCCTTATCTTTTGGAAGGGGATAGTAATTCCATTTTTCTAAGCTCTTCTCTTTGCTGTGTTAACTGTTAACTGTGTCCCCTTGAGGGTTTGTTCTCCAGCTGTTGAATGCCTTGCTCTCTGTTATGGTGAAAGCTTCCCTCATGGCCTTGGTGATTCTTGGATGGATGCTCACATCTGGGTACAAGATGCCCAATTTGCCCAGCTGGTCGATGCTGCTTCTCTTTACTGTGGCAACTGGGGTGCAGGGCTGGGTGACCTGCTGGGTCCCCCATTTCTCTTTCACATACCCACCATCTGAGTGCTCTCAAATGGCCATTCTGCCACTCCAGCCTGAGGTGAACTTCCATGGCCACCCCCGTCTTGACCTGTGTTAGGGGAAAGGAGAGCTCCTGCCAATCACTCAGAACCTGGTTCTGCAACCAGGCACCTCAAGAACGTTATCAGGCCCCCCAACTCCTATGTCCATCACCCTTGGGGTCAGAAGACCCCAGGACCCTTACATCTCAGGTAGCCCATGTTAGGGGTTCTTCATCAATCCAACCCAAATCCTCTCTGCATTTCATTTCTAGGAACTCCCCCAAAATCTCTGTTTCATTTATGACACTTTTTGTAATTGTTTTCTAGAGCTGTTCTAGATTCATGAGAGAGAAAGACAAAGAATGAGAGACACAAAGAGAACGATACGTCCTGTCATTTTCAGGGATTTGAAGCAGGAAGAGGAGGGGGGAGTGTGGGCTTAATCTGCCATCTGTAGCTTTTCCTCTTTTATCCCCCTATTAAAAGTACGTTATAACAGCAGATAATAAAGGATATGTATAGAATAAGATTAAAATAGAAATAGAAAGTCAGGACTGACAAAAGGAACAGGGGCACATATTTCAATCCTGAAGGTTACAGAGTTGCAGCCTAGCGGCCAGAGTAAAAAGCAAAACTAGACCGCGAATTCCTGGAGGGCAAAGAGGGTGTTTCAGCCACGGCGGTACTCTTGGCACCGGACCCAACCCAGCCCGGGCTCCTCTTCAATAAACAGTTGGTGAACCAACGCACTTACTCACTTGCTTCTTTATCAAACAACAGTCTTTGCTGTCTGGAAAGAACAAGGCATAAAATCTCATTGGCAATAATATTATCTTTCCTGTCAGTAAATTAAAAGCTAGTTCTCCTGTGTATCACAGAACAGACAGCATCTCTGACGCTGTTTTATAGAAAGCATGAAGATTCACGTGCTCGGTTTTCAAATGACCTTTGGCAAAGTCTAGAGCCTAACCTTCAGACAAACCCTGAGGAAGGAAATTCTTGACCCCACTGTCCTGTGTCCCAGGGCCCCAGGACTGTGTTCCACAGTCTAGTCTGGGCAGGGAGGTGGGGCTGGGAGCAGACTGTCCTGGCCACACCTCTCCATCCCTGGCTCGGACGAGGGGCGATTCTCTCATGCTGCCCTTGTCATGACCTAAGGTGTTCCATTTCATGGCCCACCTGCCTGACTCCCCGGAAACAGCACAATTGTTCGGAAGGCCAAGCCTGCATCGTCCTGCCTCCTGGGACCCCGGCATGACCCCTTGGTCTTGGTAAGTGCCGAGCTGGATCTAGTAGAAAGAAAGCCCCTTCTAGCTGCTGCTTGGAGCCCTGGCCTGGGAGCCCGGGGCCCCGAGTCCAAGTCCTGGGCCCTGGATGAGCTCTCGCGCACTCATTCTTACTCATTTTTCATTCGTGCTCTTCAGAAGGTTGGCAGGGCCCGTCCTGAGTGCAGCCTGTGCTGGGCATGGGACACCGAGAGACTGGTGAGACACTCTCTACCCTCAAGACCCGCAGTCTAACAAAGGAGGTGACTCACATCTAAGGCTCCTTGCCTGTGAAGGAGGTTACAATGCCTGTTTTCTGGAACTGTCAGAAAGTTTAAGGCTAGAAATCCTCCACAGCACATCTCATGCACAGAATCATGACGATGGTGGTGGTGGTGGTGGTGGGTCCAGGAGGCCCCCAGCCCTCAGCCCCCAAGTCTCCAGAAGGGCAGTGATGAGACCCTGTTTCCCCTCCCCTCAGCCTCCCCAGACCACGGAGGAGGGAGTGAATTGGGAAAGCAGATTCCAGCCCCAGCAGGGGGATTCCCGGGAGTTTGGCTTTATAAACTAAATGCTTTCATTAGCCTGCAGTTAAGTTGTCTCTTTGTCTGAAGATTAAGTAGAAGTTTCCTCCCTTAGTGAGGGGAGGTAGAGAAAAGAAGGAGCGAATTAGTTGATTCCCCTTCAAGGCCAAGGGTTCATTTTATAACCTGCCTACCAGAGCCAGGCCGTGGGGCTTTGCTGGAGGCAGCCCCACACGGTGGGGAGCCCTCGGGGCAGGCCCTGGTGTGCTTCTCAGCTCTGCCTCTTGCTAGCTCTGGACCTGCCTTGGTCTCAATTTCCCCATCTGTAAAATGGATATCAATGTTTGGGTGCCTTGGGTACATCAGAAGTGTGAATTATAAGCCGCTCCCCCCGACAGCCCCCAAGTGAACGTGTCTGCTCACTGATCTCTCATCTCAGGGAGAGGCTGCGTGGGGCCATGTCACCCAGATCCGCTGAACGGACCAGTTGCAGAGACAAGGAACTGGTGCGGAAGGCTGGTTGGGTGCTCAGCAAACCCTGGGAGGATCCGTGGCACTAGCTTCTCACTACCTGTGTATTCGTGTTACCCGAGGAGCTTATGGGAAAAGGCCAATTTAAAAAACAGACTATATATAGAGAGAGTTTATACATATATATGTATAAACCCCTGTATAGAGAATATATAGAGACTATCTCATATGTACATATTTGTGTGTGTACATACACGCACATTATACTGTTTTAATCTGAAGCATTAGGGAAAAAAGGCTCAGACAAAGATTCATTTAAAAGCTTGCAACCATGTAATGGCAACCCTGGAAACGATCCGAGCATGCCCCAGCTCCCGAGTGGTAAGTACCAGACAGCACCGCCATGCAGTGGAGTAGTATTCAGCTATAAAGAGAAAGGAGGTGCCGTCGCACGCTGCATGGACGAGCCTTGCAAAGGGCGTGCTGGGTGAAGGAAGCCCATCTCGGGGTCCTGCAAATTGTATGGCATGGACTCCTCTTATAGGAAATATCCAGAATGGCAAATCCGTGGAGACAGAAAGCAGATTGGTGGTTGTCGGGAGTGGGGGGGGAACGACTGCTCAGAGGCCCAGGGTTCCTTTGGGGGGGTGGTGACTGGATGTTCTGGGATTAGACATTGGCAGTAGTTGCAAAAAGCCGCTGAAGCGCATGCTTTAAAAGGTGGATTTTAGAGTAGGTGAGTTCTGTGTCAGTGAGGCTGTTAGGAACGTGCCTGTGGGCAGGAGCCAATATCATTGGGTTGTCCTCAAATTGGTAAAAGATTCACGTGGAGGATCTTTTCTCTGTGGGAGCTGACTTTGTCTCTGACAGAAATTTCTCCTCTGTACTATGGAAATAGAGCACCAGGACTATTTAACTGGTTAAATATCCAGCAGCATATTAATAAATCTGTCACTGTGTTTCTCAGTGTAAAAAAAAAAAAAAAAAAAAGGTGGCCTGGGGCAGCCCCGCATAGGCTGTCAAGAGTCCTGACTGCTGGAGTGTTTACCCACTCAGCTGATATTGCAGACTCCTGCGAGTGCCTCCTCTGTTCAGGACTCCGGCCCCCTGAGTGCCGAGCCGTGGGGGTCCTCCAGAGTGTCTGGCCCTGTGTCATCGCCGCTCACACTGGCGTCTGCCGGGCGGTCTCCTGGCCCTGGTCCTGGGGGGCTCTGTTCCTCCTCACCCCACCTCCAGGACCGAGCCCCTCTCCGCACGCTACCGTGGGCTCCTGGACCTCTTCCTGGACTCCCTTCTCTGCCGCTCTGGGGTCATGCTGCCTTCCCAGGAATGCTACAAAGATGGCCTTCTCTCCCCACATCCGCCAAATCCTCCTGCGGCTTTACTCGTTCCTGCTCCCCCCACTCAGCCCAGAAGACAATGGCAGAACACAGAGTTCTTTCTCAAGGACACAGGAACACCTCAATCTCTTTTCCCCTTCTTGTGGAAAATTGCAAAAAAAAAAAAATCAGTCACAAGTGCCTGTCATCCAGACGCTTACCTCCTGCGACATGATCGTATGTGCCTCCCATCGGGAGGGGGGCCCCTCTCTGCCCGTGAGTCTGAGCTTGGTCAGTTGTATGACCCACTTCGGCCAAGGGAACACCAGCAAAGGGGGTGCGAGGAGAAGCTAGAAAGCGCTTGCTGCTTCTAGCTGCCCTGAGTCTGCTGTGGAAACAGGCCGGGCTAGGCTCTTCGAGTCCCAGCCTTCTGGACGGCTCAGCAAAGACCCAGACGTGTGGGTGAGGCTGTTGTGGGTGACCCAACCCCAGCTGACACAGCAAAGGGTAGAAGAAACATCCAGGCAAGCCACAGAACAATGAGAAATACTAAATTGTGCTGAGTTAAGTCACTGAGTTTGGGGATGGTTTGTTATGCAGCAACTGCTAACTGATACACCCATTTCTACGTCTTCTCCAGCCTGGGAATTGTCCCCTCTAGGGAGACAGAAACTATCATGGCTCACCCTGCACTCTTTCGAATCTATCATGAGACCCTCGAGGCCTCTGATAGGTGGCACACAGGCTCTTGCAAATGGAAAGCATTTCATTCTGAAATGAAAAAACCGAGAGTGTTCACCTGCTGTAACTTTCCTCCATGTGACATGATGCCTTGTGGTCCACTTTTAATAGGGGAAGAGCTACAGGTGAAAGAGGAATTAGGATGAACCAAAAAGTAATTGTTAACGCATCAAAATATGATGTCATCAGGTATTTCTTGAGTGTCTACTGGAGTCGACACCTTGCTAGGTACTGAGGACACAATGATGAACAAAACAGACCCAAACCTAAGCCTCATAGATCCTACAGGCCCGCCTGGGACCCTGACATGGGGGTGGGGCATGGGGGAGGAGAGGGAGAACATTCTAGACAGAGGGCACAGGAAGTACAAAAGCCCAGCTGTGACCGGCAGGAGCTGAAAAAAGTCAGAGTGTCAGGAGACACAGAACGTGGGGGAGACCTGCTGGGGGGCTAGGGTGCCAGGCTAACTTGAATGGTATCTTAAGACCCCAAAAGTCCCCAAAGGAGGACTGGCCCAGGTGGGTGTTGCCCATCCCACCGGGCACCACCTGGCCCAGATGTTGAAGGTGGCCTGTCAGCAGCCTCCCCTCCCACCCCTGAGACCCACCCTGCTCCAGGGCCTCCTGTCCTGTGGCCCCGCCCTTGCTGGGAGACTGACCCTAAAAAGGCATCTCAGACTCCAGCCCTCCAGAAGCTTTCCCTAGAGTTCACCACCCCCCACAGGGTTGTGACACCCCCGCACAGGACCTGCACGCTCACGTGTCTGGCTTGGGGTCCAGCACTGGTCACAGCGGTGGCACCAGGATGCCACGTAGAGATGTGGGACTTGAGTGGGGGGGCTTAGGAGCGATGGACTTCTGGGTCCAGGCACCATTTGCCCTTGTGGAGTGGGGGAGCAGCCAGTGCCGCACGTGGGCTTCGGGTGATGGGTGGGGAACACAGGCATGGATGCCAGCCCCCCTGCTAAGGCTGTTAGGAGGAATGACCGCAAGGATGCACGTCCAGAATGTAGCTGCGGCACGGCAGGTGCTCAGGGCGTGTGTGATGCTGTTTCTGTGATTATTATCCTAGTGTGGATGGTGACTCGGAGCCCCAGGGGCACGTGGAGGGTCTCCTGGGGGTTCAGACAGTCAGCGAACATGCAGACACTAGAGGATGTCACCCTCTCCCACAGACAAGGGCCCCAGGGGCCTGGAGGGACAGTGTGCCCAAGTGTGCTGGAGCTGAGCCAGGCCAGGGGCATAGGGAGGAGACCCAGCCCTGGGTTCCTCCGCACCAGCCTGGGGAGGTCTAGACCAGACCTCGGGTCAGGGACCAGATCCGGGCACGGTGGGGAGGCCGGGTCCAGCCCCGGGCAGCAGGCCGAGGTATGGGGTGAGAGCAGCAGGCTGTGCGGCCGCACCTTCGCCTCTCCTAGTGCCCCGCGGGCGAGGCCATGGGGAAGACCAGTGGGAGAGCACATGCCTCTCCCAGCATGGGGGGGGGGGGGGGCGCCCCAAACGCTTCCTGTGGGGCAGGACTCAGACACAGGCAGCAAAGGCTTTCAGAATTGGGGTACTTCCCAGGGACTGGATCTCATTTAGTCATTTATTGAACAAATAGTTTTTACTAAGCTCCCACCATGTGACAAGCACGTCGTCCTACTTACAGGTCAAGGTGCTTACCTTCTGTGGTGGACACAGGAAGGTACCCCCAGACCCCTTCCTTGAAGGATGTGCTGCCCCAGTTCCTGGGGACTGTCAGCAGGTGCCCTCAGTATCACCCCTCACTGTGAAAGCCACCCCCACAGGCCTGCCTTCCCAGGCCCATGTCCTGTCACTGACCCACGTGTGTCAAGGCCTGCCCACCTCCCGACTCAGAACAGCTCCAGGTCCCAAGGGGTCACCCCAGCTGTCCTCACCCTCTGCCCACTCTTGCTTCCTCCCTTCCTGCCACAGGCCTGGCCGGGCCCCTCGTGAGGAGCCCGCTGCACATTCCACGGGGGTCCCCAGCCGCGCCTGACGCCCACAGGGCTGACAATCGGAGGACAAGGCCAACGAAACACCCAGGGAAGGACACCTTCCCGCACTGAGGGCTGTGAGGACAGGACCGGGCTGTCGGGGCCCAACAACTAGCTGATGTGTGAAAGGCAGCCCCGGAAGGGCAGAGGCGGCTCCCTGGAGAAGACATGTAAGCAGACACCCAGAGGCTGTGGAACAGACAGTCCTCCTACTCTGACAGCCGGGGAGAACGTGAGGGAGAGAGCAGCAGAGGCCAAGGCCCAAAGCTGCAAGAACTAGAGGGCCTCAGGAACAAAGTGGCCAGGGTGTCTGGATGGCATCTGGAGGGTACCCGAAAAGTACATGAGGGTATCTGGAGGCTTCCCTGAAGGGTTATCTGGACAGTACCTGGAGGGTAATTGAACAGGTATCTGGACATCTGGACGGTACATGGAAGATTACCTAGAAGGTACCTAGAAGGTCCCTGGAGGTGTATGGGGGGGGTACCTAAAGGGTACCAAGAGGAATATCTGGAGGCTTATCTGGAGGGCACCTGGAGGGGCATCTGGAAAGTTACCTGGGGGGGTGTGGAGGGAGCTGGCAGGCTAGGAGGGCTAGGCGGCCCCTGTGGAAGTGAGCCTGGGCCGCAGCCTCCCTGCCGAGCAGGGGGAGGAGCAGAGAAGAGCCCTCTGGGGCCAGGCCACCCTCCCCACCCTCCCCACCCTCCCCACTCTCCGGCTGCCCGATTCTGCAGAGGGTGCGGAGGCTGGGCTCCCGGGGGCCAGCCAAGGACCGCAGCTGCTCTAAAATCATCCAGTCAGCCATTTCACCCGCAGAAGCTCCGTGAGCTTCGGGCATTTGCATCCGAAGCAATGCGCAGCCCGCTTCCGCGCCTGGCGGAGGCTCCAACTGCGGGGCGCTGGGGCTGCGGGGCTGGGACAATTAATTAAAGATCCCAGGGAGCAGCCGGCTCTCATTAAATCCCGCGTGGGGGGTGGAGCGCCAGGTGAGAACTCCTCGAACGTTGCTGCACTTTCTCCGGAGCCAAGCATTCCCTCATCTATTATCTGCATCGATCCTGGCCAGGATCTGAGAGGCGAGGATTATCTCCCTTTTGCAAGTGCAGAAGTGGAGACTCGGGGTAGGTCCTGTGTCAGCGTCTCCCGCTCCCCAGCCAAGGGGCTGAGATCCACTGGGCAGGGCCAAGTCCTCTGCCCTGCCTCGGTGGGGGCCCATGCAGCTCTCTCTGGGTCTCCTGGGGCAGGAACAGGAACAGGAACAGTGGGGTGACGTCAGGGGGACTCATGCCAGGTCTGCTCCGCGGGCTGCAGACTACGAACCCTGGCCAGGGTCAGGGGGGAACAGGAGGGTGCTTGAAGACACTGTTGACCCCAGGAGTCAAAGATGCCATAAGCTGTGCAAAAACAGAATCCCCTGAGCGTGCCCAGACTGCCTCTGAGCCAGGTGATGCTGGGGACCCAGAGACAGGGTCCCTCCCTCCCACCTGTGCAGAGGGGCCCTACAAGACCTCCTGTCCCACAGGCTCTTCCTGCAAGTGACTCATGTTGGGTTTCCTGTAGCTGTGTTAACCAACAGACATGTCAAAAGTAATACTATGCACCCTCCAAGGTGAAATCAGGAAAGGGGCTGAAGCTTCTTCTGCCATTCTCCCTTGGAGCCCTGAGGCCACCATGCTGAGAGGAAGCCCAACCAGCCCAGGTGCGAAGACACGGAGAGGCTCTGAGAGCACACGGAGAGACACAGCCAGTGCCCAGTAGCTCTGGCCTCCCCTACCTCCACCTCGGCTCCTGTCTGTCCATCTGACAGCAATCGTGGCAGAAGGTCCAGCCAGGGGGCGCCTGGGTGGCACAGCGGTTGAGCGTCTGCCTTTGGCTCAGGGCATGATCCCGGCGTTATGGGATCGAGCCCCACATCAGGCTTCTCCGCTATGAGCCTGCTTCTTCCTCTCCCACTCCCCCTGCTTGTGTTCCCTCTCTCACTGGCTGTCTCTATCTCTGTCAAATAAATAAACAAAATCTTTAAAAAAAAAAAGAAGGTCCAGCCAGAACTGCCCCCTGGGCACGTCCCGTGAGAGATGAAAAAATGATTGCTGTGGTCTTACGCCACTAATTTTGGGGGTGTTTTGTCACCATTGAAAGAGGGCCAAACAGACAAGGAAAATGTGATTCCACAGTGAAACAGGAGCAGGGCCATGCAGCAGCAGCCAAGGGGTGGCCAAGAGAGAGGGAGGTCAGGAGAGGCTCCTTGCAGTTCCTGCCAGGGGCTCCCAGGCAAAGATGCAAGCCGTGCAAAGGCCCAGACGCAGGAAGGGCCTGACTTGCTGTATTTCCAGCAAGTGGCTAGTGTCCCAGGAGTGAATTCGGCACAGAGATTCAAGCGTGGGCCCGTGGCACATGGCAATGAGGAGACTGGAAGAGTCTCGAACTCGGAATGAGGTCATGCCCACATTTTAGAAAGAACATTCTGACCTATGTGTGAAGAATGGAGAGGAAGAAACTGAAGGTGTCAGGGCAATCTTTCTCCAGGGGAGGTCT
The DNA here is from genome assembly GCF_017311325.1 of Ursus maritimus. Lineage (NCBI taxonomy): Eukaryota > Metazoa > Chordata > Mammalia > Carnivora > Ursidae > Ursus > Ursus maritimus. Next base: position 1,503,910 of record NW_024423786.1, read on the forward strand.
TCAGTGACTTCGGGCACTATGTTGGCATGAGCTTGCTTTGGGTGATAATTGAAAATAGGTTGGAGGAAGCCATGTGTAAGCCAAGCCGTGGCAGGTGGAGCCTCTGCATGGCCAGCCCCAGGCTCCTGCCTCCAATGCGGTAACCGGGCATCTCTCTAGCTGGTACAGGGAGAACATCAGCTGCAACACTCAGGGGCGGGCTGAAAGCAACACATGCGCTGGGACCCAAGTCAGGAAAAGCCCTCTGAGGACCCCCCTGCCACACCTCCTGGTCTGCCCACAACAACCTGTGAGACAGGCGTCCCCATCCCCTGGTGCACCGAGACGGCCCCTGGCCCCTGAGGGGCAGTGAGAAGGATGGTGGCTAGAGATTGCCAGGGACACGGCCATGCCTGGCCACCATGACATCTGTATCCATTATCACTCCTACTGCAGGTGGCTCAGATGGGGGCCCCCCACAGCTCTGTTACTTCAGAGGCAGGGACATGGTCCCAGCCTGGCCAATCAGGGAGTCATTTAGGGATACTGACCTAAGCTGGGCCCGTAAGAAGGCACTCTGGGACTTTGGTAAGAGCTACTGGGAATGAGGAATGCTTTCTGGTGGGGTGGCCAACCTGGGGAAACGGACATGAGTTGATGATGGCCATTTTCCCCTGCTTTGGGGAATTGATATGGACGGAAATTTGTGTCCCCCTCCAGATTCTTATGTTGAAATCCTAACCCCCAACATGATGGCATTAGGAGAGCTTTCAGGAAGTCATTAGGTGATGAGGGTGGAGCCTTCATGATGCGATCGGTGCCCTTCTAGGAACAGACACAGAACTTGCTTCTCCCTGTGCTTTCTGCCGTGTGAGGATCCAAGGAGCAGACAGTCTGTCAACAAACCAGGAAACGAGCTCTCACCAGATACCAGATCTGCCAGCACCCTGATCTCGGGCTTTCCAGCCTCCGGAACTGTGAGAAATAAGCATTTGTTCTTTAAGCCCCCCGATCTACAGTATTTTTGTTATAGCAGCCAAACGAAGAAATATTTTCCTGAGCAACGCAGAGGAAAGCAGAGAAATAGAGAAAAGAGAGAGAGTTGATGACATCATTGGAGCACCTGGATCCAGCCATGCCTGAAGTCTACATGGACTTCCCAGTTTTACGAACCAATAAAGTCCTTTCCTTGCTTAAGCCACTCTGCGTGAGTTTCTATTACTTGCAAACAGAAAGGAGAAAAGAGCGATTACACCTGTAATGAGATGGAAAATCTTTTCATCCCCAGAATTCCTCTTGGGGATGGCACTGTCTTTATTTGGAAGAAATATTTTTAAAAGCATTGACGCTTGAAGGTAAGAATCCAAGGGACCTGACTGTGGAGAAAAAATGCTTTATGGGAGGAAAGGGAGAGACGTTGTGACTTCACCAAGGGAGAGCTCGCCTTGGCAGGGACCCCTCCTGGGGCCTACCCCCACCTCACCCGCCCCCGGGGGGGGGGGGGGGTAAATGCTAGTCTGAACACACAGCAGACCGTGCAAAGGTGGAGGGGACCCCGCGATGCATCTCGAGGGCAAGGCTACAGGGGAACCCGGGCGCTCGGCCGATGAGGTGGCGCGAGAAGGGCACCCTTTGCCTGGCCTCCCCTGCTGCAGAAGCGAGACTGGAGCACAGTGTGGTCAGACGTCCTTGCAGCCTGGGTTCTGGGTGTGCTTTGTGTTTCAGCCACTCGTCCACACTCACGTGAGATTCGGAATGCGGAAGAGAGGCAGAGAGGCCCTGCCGGCTTTGCTGCAGCCGAAAACCCGGTGTCGCTGTGCCTCCCCAGCAAACACAGGGCCTCCCCTGCGTCCTGCGTCCTGCGTCCTGTGTCTACACAGGTGCATGTGGGCACTGGCTCTGTGGGTTTGGAAAGGCGGCATGCGGGGTTTCAGGAGCTGCTGTGGTCCTGGGAGCCAGTCTCCAAAGATGGCGTATGCCCCCTCCTTGCAGGCGACGTCAGGAACAACAGGGCTTCTGCGAGGGCAGTTCTGCCATGTACAAGGCTCATTCCGGGGCGGGGGTAGAGGGGGGTCCGGTGGAGAGCCCCTCCCCCTCCCCTGCCCACAGCGTTACAGTCACTTCACCCCTGTAGGAAATCCCTTCTGCTTAGACAGGGAAGACTTGCCACCCTGACAGGGGAGAGGTGAGGTACGAGGGTGGGCTGGGAGGGGTTGGCCTTCAGCTGGAGCATTTGAAAGGTTTGAGGGGGCTGCTTTCCCTTGAGCACCCCATCCCCCGAGTACCTCGTGCCCCCGGACAGACCCATCAGTCCAGCCCCGGCCACTGGACCACGCTCAGCAAGGGCCAAGACAAGAGTGCTGACGTCTTAGAAGGGAGGGCCCAGGAGCCACCTCCCTGGGCAGCTCAAGGCAGCAGGAGCCTCCAAGACCAGCCACACCCACAGCCTCTGATGGAGGCTCCTTCCCATCTGCCTAGAGCAGGCAGACACCAGCCTCAGGGGACATCTAGCTGTCCTGGGATCCCGCCAGGCCTGCTCTGCCACCCACTCCCCCAGGCCTGCGTGGGGTGAGGCTGAGTGACCACTGGGGCTCAGAAGGGCGGGAGGGAGCAGAGAGCACGGTGGGGCTCCATCTGCACATCACGGCTGAGTCACTGCTGAAGGTGTGGCCCCACCTCTGGGGAGAGTTGGGAGATGGACCAGGCCACCAGCTGCCCTGCAGGGCCCAAACCTGTAAAAAAAAGCCACGAGCAGGTGGTTTTAACACAAATTAGCCCTTACCGTGCTCTGGGCTCAGAGGGAAGCGTCTTACATTTGTAATTCATTTAATATTTGCAACAGTCCTATGAGCTAGGCAGTTTATATACCCATTTGCAGACAAGGTAACTGAGGCATAAGGAGGTCTAATAACAGGTCGTAGGGGGCTGGAGGGGCAGGATTTGAGCCCAGTGAGGGAGGTGTCCTAGAGCCAAAGAGACCCAGCTCTCAAGAGGTGGGGGCACAGAGCCACACAGTAGGGGCCAAGACTGGACTGTCACAAAGTAAAGGATGGAGGTTTGAGTCGTTTAACCAGATGGCTGAGGGGTGCAGACAGGATCGGGGCAGGGGTTGTGGGGGAAGCAGGCAGTGGCCATCTGACTACACAGCCTTGATTGAGCTAAGTCTGAGTAAACTCCCCGGGGGCAGGGATGGGGGGGCACATGGGGATTTCTCCCTTTCCCGAATCCAGAGAAATATGTGGAATATGTGGTAACTCTCCCCCCCCGACCGCCAACATCCCAACACACACATATACACATACGCACCTCCAATTCCTAAGCAAAAACTTTGTTCCCCAAGATAAATCCTACGACACTGGGACAGGCACTGTAATAACCTGCTAGGGTCTAGAAACCGGCATGGCCTTTTTGGAAAGTAACTTGGCAATAGTAGCAATGGACTTGAAATAGTCATAACTTTTGAACCTGCAATTTCCTTTCTAGGATCTGTCATAAGGAAATCATCTGAAATATGAGAGCTCTAGGCACAAAGATGCCCATGACAGAAACACCGAAAACGGTGGGAAATTGGAAATAATCCCGAAGCTCGGTGATGATTATGAAACTAACTAATGGCACATCTGTGTGATGGAATATTGTGCCATCATTAAAAAGAGGATTAGAAAGAGTTTCTAACTGTGGGGGAAAATGTCGGGAAAAAAGACGGGTTCCAAAGTTGAGGTCATATGTAGGACCACGGGGGAAAGTGTGCCTGAAACAAAGCCTGGGAGGAAATAGACAAAATCATTCATAGAAATTGACTTGCGGTCTGGAGGGACTTACTTATTTACTTCTGCTTTTTTGGTGACTTCCAGGTTTTGTACAATGACCAGTCATTGTAAAAAATAAAGGGAGGAAGAGCTCTTGCCATCTGAAGCTCCTGAGTTTCTCCTCTCAGCCCTCAGGGGACGGGAGACAGCAGCAGGCTCACCTCCAGGAGCTGCCTGGGTCGTGGTCTCCGTGGTCTCCGCATGCCACTTCCACGCATTTCCATGGAGCGACAAAACAAACAGGCTGGGACAAACAGGGACGAGGCAAACTTGTAACTTGGACCCCAAAGTTCAATTGTATACATATAGGATGGGGAAGATCCAGCCTGAAAACAAAAAGTCACATAAAAATAGTTTAGGGACGTTCAGCAGCCACAAGCTGACCGTGAGAATCAACACTGAGACAGAGTTGGCTTGGCATCTGAGGTCATATCACAAGAAGCATACTGACAAGAAAGAGGGAGGTGGAGATTACAGGCAGGCCACATGTGGGATTTGGATTACAACTTTCTGCCCCCTGCCCCAGGGCATTCTGTGAGCCCATCCTGGCCACCACAGCCAGGTTTACAGGGGGTCTGGGAGTTTCCTTTCTTGACCCTCTCTCTCTGGTATCAAGGAAGTAGAAGGGGTAAAAAGAGGCTAAGAGAAGAGCTGGCCAGGAGCCAGAAAACTTGTTTCCCCACCACATCAACTGTTTAATTGGGCTAATTCTGTGGCATTTGTGCTTTTGGGCCTTTGTTTCCCTTTGTCTGCGCCGCTCCTGATTGGAACATTTGCTGTTGCTTTTGTGCGTTCCTAAACCCAATCCCCTCTGATGATTACATGAATGTGTTTCTGATGGATGTTTTCCAGAGCCCTTTGTTGCCTCAATTAAGGGATAATGAACAAGAATTGTTTCTATTTGTAAAACAGCCCAGCCATTTCCCACTTCCCAATTGGTGGGACAATGTGTCTTAATTAAGCACAAAGACTTGTCACTTCCTCTACTGTCAAGATCCCCAGGGAGGTGGTGACGGAGGAGCAGAGAAGGGATGGGAGGTCCGGGAGCCTGGGGTGGGCCTGGAGGGGCCTGGAGGGGCCTGGAGAGTGCAGTGGGCAGTTCCCAGGCGGCCAGGGCTGTATGGCTTTCGCTGTGGCACCGGCCCGCATCTGGTACCCAGGCCCTAGAGGAGGGGGACAAGCTGCCCGGGCCTGGGTACCAGAGCCATGGCCTTGCTCGGCTGGGCCGGGCACTGTCCCCTGGCCGCTGTATGTGGTGTTTGTCATGAAGAGCATTGTCTGTGGAAACAGCTTGCCTGGGTTTGGTCCTGGATCCTCATTCACTAGCCAGGTATCCCCGGGGCAAGGACACAACTCACCTAAAAGACGAGAACCAGCAAAACGATGGTGGCCCCAACCTCCCATGAAGAGCGGGCAGCCCAAAGGCGCTAACACATGGAAAGTGCTTCGAACAGCCCTGGGCGCAGGGTGAGCCCCAGATAAATGTGGATAAATGTGAGCGATGACATTTTTTCTGAAAGCAGTACCCTCGCTTTCCCCTGGGACCCCTCCCCAATCCCTGGGTTTAGGAGAACAGAGTGCTGCCGTGAGCCGTTGCCACTCCTTGTCCATCCCTCGGAAGAGCTGGGCTTGCTGAGGGGCCCGGGGGCAGGCTGGTCCTGGAAGAGCGCTGGTAGGAACCTGGAATGTACCTCTTTTTTTTTTTTTTTTTTTTTAGATTTTATTTATTTATGTGACAGAGAGACAGCCAGCGAGAGAGGGAACACAAGCAGGGGGAGTGGGAGAGGAAGAAGCAGGCTCTTAGAGGAGGAGCCCGATGTGGGACTCGATCCCGCAACGCCGGGACCACGCCCTGAGCCGAAGGCAGACGCTTTAACGACTGCGCTACCCAGGCGCCCCTGGAATGTACCTCTTGAGGCGAGCTGCACTCGAGGCACCATAAGGGACGTGAGGCTGAGCAGAAGGCAGGGACAGGGTGTGAGAAGTGCCGGTCCATCCGTGGGCCAAGCGCTGGCCTGTTAGCACTCGATCCCGCAACGCCGGGACCACGCCCTGAGCCGAAGGCAGACGCTTTAACGACTGCGCTACCCAGGCGCCCCTGGAATGTACCTCTTGAGGCGAGCTGCACTCGAGGCACCATAAGGGACGTGAGGCTGAGCAGAAGGCAGGGACAGGGTGTGAGAAGTGCCGGTCCATCCGTGGGCCAAGCGCTGGCCTGTTAGCTGTGGGAGCGTGGGCCGGTGCACGAGGGCATCCTTGGACAGCCTTGGCATGGAAGGAAGCACAAGAGCTCAGGACAGCGGCTGTTCTCCCTTGCGTGGAGAAACTTCAGTAGGTCAACAGCTGACAGGGCCGTCCTGTGCCCCGATGGAAGCCACATCTCCCCTAAAGCCCTCCTGCAGCCCGGTCGCCCTCACCTCAGCCCATCAGCGAGGGTCAGGAAACAGTGCTTTCCAGACCCCAGGGCCCTGACCCCGTCAGGCTCCAGAAAGGCTAACGTGAGTCCCCAGCCAGTTCCCAGTACTTCAAAAGACCCAGTCATCTGTGGAGAATAAGACCACAGTCGGTCGTTTTGCTGTGGGTAGAAATTCCCTCCACCTGAGGGGTCTCCCTGGGAGTGGGGGGCTCACTGGTCAGCTGTGTGTTTTGAGGATTGGCTCTGTGGCTCTGGGGCTAATACGAAACCTGTCAATAAAAGGTGCGTTCTTCCTACCAAGCCCCGAGCTGAGTGCTGGCTGCAGGTCCGTGAGGTGGTCATTATCGCCATCATTCTCCTTTTTAAAATAGGACCACCGCAGCTCAGAGGAGCCCACCAGGGTCACCGGGAATTTGTGGAGACAGGATCCGAACCCAGGTCTGTCCAACTGCACCACCGACGGCTGCACCACAGTGCGGTCCTATCGCTGCTGGAAAGCTCCTGCTCTTCATGCCACAGCTGCGGCGAGGCCCACATCCTCCGCGGGATCCTCCGCGGGATGAGCTGCGGTGAGAGATGTTTACTGGGGATAAACCCCTGTGAGGAGGAGAAGGGAGCAGGGCGGCGCAGCCAAGTGCAGTGCAAAATCGAGAAACTCAGCCAACTCAGAGGGAAGGTCTGGAGCAAATACTGCCCCTCAGAGTGTCCCCAGCCAGTGGGAACGGTGGGGCCTTTATCCTCCGTGTCCCTCTGGAAGGGCAGAGCCTCAAGGCCCATCCTCTGCAGCTGAGGCCTGCAGGGAGGGCTGACGGCTGCAGGTCCTCTGCTGACCGCACCCCTGCAGCTGGGGGGCACCTCCTGGTCTGCCACACGGTGTCCCAGGCCCCGTTACAAGCCTTGGATGGCTCCTCACCAGGGCAGGACCCAGCCAAGCATCTGTGCCAGGCCCTCACGGTCCATGGCATCTGGCCTCTCCTGTTGGAAGCCTGCCCCTGCGCCCACTGCTCCTCTGACCGCACTCCACCCCTGCACAGTCTCCTCTCCTGTCGGTTAATTCCTCCTTACCGGCAGGCCACCAGGGACTGGGGCTGACCACCAGCCCTGCTAGGTTATGGGGTCCACCTCCGTGCCTCACCCACCTCTATCCCCTATCCAGAGCGAGCTGAAGTCTGACCCATCCCTCTGGCCCCTGTGCTGAGCCCAGAGCCAGGCTCAGAGCAGCAGGGGCCACCAGCCGGGAAAGATGACTGGAGCACTGGGGAGCCCAAGTGCCAGTGGCCCTGAGGGCTGAGTGCTTCGGCAGATGAGAAAGTTGCTGGCACTGAGCAATGGGCATCACCTAAGGAGGCAGCCACCGCCCGGCTCCAGCCAACTCCAGCCAAACCACCCCCTTTTCAAGAGAATTCCGAAAGCTAGGTTTCTAATTCAAAGACCTCAATTTTCTCAAACGATGGCATCTGCTTTCGAATCAAGGGAAACACGGGGTTGAATGGCCTCAACCAAGACTGCCGACAGGCTCCCTCAGGCCCCGACTGGTTTGGGGACGAGCCTGAGGAGTGGGGCACACAGCTCGTGCAACTGTAAGGACTGTAGGCTTCCTTCTGAGGGAGGGGGACCCCATAGGGAGGTTCTGGGTAGGGGAGAGGCCTGCTTTTCTTACTGTGTAGTGGCCCTGGCTGCTTTGCTGAGAGCAGCTGGAGCAGGGCAGGGGGTTCTGACAGTTATCCAGAGGGAAGAGGAGGTTGGCCATGAACTCCAAGGTTCTGGCCTCAGCAATGGCAACACGTCATGGCAGTCCTCTGTGACCGGAGAGGTGGGAAAGGGAACAGACTTGGAGGGAAAAGGAGAGCAAGCATGTGCAGTGGTGGGTCTGGAGCCTGGGTGAGCCCCGGGAGCTGTCCAGCACGCAGTGGGAAGGGGGGGTGGGTCTCCCCTAGCCCCTCCCTACACCTCATTGGATTAACTGTCAGCATATCTCGCCTAGGGTGGGCTCTGCCCAGGACCCACATGCTCCTATCCCTCATGTGACAGGTGCAGAGGGCCCCAGGTTGCCATGGCAATGGAGACAATGTGCTGGAGAGCGCCCTGCAGTCAGTGGCGCCCCTCCACCACTGAGGGTCGGTCAGGCAGGGGCACAGCCTGTTAATGAGCCCAGCCCTGGGGTCCCCAGGACCCAGTGACTGCTGCCAGCTTTACAAAGTCCATCGTGCTGGTGACCCGCCAATGGGTCTCTTTTTCAGCAGGGGTAGTGGGCAATTTACAGCAATCCTCTGCCTTGGGACTTCTGGACCCTTGCTCACTGAGTGACCCAAGGACCAACTAACTGAATGACACCTAGGAAACTCATTTAACCCCTCTGGCAGCTCACCTGGGAAAGGTGAGCCTCACAGCCTCACTGAGATGATTACTCTCCCCACGGTCTCTCTTAGCTTAAAGGAAAGTGGGGGTCTCCTCTTCCCACAACCCCGGTGCTTCATCTGTCCTCCCCCCTCCTCTCCCCTCACTGCCTGGCAACCCCAACCCCTCCTGACAGCCTCTTCAGACAACCTGTCCCAGTGGTTACTGTCCCTTCACTTCTGGGGACAATTGTCTCCCCACCTTTACAGACACTTTCCATGCCTGTAAAAGCTGGTGTTGGAACATTCCCAGCCAAGGACTGGAAAAAAGAAAGCTGACTTCCGGGGAAAAAGCAGCCACCCCAGCTGCCTCCCTCCAGCATCCACAGCTCATTTATCTTGCTCTCCCTTCCTTTGTCTATCCTCTCTCCCTGCCTCTCCCCCTTCCCCTCTGCCTCCTACAAAGCAGGGTGGCCCTGCAGCTGGCAGCCTAGGTCAGGTGGAGCCCAAATGTCTGTCACCAATTTGAGGGACCACTGGCTGAAGGAAGAGCAAGGCAGTGCTGGGACCTCTCACACAGGATCCTGTCTCATTCAGTGTCTACAATATTATGTCCATGAAGGTTTATTGTTTCCATTTAAGACATAGAAACAACTGAGGTTCCCAGAGATACTGGACCACCTTTGTGATGGTCAAGGCCCCACGGCTAAGGAGTAAGGGAACCAGGAGTGTGTGGAAAGGGGTGGTGTCTTCTTGGCCCCACTGTGGGGTTTCTCTCTTCAACTCTTAGACCTTGCAAACCCCTCATCTTCCTCCTGTTCATCTGTGTCTGCAATGTAACTCAGAGGTTAGAGCACAAAGCTAACAAGGGTATGGCCTCAATTAAGCCCCAGAGACCACTGAGCTCTGACCCCAGGCTGAGCCAGACTATGCCTGGCAGTGAGGATGTTGGATACCACGTCTGGGATTTGCCTTTTTGCACTCCGATCTCTTCCCTTCCCTGTCCCTGCTGGGCATCACAAGGCACTACAGTTCCCAAGCCCCCTTGCCCTCGGTTTCCCAGTGGCTTCATCCAGTGGGAGGCACTGGTGAAAGATGGAAGGCAGGAGGAGAACAGCCAGGGTATTTCTGCCCTCTCAGTGGCGGTGGGCAGTATCTCTGGTCCTCTAAAACTGAACCCCCTCCATGGTCCCAGCTGCTGCTAGGAGGTCCCCGCCACGGCTCCAGATGCGGCCAGGCCTGGCTTCTAGGCTGTGGCGACACTACCTTCTCTCTTGGGGATGGTAGTCACTGATCTCTGGCTTATTTGACTTGCTTCTAATCACTAAGATTGTTTGGCTTCTTAGTGATTCTATCACTTCTGGAATGAATTCCCTGTATTAAATTCTCTTTGTTTATAAGACCTAGGGCGGCTTCTGTTTGGGGGCAGGGATCTTACTGGCACAGTTCTAGACACTCCCCACTGGAGAAAGAATAGGGAGCCAGCCTTCGCCATTGGAGGGAGGGGCATGGAGCAGAAGGCACGTCTCCGACCCACAGTATTACGGTGAGGTGGCCACAGCCCACTCTGGACTGACATCCTCCTGCATAAAGGACAACAGCAAGCATCTTGGCACCTGCGTTTGTGGGCTCTTGTCCAGGTAAACTTGAGGTAAGGAGCTGGCGGGTGCTCAGTCTTGGCCACCCAAGCTCGCACGCTCTCATCTTCACTGCTCTGAGCCCAGGCTGCCCGTGCAGAGGTGAGGTCACAGCAGGGACCACATGACTTTACAGCCCTACCCTGGGCAGAGCCAGCTAGACTCCTGAGCAACGTCAGCAGGGTCAGGCCAGTCCTGGGGAAAGACGGCAGCTGGCAGAGGAGTCAGTTCCAGGGAGAGCTCCAGGCAAAGTTTAGATGGAGCCCCAGAGACCTTGCTCATTTTGTCCCTTGGGATGACAACAGCACCTCCCTGGGGAACTTGCTGTCTGCACAGCGCAGCGAAGGAAGGAACACTGTTAATGAATCAGAGGATGCGAGATTGCAAAGACCTCAAAGAGGTCTAGGGTCCAGACTGCCGCCAGCCCGGGACCCCAGCCACGCAAGCCTAGGATGGCAGAGCATCTGTAGTGATGGGGTTCCCTACCTATCAGTTATCCATGCAACACTGAGCAGCTCTGATGTCTGAGCATGGAATAATATCCCCGAGGAAGAGGTACACATGGGAAATGTTGGCAAATGGAAATAAAATTCCACTTTATTGTTAGAACTCTGGCGGCCCTGGCTAAATGTGGTCCAAAGGGCATTTCTTCCTATCTGCTGCCTAGACAGTAACCAGCTGGCTTCCCCAGGGCCCATGTCCATGCAGCTACCCTTCCTTGGTGGCTGGCCCACCCTCTCACATGGCCACAATGTCTGAATCAGGGATGAGCACAGTGCCCAAGTCACCCTCATCCAAAGCCTTCCCCAGGATACTCATGCTGGAGCCGGCCCCTTCAGAGATGAGGGATTCCAGCCTCTGTCTCTTGTGTGTCCATTTTCCCAAAAGATGCAAACAGGGCTCTCTGCCCCAGCCCCGTGTGCAGGAGCATTTGGGACCAATCTAGTACTACACATAACACTTCCAGAACAAAAGCAATGCTATGACTCTGGGAAGGGGCCAGGAGAGAGAAAATGAGAGAAAGAAGATAGCTTCAAGGTGTTATTTTCACCAGGAACCATCATTCGTAGACTGTGCTCCAACTGGAAAAGCCCTTTCCTCATATACATTACAATCTTCAGGCCAAAGCAGCAGAAACAGAAATGACAAAAGGAACATAGCAGAAGGATCTAGGGTAGCTGGACAGCCAGGCTTCAGGAAGGCCAGGAGCCACAGAAGAGTGGAGTCTGAGGCTGTAAGAACAGGCAGGCAGCCTTTATCACATGCTCCCAGGGAAGCATCCACGCCAATTGGCTCTCACATGGATCAGTCTGGAAAACAGAAACCACTCCAGGTCTTTTGAAGATAAGTATTTAATAGAGGGGGTTGGTTATGTAGCTGATGGCGCACTGACAAGCCAAACCACCTGCCACTCCTAAGAGCAGAGAGGGGACAAGAGAAGGGGCTGGTGCTGGCTTGGACTCTGGGGCTGCCCAGGGGGCCCGAACCCCAGCAACAGCAGCAGACAAGAGCCTCCACCTGGAGGCTAGGGCCACCATGGGAGACACCACAGCCAGAGGGAGAATCTGCCTTTCCTCCTCTTCGCTAATCTACGTGTGCCTCCCACTGGTGGAAGCTACTGGAAGTCAGAGAGCAAGAGAGCCTGGGAAGGCATCCCTCCTGTGCAGAGCAGAGTGGGCAACTAGTGCCAACCCAGCACGTGTTGCTCCTAAGTCCTGGGGAGGAGGGAGGATGACCGGCGTGGCGTGAATCTCATGGCCACCCCATGGACAGAGGAGCATCGCGCTAATGGACAGACCCACCACGGCTGACGTCACAGGGGAGGGTGCTTCCCCAAAGGGAAATCAAGAACTTTCCCAAAATAAGGAAAAGCAATGCGAAGCAGGCAAAAAGCACAAGCCTCCCCTAAATCCACGAGGAAGTTGGCTGTGAAGCACCCTGTCTCACAGGTAAAAGCTTCGCCTGTGTGCCCGCCTTTCTCGGGGCTTCCTAAGCTTCCTTCTCCCCTTAGCACCCACCCTGACTATCTCAAGCTCTCGGGTGCCTTCTCGAGGTGATATTGTGTGGCAGCTTTCAGAAAGACGCAAGAGAACTGTCTGGCTTGAATGTCAGCTTGGCTGCTGGGCAAGAAACTTCACGCCCCTGTGCTTTGCTTTCCCCAGCCGTGAAATGGGCATAAAAATATGTTTTCCCTTCCTTCTAAAGAGTTCAGTGCGGAAAAGGAGAGAAAGAGTAACTTCACAGTGGAGACACCCGACAAGCATGACCTCAGCCAGGTGCTCAAGGTCAACACCCAGTGATACATCATGCTGACAGCGGGCTCCCGTGATCTGACATGATGAGAATGACCCTTTACCTCTGGGGTCTTCCTCCCCAAACCTATAACCCCAGCACTGTCATGAGGAAAGACGTCAGACAAATCTCAGTTGAGGGCATTCTACAATATACCCAACCAGCACTTCCCAAAACTGACAAGGTCATCAAAAACAGAAAGTGAGAGACTGTCAAAGCCAAGAGGAGCCTAAGGAGACGTGATGGACACATGTAATGTGGTGTCCGTCGTGAATAGGGTTCTGGGGCTAAAAAAGGACATCAGGTACAGACTAAGGAGACCTGAGTCCTCTGTGGACATTCATGAATGATAATGTGTGAGTGCTGGCTCGTTCGCTGTGACAGTCGTACCACACTGGTGTGATCAGGCAACAACGGGGGAAGCGGGGTGAGGGTATACAGAGCTCTCTACACGTCCCTTGCAACCTTTCTGTCGATCCCAAGCTAAACTCAAATAAACAGGTTATTCAGCCTGTGACATTCCTGCATCTGCACCTGGGGTGACAAGCCATCCACAAGCCAGCCCTGCAATCCAGAACTGACCTGTTCTCCACTCCTCCTTGTAAGCAGGAGCACTTCCGGTCTAACAGGCACTGGCCGGCTGGCCCTCGCCTCCTGCTGCCCCAATCTCCTGCTCCTCTCTCCACTTGTCATCAGCCCCAGAGGACCCCAGGACATCTTTATTCTGAGCCATGGGGCTGCTTGCTTCCCTGCCCACAGTCAGGATGGCCATAGGCCTGTGAGTTCTGGTGTCCATCCTCTACTGCCAATCCCAACCCACTTGAAGAATCACCCTCTACAGGTCCCTCTGACCTGTTCCCCAAGGCCCTCCCCATGAGGCCGTTCCCCTACTTCCAACATCGAGGCTGAGCCTGAAGCTGACCGCGGTGGTCCTGCCCGACTCCCCAGTACAGGCTTCGGATGCCCTAACTTCACATGTCTTCCTGGCGTCGTGTCACCTCGGGGCACAGACCGTGCCTGCTCCCCCTATAGTAGCTTTGTCACCTTGAGATTCCCACCTTAATGCAACATGTGGCTCTGCCCATGGTCTGGGATGCCCCCCACCCCTCGAACCCACGTTTGTCTGAATGCCCATCAGCTCGTGAGTGTCACCCAGGGAACGTGCTCCCTGGCTCCCGGGCTGAGCTGTTGGGGCCACTGTGGGATTCTGGCACCTCTGTGGGACTCATTCTTGGTCCCCTTGTGGAATCAGCCCCTCTCCTCCCCTGCACGGTATCCTTTGGCCCAGTCACCCTCCACCAGGGAGAATAGTAGCTAACACCTCCTGACAGTTGGTCTGTGCCAGGGCCTAGGCATGTGGCTTATCCTCACACGGGCCTTTGGGGTAGGTACAGATGGCACCCCCTTTCGTACAGATAAGGAAACAGAGGCACAGAGAGGCTAGTATGTGGCAGAGACGAGATTTGAACTCAAACACTCTGCCTTGTGCTTCCAACGTTAACCCCTGTACTGTACAACCAAAAGTATAAATCCAAATGGTCCGGAACGTTCCAAGGTAGCATGAGTCAATTGCTGTCGGGGGGGTGGGGGCCAGAGAAGGGACTGCCCACCCCCAGCCCAGCACGCACAGTAGTCTCCGCCAGCGGGCACGACAAGCCGGTGTGGGAGGCGTGTTCTGACCCCGTCTATCACCTCCCCGGGGGCCAAGAGTGATGGGCTGATGGGAGGTGACAGCCAGTCACAACGCCATTACCTCATCTGAGGTACATCTAACTGAAACGTGAAGCTGCAACAAGCACAAATCCTAGGCAGAGAGCAACTCCGCGCAGGAACTTTGCAAGCATTACATGTCCTCTCTCCCTGTTGCAATCTGTGTAGTTTATCTTCCGAATAACAGGGCTCATGACTGAAGAACAAGTCTCACTGGTTGTCGCTCCGAGAGAGGAAAAAAATGCCGTTCCTTACATGGCAGATATCCGGCTTTTAGACCCGTACGAGGGATCTGAGTGGGGCGCTCTGGAGCTGGCCCTGTGTTCCCCTGGATTAACTGCTGCTTTCTCCGCTTCTTCTCCCTTTCACACGTCCGCACTGAGACCTGATTTTAACCCCAGTCCATTCTTATTTGGATTTCTTTTTTATAAAATTATTTTCTTTTTTATCATTTTTTTTCCCATCATGACAAGTGCATTCCTTAGACCTCATCACATTTCACCCAACCCCCCCATCACCTCTGGTAGCCATCCGTTTGTTCTCTGTAGTTAAGAGTCTATTTCTTGGTTTGCCTCTCTCTCTGTTTTTCCCCTTCGCTCATTTGTTTTGTTTCTTAAATTCCACACGAGTGAAATCATATGGTATTTGTCTTTTCTGACTGACTTCTTTCGCTTAGCATAATGCCCTCTAGCTCCAATCACATCATTGCAAATGGCAAGATTTCATTCTTTTTGATGGCTGGGTAATATTCCATTGTATATACCACCTCTTCTTTATCTATTCATCAGTCGAGGGACATCTGGGCTCTTTCCATAATGTGGCTATCATTGATAACGCTGTTACAAACATAGCAATTGGATCTACTGTTTCTGTAATTTTGGGTAAGTACCCAGTAGTGCCATTACTGAATCATAGGGTAGCTCTATTTTTAACTTTTTGGGGAACCTCCATACTGTTTTCCACAGCGGCTGCACCAGCTTGCATCCCCACCAACAGTGCACGAGGTTTCTCTCTCTCCACAACCTCGCCAGCACCTGTGGTTTCATTCTTACTTGGGTTTCTGATGTCACTTTTTCAAAGTTCAGAGCAGGCATCCTTTGTTCACCTGCCATATTCTAAACATCCTTGCTCTTTCCCCAGGGCTTTCCCACTAGATTGAAGCAAAAATGATTATTCAAATGAGAATACTCCAGGTCCTGGCTTTCATTGGTCTATGCAGCAAAGTTTTAGCAAGTGCCTATTATATTCCAGGCACCATTCTAGGCATGAGGCACGAAACAGTAAAAAAGAACAAGTCCCTATCCTCAAGCATCGGTATGTGTTCATTTAGTGGTTCTTGGATTCAAGAAAGAAAACCCCAACACTCAAAGGCTATTAATTCACTGTTTTCCTTTAAAGCAGGAATTCTAGGGGCCCCTGGGTGGCTCAGTTGTTAAGCCTCTGCCTTTGGCTCAGGGCGTTATCCCAGCATTCTGGGATCAAGCCCCACATCGGGCTCCTCCACTGGGAGCCTGCTTATTCCTCTCCCACTCCCCCTGCTTGTGTTCCCTCTCTCACTGGCTGTCTCTCTCTCTGTCAAATAAATAAATAAAATCTTTAAAAATAAATAAATAAATAAATAAATAAATAAATAAATAAAGCAGGAATTCTAGTGGTAGGCGAGGGTCCAGGACCAGTTAATTCAGTGAACCACTGATGGAAAGGACCCAGGTTATTTCCATCTCTCCACACTTCCATCATCAGTGGGTTGGCTTTGCTCCTCGAACTAGCTCTCCTCATGGCCACATAATGGCTGCCACAGTTTCCGGCATCTTACCCAGATACAAAACTGTTCAGAAGAAAAGGGAATTTCTTCCATCTGACTCCTTTTAAGAATAGCAAAATATCCATGCATGATTAAAAACTTCCTCAACCCGATAAAGGTCATGGATGAAAAACGCCCAGCTAACCTCATACATATTGGTGAAAGACTGAATGCTTTCCCCTAAGATCAAGAAAAAGCAAGGATGTCTGCCCTCAGTGCTTCTACTCAGCATTGTCCTGGCGATCCTAACCAATGCAATAAAGGAAGAAACAGAAATAAAAGGCATACAGGTTGAAAAAATACAGGCAATACAATTATTGATGTAGAACATCGTAAAGAATCTAAAAGGGAGTTGATAGAACTAATGAGTGACCTCGACAATAGTAGAGGACACAAGGCCAATACACAAATTTCAATTATAGCTTTATATACTAGAAATGAACAATTTGAAATTGATATCAGAAGTACCATTTACAATAGCATCAAAAATTATAAAATACTTAGGTATAAGTCTTGTAAAATATGTTCAAAATTTCCCTGCTGAAAACTAAAAACGCTGATGAAAGAAATCAGGGTGCCTGGGTGGCTCAGGCAGTTAAGCATCTGCCTTTGGCTCAGGTCACGATCTCAGGGTTCTGGGATTGACCCCCACATCAGGTTCCCTGCTCAGCTTCTCCCTCTCCCTCTCTGCGCTCTCCCTCTCCTTCTGTGCTCTCTCACTCTCACTCTCTCAAGTAAATAAATGGAATCTTTAAAAAACTCAAAGACTGAAGAAAAAAAAAAAGGAAAGATAAGCCATATTCCTGGATTGGAAGATTCGGGATATCAGTTCTCCCTCAACTGATCTATCTATGTATATACAATGCAGTTCCAATCAAAATCCCAGAGGGATTTTTGTAGAAACTGGCAATCTGATTCTACACTTGATATGAGAAGGCAGAGAAACTAGAATAATTGAGATAATTTTTTAAAGAGCAACATAGTTGGGGGATTTGCACTACTTGATTTCAGGAATGATCATAAAGGTACCATCATCGAGAAGTGAGGTGTTAGAGAAAGGGTGGGCGTAGAGATCAATGGATCAGAACAGAGTCTAGAAATAGACCCACACATTTATGATCAATTGATTTTTGACAGTTTCTAAGCCCATCCAATGGAGGAAGGGTAGTCTTTTCAGCAGATGGGGCTGAAACAATTATATATCATATGCAAGAAGGAGGAGGAGGAGGAGGGAGTGGGGCGGGGGAGGAGAGGAAATAGAAGAAGAAGACGAGGAGTCGGAGGAAGAAAAGGAAGAAGAAGGCGGGCAGGAAAGAATTGCAACAACTTCAATCTGTATCTTGAACCGTATGAAAAAAATAACTTACAATGGCACAGAGACCTAAATGAAAACCTAAAACAATAAAACTTTTAAAAGAAAACATAACAAGGATCTTTGTGACCTAAGTTGAGCAAAGAGTCCTTAGATTCAATACCAAAATCACAATTCATTTCATAAAAGAAAAAACCGGTGGATTGGATTTGATCAAAATAAGAACTTCTACTCTTTCAGAGACACTGTTAAGAGCAGCAAGGACTCAAAGAATATATGCACAAATCATGTGTCTGATAAAAAGCCCGTGTCCAGAATATATAAAGAACTCTCAAAACTTAATAAAAGGAAAAAATAGTCTAATTGGAAATGCACACAAGATTTGAACAGTTCAATGAAAAAGATACACAGATGGTAAATAACACCTGAACAGATGCTCAGGACCCTTTGTTTAAGGAAATGTCAGTTAAAACCACAAAGAGATAACACATCTATTTCTATTTTTCAAAAACTTACAAGTGCCCATGAGCATGTGGGGCAACTAAACTCCCATACCTCCCTGGAGGCGTGCAGAAGAGGACAGCTACTTTCGGAAAGGGTTTGGCAGCTTCCCTTAAAGCTAAACACACATCTACCACATGCCCCAGTCATCCCACTCCTAGGTATTGACCTAAGTGAACAGAAACGTGTCCGCACAAACTCTACAGGAATGTTTATGGAAGCTTTACTCCTAATGACCAAAGCCTGGAGACGACCCAAATATCCCTCAGCCGGGAAATCAATAAGCCAACTCCCGCGTGTCTGTGCAGCCGTGCGCCCTTCTGCCATAAAAAGGAAGGTGTATGTAATGACATGGACGAGTCTCAAATTCCAGTCAAAGCTGCGCACTGTGTGATTCCATTCATGCAGCTTTTAGAGAAGGCAAAAAGCGACAGGGACAGAAATCAGCTCGGCGGTTGCCGGGGGCGGGATGAGGGGGCGGGGCACGGAGGGCACCGGGGAGTCTGGGGGCGACGCGCTGTTTTACAGCTTGATTGTAGCGGTGGTTCCATGGCTATATGCAGTTGTCAAAACGCACCGAACCATCCACTAAAAAGGGTGAGTTTTACTTTGTGTACCTTATACCTTAAAAAAAAATAGGAAGGAAAAATAAGAGCCTTTCCCAGAAACAACCTCACACCTCGAGCTGGACTCGGGCCTCCTGCGGCTTTGAGAGCAATCAGTGGTGACAGCAACAGAGTCATGGCGATTGGTTTAGACCCATCAGCAACGGTAGGACTGGGAGAACCCGGAGGGTGGGCAACGGAACCAAATGTGGGTCTTGTTAGGAAGAAAAGAGGTAGGAAACACCCATGTTAGGCGGGCTACTACCTGGGAAGAGACAGACCCCAAATGGACAGGTAAAGGGAAATACTCAGGGTGGGGTTGTGCACTGCACAAGGAAAAAAAGGGGGACCGTCCAGGCAATAGGAGAGGCCAGTGGGCCTCTCTGTGGAGGTGACCTTGGAACCCAGACTCAAATGAGGGGACAAGTCCTAGAGTGTGAAGAGCAGAAGATGAGTGCCCCAGGCAGAGGGAAGAGCATGGCAAAGGCTGGGAGTCAAGGACAAGGCCCCTCTCCAATGGAGGAAGCAAGGGGGGCAAAGGGGCAAGTAAGCAGCATGCGGGGTCGGGGGCCTGGTTTCTGCCCCAAATGCCACAAAAAGGCACATGAAGCCTTTGAGCAGTGGGATGACATGATCCCCGTTATATTTTAAGAGGATCACAGCTGCTGGGAAATGGGCTGGAATTGCAAACAATGCAACTGGGGACTGCATTCTCCCGGTGGGAGACGGCGGAAGAGAAAAACCCCGGAGGCAGCAGGCTGGCTCGCGGGCTGGGGGGCTGGCTGGATGTGGGAGAGGGTGGGGGGCAACGAGGCGTCCAGGGTGACCCTAGGATTCCAGTCTGGGAACCTGGTGGCATCGCTCAGATGAGGGGGGGCCAGGGCTGCTCATCGTGTTTGCTAAGAGGTCCCGGAGACATGAACCGAGGGGTCTCAGTTAGGCAGTTTGCTCGTCTGTGAGACAGGACACGTGACGCCTAACTCATGGGCAAACGGCGAAAACAATCTCTGGGCAGCGCGGTTGTGCAAGTGAGCAGCGTCACGAACCTCCCTTCACAACCCCCTGCTTCATGCCCGCAGCCCTGTGAGCGTCACAGAAACGGCCTACATGGCCTCCCTGCAAGGTCGCCGTTGCATTGTTGAGATGCTGAAACTGAGGCTCAGGTGGTTCGTATCATATGGTCAATGTCACCCAGTGGGGAAGCGGAGGAGACTGCCCCAGAATGGAGCTCATCTCTGGCCACCCAAAAAGTTGGGCCCTTCCCACCTTGCCTCCCCAGTGCAAAAGGTTCTTCCTTTCTCAGTCTGTAAGAGTTATGCGGGAGACAGGGGCTCCCCAGCACCTCTGCAAACAGTCAGCCAGGCAGCCTGCTCCCCTTCCGGCCTGGGGGTCCAATCTGCGGGAGCAGGCCGCCCAGCCTCACCCTCCAGCCAGAAGCAGCAGGAACGTCTCTGCAGCCGGACGCAGTATTTCCAGGCGGCAGAATTAATAGGGCAATTCCCCATGCAGAACTTAGCTGGCTCCCGTGCTAAATTAGCATAGATAAATATTTTTGAGAGAGGAGAGAAAATAATGCATTTTGCAATAAAGCCAGAGCACAGCCCTCTGCAGCCGTTCTGTGAATCTGGATGAAATGAATTTGCACCTGGAGTAATTGAAGGCGCCATGGTCCTCTGGGACCGGGAGCAGGCCCAGCCAAGCGGATAAATTCCCTCCACTCGGCAGAGCTAAAGGTTGTCAAGAGGCTGATCCCTAAGGTGGGCTGGGGTGGGGGCGGGGAAGGCACCAGGGCCTGGCGGAGGGATAAAGAATAAAGAGAAAGATTGCTCCCGGGTCTAAGAGGGCCACCTCCCATATCACACCTGCCGGCCTTGGGGGCTCCCACCGCCGCTCTCTCTAGATGAACACGAAGCACCCAGGCGGTACAGTGTAGACGGGCCTTGCCCCATCTGGCTGCCAGGAGGGTCTGGCACCCGTACCCTACTCCCAGCTCTGTGGACACTGTGAAGCTCTTGGAGCGCCTCAGTGAAGGGCCCAGGAACCCCAGTTAAGGATCTGGGCCTCCCAGCAACCCCACATCTTCACAAGTCTGGTGAGATCAGCTTCCTAAAGCACTCTCCCACCTGAACCCTCCTTTCCAGCCCCACTACCTCCCCTCTTGCAGCCTCACCATCACTCACGTGGATTGCCGTGAAGGTCCCCTCACCCAGCAGCGGCCCCAAGGTGGGGGTTTGGGGGTCAGAGCTGCTCTCCAGCTGTACACACAGGTACAGCTATATACCAATTGTTTAAAATACAGAAACACTTCAGAGCTGGCTAGCAGACAGCCCGTCTGTACCTCCTGACCACCCAGCTGCCCCTGAAGCCCAGGGCCCCTAGTCTCTCCAGGAGGCAACAGCAGGTTGATGTCTGGCACCAAAAGGCCCTGCTCCAGCTTGAGGCCCACGACTGCTCCCGATCCACTGGGACCCTACTGCACCAGTTATAAATACTTTTAATATCTCCCCTGGAGGGGAACTCACCTCTCCATAATCCCCATCAACGCCCCCACCACCCCAGTTAGTGTAGAAGAGAGGAGTTATTCTCACATGCCAAGAGCGCCTGGCTGCCCGCCCCCATGTCCCCACCGTCGCTGCTTTCCCCACACCAGCTGAGGGGAGAATTTCTCTAAACCTGGCCATGCACTGCCCACCTTGCTCTGCTCCCCCGGCATTCAAGGCCCTCCCCGTCTGGCCCCGTTGACTTCTCCAGATACTCCCTAAGACTAGCTGGACCACCAGCAGAACTGTCAGGATTCAGGTCATGCCTGGGAGACAGGTAAGGGGAGCTGGCTGAAAACTAAAAGGAGAAGAACTAGACCAAGATGAGATCACTGGAGGTCCCCAGAGCCGTGCTCCCACTCAGTGCAGGCATCACGCCCTGGTGAGCCGGTCAGCGAAGGGGACGTGGCTGGAGCCCTGCTGCTGAGGCCCGAGGCTGCACCTGCCTTCTGATTCCGGTGCCCAGGGGATGGGCGGATGACCATCTGAGCATCCACCTGCCTCTGCCTGAACAGGTTGGAAGAGACCTGCCCAGCAGGGCCGGGGAAGTGGGTGTCCTGCTCAGGCTGCCCCGCCCCACTCTCGCCCATCCTTCCCCAGAACTTGAGGGTCTTCTCATGTCTAAGACCTCAGGCCGTGTGTATGTCAAAAGTCTTGGCAAATGCTTTTTCTCTAGCGTCAACTTGTTTCCATGTCAGTGGCTCTCAATAGGGGAGGAATGTATCAGAATTCCTCGAGATGCTTTTTTCCAACTACACACTCCAGGCCACTTCCGTGGGATCCAGCAAAGTACTCTGTAGGGAAAATGCCAGAATCCCCTGGGCGGAGAAGTGGAAAGAGGATGATAGCCAGTGTGAAAGCTATAAGCACCCTGAGATTCTGATAGCCCCCCACCACCACCACCGGACAAGGGCAGGGGCAGGGGAGTGGGGCTCCTCTTCCCTCCGCCTCTGTGTGTCACCAAGCATCCAACAGGACACCTGTCTGCATGGCCAGCTCACCTCAGGGGACCCTAAGCTCACACACGGCTCCGGGATGCCATCAGCTGTGCCAGGACGGAGGGTTGGCACATGGCCTGAGACTCAGCCACCTTAAGCAAAAAACCCAGCAGGGTTCTGCAGGAGGATGCGGGTGTAGCCGGGGCGTCCCACCTGCCCAGGACATCTCTACCTGCTTACTGGCTTTGTTTTATAAACACCTCCATAGTGCCAGGCCTGGTTCTAAACACTTGACATATACAAACTCTTTTAATCTTCCTAAGAACACTATTTCTAAAGTAGGCGCTGGTATTTTCCCCATTTAACAGATGGGGAAGCCGAGATACCGCAGACAGTGTAAGTGGCTTTGCACAGCCACATAGCTAAGTGGCAGAGCCAGCATCCACACACAGGCTCTGGCAGAGCCCTCATTGCCCACACTCCCATGAGCCCCTGGGAGAGGCACTGGAGCAGGTGGGAGCAGAGGGCAGGCTTTGATGGCTTCCAGTGCAGCACTGGACAGCAAAACTCCCCGTCCCTCATGCCAAAGAGGAGCAGCCGTGAGTGAACTGGACCCAGGTTCTCAACGTATAGGAGCTTCCTGCAAATTAGCTAAACATTAAGGAAAAACCCGTGTCTGGGCCAGGACAAAGCTCATTAATGCACATTTATACAAGTCAGGACAATTTCTTCAAGCACAGACTTAGAATGCCTTCTCTGCAGACGCTGGTCACAGAGGTCACCAAAAATAGCAACCGGCCCAAGGCTGTAGCTTTCAGTAATTGCAGCCGACAGCCTGCGGTTTATTTCTCTCCCTGAGCCCACCTGGGTGCTCACAGTGGTCTCTCAGAGGATCAGAGTCTTGAGTTGAAGTTCTAGATGTGGAAAGGCATTGCTCTTAGATCCTGTACACTCCCCCCACCCCACTGCACCTGTTTCTTGTGGCCCAGCCCCAGTATCTGTGTGGTTTGTCCCCAAACTCGATGTGCACCACAACTCTGCCAGATGCGAAGGGTCTCCGAGCCTCAGTTTCACCATCTGCACGATGGACGTCATGCCCTCCTTTCCAGTTGCTGTGAAGTCAGAGTGATGGGTGAACTGCACACCGCACATAGCGGGAGCAAGAAAGTGGTACCTACTCTTATTATTAGAAATTGTGGACAGAAAAGGGTGCTGTGTGCCACAGGCTCTGGGAAAGAGATCAGGCTAAGCGAGGGAGATTATGAGATTATGAGCATGGTTGAAGGTGGGGGCTGACAGTGCCCCCACTGCTGACCAGGCAAGGCACAAGGGCTCCCTTGACCTCCCGGGGGTGTCCCAGAGTGGTAAGGAAGTTACCCTGAGCAGAGAAAGACCACCTGCCCCTGGCTGCTGCCAGGAATCCCAGCAGGGGCAGATCTGTGGCGGAGTGGATGCAGGCTGGGGCTGAGGAGTCACTAGGGACAAGATCCAGCCAGTCCACCGGAGTGAGGAGCTCCTGGAGGGAGGAGGCCAGCGGGGGTGGTGCCTGGATAGGCTCAAGACCATGCGTGAAACACAGGTAGGCAGAACCCACAGCACATTCAGAAATCACAGCATCAGAGGTTCCTTCACCCTCCACCCTCCACCCATGCACACCTGGTAGGAACTGAGACACAGAGGAGGCAGGGGGGCTGGAACCCCAGTGAGCTGGCAGCACTCCAGGCCAGCTACAGGGCCAGTTATGGGGCCTCCTCCGGTGCCCTGAGAGTCCCAGGAGCAGCCAACAGTCCCTTCTCACTCTCGGCTGGGTTTCCTAGGAAACGGGCCAAGTGCATCCTGCCACAGGCAGCCCCTCCCCCACACACCTCCTTCTGCGGTGTGAGCAATGAGCGATGAGCGCTGCTTGCTCTTCCAGAAGTGGGGGCAGGAGGCCGGGTGAGCTCAGCCCAGACCCCCAGGCTGCCGCCAGTGCTGGCTGAGTACCCCCAGGGAGTGAGGATCCGGGGACCCGAAAGGCACCCAACTTACTTGAAGGCACAGCCACTCAGCCTGCCTTGATGAAGCCGCAGAAGACAGTTAATTTGGGATCTCAAAATCTCCACAATAGAAAGACTTCTTTAAAATGTGGTTAAAACGTGTTTTCTAGCAACAGGGAGAGTGTTGAATACCAACCGCTAAGGCTCTGGGAGCCCTTCCTCAGCCAGGCTCCTGGCTGCCGGCTTGTCATCCCATGTGACCACCCTTGCACCCGCCCCACGGGCAAGGACCTGTGCTCAAGGGGGGGGGGGGGCTGTCCCAAGCTCCGAAACTGGCAGGTGACAAAGCTGGAATTTCAGGTCACTGCTTTAGTCTTTCTGGAAGAGACTACCTTCCGTGAGCCGCGGA
This sequence comes from Ursus maritimus, assembly GCF_017311325.1. Lineage (NCBI taxonomy): Eukaryota > Metazoa > Chordata > Mammalia > Carnivora > Ursidae > Ursus > Ursus maritimus. Next base: position 1,528,174 of record NW_024423786.1, read on the forward strand.
AACAGGACCGACATTCATCTCTTTCTCCCTTCCTCTCTCACCCTACCTCCCCTCCCCCCACCTCCTCTCTACTTTTGAGCATTTTCCAATGTTCTGTCACGAGGAGGTCAATTTTTTAATAGAATCAAGAAAGAATAAACCTGTTTTCCCGAGAGGAGCCCGGATCAACACCCCTCCCTCAGCGTTGGAAGCAGAGGTCACGCTCGCATCTACCACTCAGCCAAATGCAGAAGCCGCACCTTCCTGGTCGTTCATCAGCTCTTAGTGGAAGCAAATGGCACACAGGAGTTTTGAGCTGCATTGTCCTGACTATTTCAACGAAACTGTGGCTCTGAGTTCCCCAGCCTGGACCTCAAATTGCCCCCCGCCCCACCCCGCCCCGTTGACGTGACGGTCTAGAAGTGTTGAGGAAGGAAACGTCCTTCAACCAGCGGGTCACTGTCACTGCTCCTGTCCTTTTGGCTTGTGCTCTAGGACTTGGCTGCCCCTTCAGAGAAACCTTTTCAGATCCCCCAAACATTTCCTGAGCCCCTATTATGAGACAGGACTCCTACCAGGCACGAGGGACTCTGAGATAATACAGACCCCCCCTTCCTTAAAGAGCTCAAAGCTTAGAGAAGAAAATGGACAATTGCACAACTAAACACCATTCAGCATGCAAATGCCCGGATAGCGGAGGGCTGGGGAAGTCATTGAGGGCTTCCTGGAGGAGGCGACACCTCAGCTGCCTCCCGAAGGAGCAGTAGCTGGCCAGATGCCTGGCCCCAGCCTCACCACACTCCACCCCACCACCTGCTGCCCCTTCCCCCTCACCATACTCACACAGGCTGTGCATCCCCCAAACTCAGGACTTCTGCCCACACTATCCCTTTTGCCTGGAACAGTCCTGCATTCCCAATGTCCCTGGAGAGCCAGCTCTTTACTCACGCTTTAGCTCTCAGTCACAGTGTTACTTCCTCTGGAGATCATCCCTCACCATGAGCCACGTCAGGGCCCCTGATGGATACTCTTCTGGCACCTTCCTTCTTCCTGGAACGTTCCAGAGTGTAATCCTATAATTGTGTGACCATCCCATTCATGTCTCTCTCCTCCACACCAGACCACAAGTGCTTGGAATGCAGGGACAGGTCTCTTGGGCTCCTGGGTGGGCCGCACACAGTCGGTGCTAGAGCGGAGTGCAAGCATGCTGGAGGCACTTGGCAAACACTTGCCAAAGGTAGGAAGAAGGAAGGTGGAAAGGGAAGAAGGCAGGAAGGGCGAGGAGGAGGAGGAGAGAGAGGCTCTAGGGAGAGAATAGGGATGAGGGGCCTGCGTGTTTGGGGAACGTGGGCCAGCCTGGGGCATATGGGGATTGGTGAAGTCAGTCGGTAGGGAGCTTCCTGTGCCTGGCTAGCCGGGAGGTCGTGGGGGGACTTGGGACCAGTGGGCGACATATTAGCTCTTTGTTTCAGGGTGTTGGGACTGGTGCCCTGTGCAGGGAATGGCCTTGAGGGCTCTGGACAGCCAGGAACAGCAGCCGCCACATGTCTGTCCTCCTTCCTCGGGTAACATCCCTTCCCCTCCTCAAGGAAAATGATCTCCACTGCCTGCAGCCCTGGGGAAGCTGTGCAGGCATGCACACACACACGCACACGCGTGCACATGCGCACACGCAGGCACACACATGAATGCACGCAGGCACACGTGTGCGCACACGCATGCACACGCATGCACACAGGCATATGCACACCCGTGCACACGCACACACACGCAGGCACACACATGCACGCATGCAGGCACACGCCCCAGCCCCTGGCAGAAGCGCACCACCCAGGACTGGCTGACTATAGACCACTATCCCCTGGAAAGAGACTAGTCCCAGTGGAGCAAGCTGGGGGCACAGGACCCATCAGGTCGCTCCAATCCCTCCCTGGGATTGACCTACAAATGCTGAGGCAGAGAAGTTTTCTTTCTGCTAAACTGGCAGGAAGTAAATCTGGAACAGCCAACAGCCACATCTCTCCCTCCTTAGAGAGCCGCAGAAGGAAGCTGACAGCTAGAGGGAGATAAAGCTAGACACACAGAGGGGGAGCTGATGTTATCACCTGAGCCCTGGATCCGGCTGTGCCTGAAGGACTTCTCCTGGCCCTCCCAGGCTCTGCTACTTACAACCAAAAGAGGCTTCATTAACGCAGACATTGCTGCCTGGAAAGGGGATGTCATGAGGGACAGACCCCATGTTGCGGAGCTGGCCGAGTCTCGAGGTAAGAAGGCCATGCCACCCCCCAGCCCCTGACTTGTCATGCATCAGACCGCAGGCAGTGCTGTCATCATGGGCTGCATCTTGGGACCCAGACTGCATGCTTCCACGGCTGAGGGGGGGTGGCTTGGGGCGGGGGGAGGCAGAGTGTTGGCTACTCTTGCCCCCTTCAGTTCAACACACTGGGGGAAGCGGGATGATCCACTTACCTCCAGAGGGAAGAGGCTGCAGCTTTGTTTAGAGACATCCTTTCTGAGTGCGGTGAGAAGCTTCAAAGCTTCTCGACACCCCTGGAAGGAGGGTGCTATTATGTCTCCATTTAACAGATGAGGAAACAGTCTCAGATAGGTGCGGGCATCAGGACCACGAGGAGCCCTGATGGTGTCAAGGTTTAGAGAGGCTCACAGAACAGATGGGGTCAAATGCAGGCTCCAGAGAGCACGGTCCAGCCAAGGGGGTCAGAGCCCACAGGAGGCCTGGAGAAGCAGAAAGGTGGCTGAGGCAGGAAGGCACTCCTGAGGCCAGAGCCGGGGACGGGAGGGCCGGGGGTATTGTGGCTAGCTGGGCTCAGAGCTGACGGCTGCAAGACCCACTCCACGCCCCCGCTGCTGGGGACTTTGGAATCTCACCTGCAGAAGACTTGCAAACTCCAGGACTGGGTCCTGGGGCACACAGGTAGTGGCTCCAGGCCTTTGCTGAGCAGGTGGGGAGGCAGGCCCGACTCCAGGCCACTCCCTGAATGTTAGCAAGCATTGGTCCCTGCCTGTGGCTGTGCAGCTAGGGTGGGGACAGCACGGGGTGGGGCTGTTAGGGACACCAGGCAGGCTCTGGCTGCTTCTGCAGCTGCTATGACCGGCATTACCCCCGCAGTGCCCTGCCCCATCTCTGTCATTGCAGCTGCCACTGCCTCTGTCGCTGGAGGTGGGGGGAAGGGGAAGCCAGGAGGAGAAATAACAAACAGACCCAGTTTCCCCAAATCAACCTGTCGCCACAAAGGGAGGGAAATTAAGAGGCCTGGCCAAAGCTGACCTTCTGTTTACATTTTCCTTGGAAACGAAGAAATAATTGCTGTTGCTGTAAGGAGCCGTCTTCAGATGGCCCCCCTCTCGCCTCCCCCCTTCCCCCTGTCCTATTCAAGCGCAGCCAGGGATGACACTGGAATCTTGAATCAAACTAAGTGGTTACTATGGTGTCAGCCTGAAATTATGAATCTCCAAGCCGGCCAGCACAGAGGCGCAGAGCCAGGGGTATACAATTAAAGCAGAGAGACCGAGGAAAGAGAAGGCACATTGTATTTCAATAGCAGCAAAATTGCACTTCCGAGCACACGAATTAAAAAAAAAAAAAAAAAGATGTGCTTAGAAATGCAGTTAGAAGCATGATCGAGGACAGGAATGGTCCCGGTTCTGCTACCCACTCATCACCTCCCCTCCCTGACACACTGTCTCCTTCTGCCCCTCCGGCCACAGAGAGCTGTGTGCAGCAGCCCTGCCACACACCCCTGTCCTGGCCCAGGGAAACCCTTGGCCACAACCCAGTGTGGAGGCCTGGGCTTCCAAGCTCAGGCACCAGACCTGGCATACATCTCTTGGGCATCCTCCTCGACATCTGTTTCTCTCAGCCCCACATGGAGCCATTTACAAATGCTGTGAGCCCCACCTTTAGACATCTGGGTGAGAGCCCCCTCTCACACCACTACAGCTACCACCCTGGCCCCAGTCCCTCATCTGGGCAATGGCACTGCAAAGAAAAAGCCAGACCCCTCAGGTGGCTTCCCATGCTCGCTCAGGGCTGACCCCAGTCCTCTCTGACTCCTGTCCCCCTACTTCCCCCTGGGCCTTCACTGCAGCCACACTGGTCTTCTGGCTTTTCCCTGAATTTGACAGGCACACTCTTGCCTCAGGACCTTTGCACTGACTGTTCCCTCTGCAAAGAGAGTGTCCCCAGATCTCTGTGATGGCAGGGATCTGTCTGCTTTGCTCGATGCTGTAATCTTCACGGAACAGCACGGGTATGCGGGGTGCTTAGTGAAGGCAGGATGCTCACGGACCATTCCTCATCTTCTGTGCCCCATTTTTTCCACCTTTACCATGAGGGTCTGGACCACATTAGAAGGACAAACTAGAGGCCCACACAAGCAAATTCCAGTCTGGAAGTCGGTTTTGCTCAATCTACACTGTGTTGGCATACAAGGTGTTTGCAAACTTGAATTCATTAACAACATATAAAAATTGGGAGATCGAACATATTCCCTACGGATTTCCACCATAGAAGCTATCCTCCGTTAAAGGTTTGGTAGAATTCTCCCATCACGCTGTCTGGATCTGATATGCCCTTTTTACCTCCTCCTCCTCCCCCTCCTCCCTCTCCGACCCACCTGCTCCTCCTTCTTGGCATTAGGCTATGATTCAACTTCTTTTTTTGGATAGATCTATTTTTTTTTCTTTTCCTCTTCTTGAATCAATTTTGGTATACCAAAGTGCCTGGCTGTAGACCACAACTGGTTAAGTAAGGCAGAAAACTTATATACTGCAGGGTTTAGACAGTTTCCTGAACTTCTGGGAGGGTGAGAGACATGGACAAGAGTGAGAAGAAATTCCCACCCCCTCCAAGAGACTGTCCAAGCAGCAACCCCACTGCCTCCACCACCCGCCACCGGACACCACCTCTGCCACAGCTGCCCTGGTGGAACCCAATGCCTTTGCCACAAGGGCTGGTCTCTGCACAAGCAGCCCCCCCCCACGCCCACCCCACCCACTCCACCCGCTGCTCCTCACTTTCACCTCTGGAGTCCTGCTTTGGTGCCTCCCCTTATCTGGGTCCAGGTCACATGCTCAACTCCAGCTCAAGGGCACATGGGAAATGTAGTTTCTGGAGTGGAGAGAGGCAGCTCAGAGGGAATTGGGGGGAGGTCAGGTTAGCCAGGTTGCAATATCTACGACTTGGTATGTATATGTTTTTTCCCTAAAAATTGCGTGTTTTATTTTAGATTGTCAAATGAATTGGCATAAAATTTGCATTTTCCTATCATTTCACAATATCTGTGTATCTGTCACACCCCTTCTTCATTTTTATGGTTACTGATGTGTTTTCTTGATCAGGCTTGCTAGATTTGTCTAGTTTCTCAATTTTTTCAAAGAATTATTTTTCATCTTTATAGCTCCAGTCTACTGTTGTTTTATTCTATTTCATTAATTTCTGCTCCTGTTCTTCATTAATTTCTTCTGCCTGCTTTCTTCAGATTTATTTTGATGTTCATTTCCTGGCTTATTGAGGTAAACACTTAGTTCCCTTGTCTTTTCAATCTTTCTTCTAATGACTACATTTAAGCTATTTATTTTCCTCTAAGTACAGAGGTCTGGGGCAGTATCCTGTGGGGTTTTATATGTAGTGCCTTTATTAAAATAGTTGGTAATTCAGTTTTGATTTATTATTTAATTCATGTTACTTAGATTTGTTTTTAAATTTCCAAGCAGATAGATTTGGGGATGCTAGCCTCTTGATCAGTTCATTTTATCTAAACTGTGGTTGGACAAAGTGGCTAGCATGATCTGTTTAATTTTTTTTTAATTTGGTTTTAAAAAGCAAAGGCGATATGAAAATATATTCTGCCTGTAAAAGAGTCAGACGGTACAGATGTTTATAGACTCAAACATGAAAGTAGGTGCCTCTTTATAATCATTGTCATTCTCTCCAACTTCATTTTCCTCCTGGAGCTAATCTCTGTGGGTAGTTTGGGGGTATTTTTCAACCCTATTTTTACATTTACATATGTATTCATGTACTCATCCCTAGAGTTTAAAAAATTACTTCTCTTTTAAAGTGTGTCTTGGAGAATTCTCGGCTAACACTTAGTTACTTCCAGGCACTTTTGTTCCCAAATAAATGCACTTTTGTGTTCAAATAAGTGTTTGCGTTAATTCAACAACAGCCCACAAATTTTGATATCGTGCTCTCATTGCTATTCACTTTTAAGCAACTTTTCTTGTACTTTTGATTTACCTTTTGACTCAAGCATTGTTTATGAAAGGAAGTTTTAAATTTTTTCCAATCGTATGCGTAGTTTTGAGAAGGCGGAGGAAGATGGAAAACGTTCCACCTATTTCTAAGACAACTAGCGAGGATAGTTAAAAATAGAAATATGTAAACCCATTTCGCACATTAAAAATTCTCCAAAAGCCTAAACAAAATATGAATGGATTACAGCCACAACATAATCGAAAGACGAACAGGTCGTGATCAGCCCGGGTTGAGGGCTAGGTCAACAACACGAGTGTAGTATTGCCCACCATAGTAACAGATGAAAACAGAAACTCATGCGACCAGTTACACGGATACCCCCGAAGAAGCATTTGATCAGATTTGACATTCATTTCAGACTTGTAAAACCATTAGTAAGCTAGATACAGAAGGGAAATTCCCGATTTAATGAAGACTGCGTCATCGAAAGTTCGAGCAAACCTGATACCTTAGGTGGACCTTGAGAGCATTCCTGTCAGCATCCAGAACAAAACAAGGACGCCCACTTCTGTCCAGCTATCGAGACACCTGCAGAGATCCCAGGGAGCGCAGCACAAGATGGCGTACCCAGGCTTGGCCCCCTAGGGTCTGGGCTAGCCCTAGAGGCTTTCCTTCTTCTGGAAGGAAAAAAATTATTAAACTGTCGTTATCTGCAAATGATATGGTTGCCCATCTGGAAAAACTATCAAAATGGATAAAAGAGTAAAGCAAACGGGCAGACTCAATAGCCATGACCAGTTAGAAAATATTTGGGGAAAAATCGTATCCCATTCACGAAAGAAACAAAAAGCAGAAAATCATTAGTAATAAATGTAACACAATCCATATGAAAGAAATGATCAAACTTTACATAAAGGAAAACTGGAGTAGAAAAACATACTAGGTTCTTGGACACAAAGAGATCAATTCTCCCCCCAAGGAGTCTATAAATTCAGTGCAAACAAGATACCCAGCACAGATTGCTGGCTCCCTGCCCGCCACCCGGCACTGGTGATGCCACAGAGGAGGAAGGGAGGGTGACGGATCCGAGCAGCTAGCGGGAAACCGTGAGACAGAAGGCGTTTGAGTGCTGGTGTGTGTGTGGGAGTGTGTGTGTGAGTGTGTGGAGTGTGAAAATGTGTGTGAGTCTGTGTGTGCATGTGAGAGTCTTTGCGCATGAATGATTGTGTAAGAGTCTGTGTGTGTGTGACTCTGGGTGTGTGTGAGTCTGTGTGTGTGAGTGTGTGACCGTCTGTGTATGAATGATTGTGTGTGTAACAGCCCGTGTGTGTGTCGGTGCATGTGTGTGAGTGGGAGTGGGTGTGACAGTCTGTGTGTGTGGTGTGTGTGAGTCCGTGTGTGTGTGTGAGAGTGTGTGCATGTAGGGAGGGGGAAGGATGACTCTCCGGAGCGGAAAAGACAGGTATTGCGGCAGTGGCTGAGGACAAGAAATGCTTTTGTACTGGCTCTTTTCTCTCTCTGTCTCCAGGGACCTGTCTAAGGAAGGAAAGACCAGCATCACCATCCGGGAAACAGCATCAAAGCCGATCTCCCTCCTGGCTGCCGTGTGGGGCAGATGACAAAAGGAGGGGTCAGTCCCAGAATTCCCCTGCCCCTCCGCCTTCACATCTCAGGACAAGGTGATTATCATAGAAGGGACACAAGTTCGGCTTACACGGTTGATTCTTAGTTGCATTTGTTCTGGGTCTCTAATGCCGTGTAACAAACCACCCTAGAACTCAGAGCCTTAAAGTAATGATTTACTCTTAGTTCCTGAGATTCCGTGGGCTCCCTGGGCTCCACTGGGCAGCTGTCACTGGGGTTCTCATGCAACTGCACACAGACGGTGGCTGGGGCCCCAGAAGACGGGGCCAGACACCCAAAGTGACTTATTAGATGCCAGCGGTCAACGCTGACTGTGGGCTGGCAGGTCAGCTGGGAGGCCGGTCCAGTGCCTGCGGGTGACTCTCCGTGGGGCTTGGCTTCTCCCTTCAGGACAGGGAGGGCCAGAGAGCAACGGAGCACTAGAATTCCAAAAGACTCCGGGGATGCTCGAAGTTTCCTCGTGACCTGGCCCAGACTATCATTCCGGCCCTATGCTATGAACCCGGAGGAGTCCTCTCTTGGTGTGAGGAACAGCAGGCGGGTACAGAGAAGAAGGATCTTTGCTCACCTTCGCTTATCTCCCCAAGGCTTTGGGCTCCCAGGACGCTGCCTTCTTCCCCTCTGGAGTTCCTAGTCCCCTTCAGAAGGTGAAGCTACTTTGATAATGTGCAGCGAATAAAAATGCTCCTGAGTCAGAGTCTAAATGTGTCAGGGGTAAGCACTGGAAGATTAAAATGGAATGCCCAACTTTCGCACCAGCAGTGGGAGATCTGTCTGTTGAAATATGGCGAAATTTGTAAAAATAAAGAAAGTATGATAAATAGGAAACAAAAAAGAATTCGGGAGAAATAGATCCTGATAGAACAGGGATTAAACTAAGTATAAGTGGGGTAACTGCAGCAAACAGAAGGCAGGAAGTCTTAGAGGAGTTTTTTTAAAAAGAATCTAGTAATATGATTCTGGCAGAGACACACGTAAAGAGATGAAAATAAAAGGAATGGGGGGAAAAAAGAACCAGGCAAATAAGGAAGAAAAGAGAACCAGCCCAGCAACGCTAGCCTCAGAAGGAGAAAACAACAGGATTCGAGGCCAAAACCTCATAAGGGACAAAAAGAGACATTTTATTTTGTTAAAAAGGACAATGGCTTGGACTCTATCATAATAATACTGAGCATGTGTTCACCTAAAATATAGCCTCAAAATATATAACAACTGAAAGAACTAGGGAGAAAACAGATTACACCAAAACTGTGGTTGGCGATTTTAACACCTCTCTCACAAGAACAACCAGATCAGCCAAACAACAAACAGAAGCAGAGATATTCCAGCAAAAGGAAAATGTGTTATTTTTGAGGGCAAATGGAACAGTCACAAAATCAACCGTGTAGTAAAGCACAAATGAAGCCTCTCTAAATTAAAAAAGAAACCGGTATCCTATGAATCCATGCTCTAACCATAATGTGATAAAATGAAATCAGGAGCAAAGGGACAAGTTTTTAAAATTCCCCACATACCCAAAAAGGGGAGAAAACTGCAAATAAATAAAATACGGAACAACAACAAAAAAAGAAAATAATTACAGACATGAGAAAAAATGTTCCAAGTAGATGATATTATGAACAACCATATGTCTAACATATTTGAGAACCTGGACAGAACCGATAAATGTCTGGCAAAGCATAAAATGTCAAAATTGGAGCAAGAAGAAATAGAAGGCTTGAATAGATCAATGACCATTGAAGAAGCCCAAATAGTCTCAAATACCCACTTTCCCAAAAACCTCAGGGCCAAACTCATTTTACAAGTGAGTTCAACCAAACTTTCAAGGAACAGATCTCAATAAGAGGCAGGTTGTTCCAGAAACTAAGGAAAGAGAGAAAGCTGCCCCAGTCATTTTACAAAGAATGATATTGGCTCCAAAACTGGGGGAGGACAGGACAAGAAAGACAATCTCAGAGCCGTGCCACTTATGAATATAGCTGCAGAGATTCTAAATCTGACATCTGCTACTCAAACCCAACAGTGTATTTTCAAATGGAATCCAGCTTACACTCCCACTTATGCAAAATTTTAAAGCAGACAACACTAACCAGTGGTGTCAGAAATCAGGATGTGGTCACCCTTGCCGGACGAGGACCAGGAGGGGACAGATGACCATTGCTGTTTCTGCTCCCAGGAGTGTGCTCACTTGTTCTGTCTCTCTTCTCTATGCAAGCTACACTTCAAGGGACCATTTTCTTCTATTTTTTATTTTTTTTAAGATTTATTGATTTATTTTCGAAAGAGAGAGCATGCGTGGGTTGGGGGGCAAGGGCAGAGGCGGGAAGAGAATCTTGAGCAGATTCTCCACTGAGTACAGAGCCCACCACAGGGCTCGATCTCATGACCCTGAGATCACCACCCCCCCCGAGCCGAAATCAAGCATCGGATGCTTAAGCCACTGAGCCCCCCAGGATCCCCTGAACTATTCTTTTTTAAAAAGTAACATACCTAGTAGGATTTACACAAGGAAGGGAAGGATGGTTTAAAATTAGAATATCTAGAGATGCCTAGTGGTACAGTCAGTTAAGCGTCCAATTCTTGGCTTCGGCTAGGGTCATGATCTCAGGGCCCTGATCTCAGGATTGTAAGGTTGAACCCCGATTGGGCTCCACGCTGAGCTCAGAGTCTGCTTTAGACACTCTCTGCCCCTCCCTTCACTCTCTCTCTCCAAAATAAATAAATCTTTTTAAAATATAAAATAATAAAATAAAATAAAATTAGAATATATATAAATGGCCTAAGAGGAAAAACACACAATTATCTCAATAGACACAGAAATGGCATTTATTAATGTCAAATACCTACTTATGCCTGATAAGAACGCTAAGAAGTATGGTCGCACACAGGAACTTCCTCAGCCTGGTAAAGGCTGTACACCCAGACCCCCAGCCACCATGCTTTGGACACAAACATGGTAGATATAGTCTCTTTAAGATGAGAAATCAGTCATGGGTGCCTGTCTGAGCCCTTTGTTCAACTTCACCCAAGCACTCCTGGAGACAGCAGAGGGGGAAATGGGCTCGTTACACGTGGCAAAAAACGCTGACTCTCTACCTTTGGCTGTATACTAAAGGGAACTCCATATTCAAAGTACATATATTGATTGTTTACTAAGGTGCTAAAATTGCCGAGCTAATAGAAAAAGCAGTGCAAGAGAATATATTTGCGACCTAAGGATGAAGGCTTCTTAAACAAGACATAAAAGCATAAATCATAAAGTAGAAAACAGATGCATTCGACTATATCAAAATGAAGCATTTTTGTTCCATAAGGACACGTAGGCAAAGACCCGGCCAAGTGATAGATTGAGGAATATCTAAAACCCAGGAATTTGCAAGGAACTTCTGCAAACTAACAACAAGATAATCAACCAAACAGCAAAAGGATAAGGGATATGATGAGGCAGCTCCTAGCAGGGGAAACCCAAATAGTTCTTAAGTGCACGGAGAGGCGCTTAACTTCACTCGTAATCAGAAAATGCACGTTCCAACAATTACCCCATCACAGAGGCAAAAATTAGGAAGTCAGAAAATATCCTGCATTGGCAAAGATACAGGGAATCAGGAAGACTCATGCACTGGGTGGGAGTAAAAACGGGTGCAGCCATTCTGAAGAGCAATCAGACAGCGTTTACTGAAAATTAAGTATATAGTCGGTGAAGCCATTCCGGGTTACAGGCTCTCGAGAAATGTGAGCAGATGCCCTCAGGAGGACACGTACCAGGAGGTTCATCTGTATCGCTTATGGAATTAGACGGCTGGAGGCATCCTCGGTACCCACCACTAGGAGACTGTCTAAGAAAACTGTGCTAGGGGCACCGGGTGGCTCCCTCAGTTAAGAGACTGCCTTGGGCTCCCCTTATGATTCCAGGGTCCTGGGATCCAGCCCCGTATCCCCTGCTCAGCGGGGAGCCTGCCCCTCCCCAATCCTGCATGCCCGCTCTCTCTTAAATAAATAAATCTTTTATAAAAAAGGAAAAAAAGAAAAAGAAAACTGTTCTCTGCTGCCAAAGAAATACTGTGCACCTTCTAGAATCAACGGATTTGATATACAGCCCGCCAGCCACGTGGACATAATTTAGAACATCATGATGGTTGGAAAAAAATGTATGGTATTTTGACACAAAACAATACGGAATATTTTACAAGGATTAAGAACTATCCAAAGACACAGAGCAAACAGATTAATTAGTAGGTGCTTCCATAGGAGACGGGATCAGGGAAGAAAGGGAAAAAGAATTACTATAAAATAAGAAAAAGACATTGCATGGAGGAATGATAATAGACGGTGAGATGAGGGATTAATAATTAACTCAATGTCTTACCCCTGCCTGGCGTCCAATAACTAAGCACAGTCATTAATGAATTAATTCAATGTAACAGCAATCAAAACCCTAACCGAATTTTTCTGAAGAGCTTACAAATTGGTTCCCCAACCTCATGTGGAAGGCATTAGAATGGCCCCAAAATGAAGAATACTACTAATAGCATGAGCAATGAAACAGCACAGGAATTTGAGAAATAGTTTGCTGAATAAATGGGAACCTCGAACACCATAACTTGGCATTCTACCTCCCAGCACACACAACAATAAGTGTCAGATCAAAATTCTGGACATAAAGAATCTATAAAAGCATGAGGAAAAATTGTGGCACAAAGTGTCTGAACCTGGGATGGGAAAAGCCTTTCTAAGCAAAACCAAAGACTGAGGACTGTAAAGGAAGCCCTTTCGAGAACATACGACGTGGGAAAAGACACCATAAACAGATTCCAAACACAAATGTCAGGCTGGGAGACAATACTTACAACATTTATTACAGGAAAAACACTAATATCCACAAGAGATAAAGAGCTCAGAACATAATCGGCGAAACACAAACAGCCCAGAAGAAACAATGGCGAAGAATGTAAACAGGAAATTCACACGCAGAGAAAAACAAACACCCCATAAACATATGAAAAGACGCTCAGTCTCACTAATCAGAAAACTACAAATTAAATTAAAAAATTGGATTCTGGGTTTTGCCCATTGGATTGGTAAAAATGATAAGAATTGATTAGATCTCGCTTTGGAAAAGCTGGGATAAAATGAGCACTTGCATTTGCTCTGGGGAGTATTGATTGACTTTGAAACTTTTCGTCTTTTTTTTTTTTTGCAACTGTTCACATGTATTACATTTGCAATTCGTTTTTAAACAATAAAATGATAAATCTATATTTTCTTCCACTTGCAAAGATAACGCATGCTCATTTTAGAAAACTCAGGGAATTTGGGAAGGTATTCTGCAAGCAAAAGTCACACCACCCGGAGCAATCCATCACCACCATTTTCTGAGTGTGCCCTCCAGACTTCTCCCACCAGGTACATGCACACACGGACGTGTAGGGGACGTGTGCGTGTGTGTACAATGTGTTCACTGTGTGAGTGTTCCATTTCTTCTCACTGGTGGGGTCCCTGGGCAGCTGGACCGCCTCCCTCAGCCTGGGGTCTGGGCTCAGCGCCAAAGCTCCAGGATGCGGTGACTCCCAGCCTCGCGGGTGGAGGAGCCCGGGGCCCAAAGGCGGCTGGAGAATTAGCTACCAAGGGCCTGGAACATGAGCTAACGGGCTGCACAAAAAGGAGGCCAGAGGTGCTTGCCAGAGCCCTTCCATGCACGAACACACACACACACACACACACACACACACACACACACACACGGTGAGAAGCCGGCCCTGAAAACACCGGTCAGACCTCCCACCGGACAAGGGACTGGGCCATCTCAGAGAGACAGGTCAGAGCCAGCGGGCTGGGTATGGCAGGAAGCTGGATCTGAGAGAGCTGACTAGAAGGTTCTTTTTAATTGTGCTCCATCTCTTAGCAGCGGGAGTTAAAGTTGAAACGAATGTGTTTAAGCTGGGCAAAACGGCTTATACAAAAAGAAGGAGAGGGGAGAAAGAAGGAGAGGGGGAGAAGGAGGAGAGGAGGCGGGGAGGGGGGAGGAGGGGGAAGAGAAATAGTGTAATGATTTTCAGGTGTAAATAACTCAAAATGTCAAGGGTAGCCTCCTCTCAGGCCTGGCTGACTCTTGGGGCTCCGGGGCTCCGGGACACTATGCTGTGCGTTTCACTTCCTCCTTCTCCCCGCCCCTTCCTCCGTCTCCTGGCTCTCTTCCCCCGTGTTGGCTTCATTCTCCATATGGTGGCCTCTGCCAGTTCCAGACTCAACCAGGAAGAGAGCGATTTCTCCCCCAACTCTTGTAGCCAGAGTCTCAAGATTAAATCTCAGGGCAGGCACGGGTCACCTGGCCGAGGATGACGTGCTCTGAAGGGTCAGGGCTGGGTCAGCTCAACGGAATTGCACTGAGCAGGGAGGGACGGTTCCCTAAACGAAAATCACCGTGCTGTTAGCAGAAGAGTGGGTGCTAGGTGACCCAAAACTGCAGATCATCGTCATGACCTTGGAGGTCAGGCAGATCCTGACCCCACTTAGCAGTATCTTGAACAAATCTCTTCATTTTCTGATACAGTTTTTACAGGGATTGAAATCTCCGTTTTGTGTTTTTAAATTAAACAAAATGTGGAAAGTCCCAAGCGCAGTGCCCAGCACATAGTGGGTCCCCAATTCTTATGTATTTCCTCCCACTTCTCTCCCGACACCTCCTCGTCCTCTGACCTGCTTCCCCTGCCCTCAGAGGGGAAGCAGAGGCAGAGTCCTGGGGGAGGCAGCTCTTCCCAGTGGCCTTGCCTCAGGGGAATAAAACTGCGTGATCAAGGGACATGCTCAGAAAATGGAAATATCTGGCCAAGCCTTCAGAGATTTAATTAAAATTAATATTATGCCTTATCGAAGCAGAAAGCTCAACGCTGCACATGTAGAAGAATCTATTTAACCAATTAGCTGAGTCGAACATGACCGTCCAGCCTTCAACAAGTCTCTCTGCGCTCCCTCTTGGCCCCAAGTTGCTGCTAATGCCATGTGCACTAGACAAGTGGCCAGCTAAACAGGTGATCAATAGTGGGACAAGAGGGAGTTTCAGGTGAGGCTTGGGAGGAGAGGGTGGGCTTGCCCTGCCCTTCCTAGACCACCTTAATACAAAGGCACTGTGAGCATGGCTGGAAGATCATAGACTTGTTCTACCACTCAGCAGCTGTGTGACCTCAGGCAGGTTAATTCACCTCTCTAGGCTGGGAGATTCACTTCACATAGCTATAGTGAAGGTTGGACATAAAAGCATACAGTGGGGGTGCCTGGGTAGCGCAGTTTTTAAGCGTCTGCCTTCGGCTCAGGGCGTGATCCCAGCGTTCTGGGATCGAGCCCCACATCAGGCTCCTCCACTGGGAGCCTGCTTCTTCCTCTCCCACTCCCCCTGCTTGTGTTCCCTCTCTCACTGGCTGTCCCTCTCTGTCTAATAAATAAATAAATAAATAAATAAATAAATAAATAAATAAATAAAATCTTAAAAAAAAAAGCATACAGTGGACACAGCAAATTGGTTTCCCATGAGCTGAATCTAGCTAATTTTTCTTATTTGCAATTTCCACCTGAATTTGCTCATAATGTTTTGAAAATAGTCACATTTCCCACCAATCAAAATGGCAAAAATCCTGAAGTTCAATAATACACTCTGTTGGCAAAGCTGTGGGGAAACAGTAACGCTCATACATTGCCGGTGGTAGTGTGAATTCATACAATCCAAATGAAAAGAAATTGGACAAAAATTGAAAAGTAGCAAAACTAGAACCTTTGATTTTTGATGTAATGATTCCACTTTAAGGATTTTATCCTAGAGATGATAGACTTGCCCATGAGCAAAATCAGATGTGCAATGACAGTCAATGTTACACTATTTGTAATAGTGAAAGACCGTAAACGGCCAATGCCTTCATCAATAAGGGATGGGTTCAGGGTTGATAGATAAAATGCAGGATGCTCCTTTACATTTGAATTTCAGGTAAACAATAGAGGCCTTTTTGGTATACGTATGCAGATAGTATGTATGTCCTATAGTATCATTTGCTAAATATGGCAACCCCAGATAGATCAAATCAGCATTTTTAAACATCAACATTACTAACACTTAGAACAAGATAATTTTTTTTATTGAAGTGTCGTTGACGTACAATAGTATACTAGTTTCGGGTGTACAATATAGTGATCCAACATTCATATACATTACAAAGTGATCACCAGTATAAATCTAGCTACCACCTGTCACCATACGGTTGTTGCAATATTATCAACCATATTCTCTATGCTGTACATTACATCCTGCGACTTACTTCTTTTATAACTGGAAGTGTTTACCTTTTAATCCTCCTCCCCGGTTTTGCCCATTACCACCCCCTTCCCCTCTGGTAACCACGAGATTTTTCTCTGTATCTATGAATCTGTTCCTGTTTGGTTTTGTTTGTTCATCTGTTTTGGGTTTTTAGATTCCACATGTAAGGGAAATCATATGGTATTTGTTTTTCTCTGTTTGGCTTATTTCACTTAGCATGATAACCCTCTAGGTCCATCCATGTTGTTTGAAATAGGTGACATTTTTATTATAATGTGTCTTAGTACGGGTCTCTTTGGGTATATCTTGTTTGGGACTCTCCTTGCTTCCTCAACTTGGATGTCTCTTCTCTTCACCAGGTGAGGGAAGTTTTCAGCCATTATTTCTACAAACAGGTTTTCTGCTCCTTTCTCTCCTTTTCTCCTTCTGGAACCCCTATAAAGAATGCAAATGTGAGACACTTGATGTTGGCCCAGAGGCTCCTCAAACTAGCCTCATTTTTTAGATTCTTTTTTCTTTTTGTAGCTCCAATTATGTGATTTCCTCTATGCTGTCCTCCAGATCACTGATCCATTCTTCTGCATCATCTAATCTGCTGTTTATTCCCTCGCGTGTATTTTTTCAGTTATTTATAGTTTTTCAGCTCTGGTTCTTTTTTTACATTTTCTATTTCTTTGTTGAAATTTTCACTGGGTTCATCCATTCTGCTTCTGAGTCTGGTGAGTATCTTTATGACCATCACTTTAAACTCTTTTTCAGATACATTGTTTATTCCATTTCATTTAGTGTTTCTTCTGAGGTTTTGCCTTGTTCTTTCACTTGGAATATATTCTTCAGTCTCCTCATTTCGCCTCACTCTCTGTGTTTGTTTCTACAGGTTAGGCAGACCAGTTACGTCTTCCGGTCTTAAAGGTGTGGCTTTGCGTAGAAGAGGTCCTGTGGGGCCCGGTAGTGCAACCTCCTTGGTCACCTGAGCCAAGTGCCTCAAGGGTGTCCTTGGTGGGGGCTGCATGCACTCTCCTGTTGTGGGTGGGCCACAGTTGGTGTGGACTTATGGTGAGCAGGGCAATCCCAGGCCCATCTGGCTGAGAAGCCCAGCCATGACTGCTGCAGGCACTGTGGGGCTGGCCCTGCAGGGTGGGAACGACTTGAGGCCACCTGCAGGGTGTGGTTGGGTGGGGGGCTACTTGGGTGGGGCAAGTCCGCACAGGAATATCACAGTGAGGCAAGTGGTGATAGCACAGTAGATGCACAATGTCAGAGGTGGTGCCAGGCCAACTAGGTAGGAGACTGAAAAACTTGGGCCCACCAGTTCTTGCACCACTGGTGAACATTCCAGAAGACCTCTGCCCTCATGCACACACCCCAAAACCAGTCAATGAATCTCCTTCCTGTGGAACCCAGGTGCTTTTCTACCCAAGCTGCCTCTTTGCTGAGTCTTGGAGCAAGTGAGAGTGTGAGATCTCTTAAGAGGGGAGTCTCACCTTCCTACTGCCCTCCAGCTCTCCTAGACAAAAGTTGTCCTGGTTTTCCAAGCCAGACATTATGGGGGCTCATCTTGCCTGTGCAGTTCCCCTGGACTGGGGAGACTGGTGTGGGGCTTGAACACCTTGTTATAATAATAATATAATAATAAAACATAAGAATTAAAATACATAGTGTGACGATGGTGATTGCCAAGCACACCCAGCAAGGCCTGACCAGGTCACCCGGTAGACACACCAGGCCAGTTTTAGACTCAGACAGTCTGTGACCTACTTACAGCACAAGGAAGAGGCACTGAAGATATCCCTCCTGCTTGTGGGCACCACACTGGGGATGTGGGTCCTGAGTAGATCATGTCTCTGCCCCTCCTACCTGCCTCCATGTGACTTTCCCTTTACATCCTTAGTTATGAAAAATCCGTTCTACTAGTCTTCATCTTGTTCTCATAGTTTTCCCATACGGAGTTGTAGTTCTGGTGTGCCCGTGAGAGAGGTGAGCTCAGGATCTCAATCCTGCCGACCCACCTGGACATGGTCATTCTTCGTTGTGGGGACTGTTCGTGTGTCGTAGAATGTTCAACATCGCTGACTTCTAACCTCTAGATGACAGTCACACAGGCACACAAACACACATACACACCCACAGTGCTCACACCCACACATATGTGTGCACACACGTATGCCCATACACATAGCCCACGCACCCAGATACACAAACACGTGCGCACACATGCAAGTAGATGTATACACATGCATACATACATATACACGTGCACACACACATGCGTGCAAGCACACACGCGCACACACATACACATGCATGCAAGTACACACGTGCACGCGCACACACATACACATGCATGCAAGCACACACGCGCACGCACACACACATGCATGCAAGCACACACGTGCACGCACACACACATGCATGCAAGCACACACGTGCACACCCGCACACACATGCATGCAAGCACACACGCACACGCACACACATGCATGCAAGCACACACGCGCGCACCCGCACACATACACATGCATGCAAGCACACACGCGCACGCACACACACATGCATGCAAGCACACACGCGCACGCACACACACATGCATGCAAGCACACACGCGCACGCACACACATGCATGCAAGCACACACGCGCACGCACACACATGCATGCAAGCACACACACGCACACACATGCATGCAAGCACACACGCACACGCACACACATGCATGCAAGCACACACGCACGCAAGCACACACACACACACACACACGCATGCATGCAAGCACACACACGCACACACACATGCATGCAAGCACACACACGCGCACAGGCATGCATGCAAGCACGCACACGCACGCACACACGCATGCATGCAAGCACACACACATGCATGCAAGCACACACACATGCATGCATGCAAGCACACACACGCGCACACACATGCATGCAAGCACACACACACGCACACACGCATGCATGCAAGCACACACACGCGCACGCACACACACATGCATGCAAGCACACACGCGCACGCACACACACATACTCTACTGGTGACAATTAAAACTGTCTCCAGACATTGGCAGGGCAAACTCAGCCCTGGAGGACAGGCACTGCGTTACATAAACTATGGCACGTCCATGCACACAACAGAGTACTATGCAGGTGCTGGGGGGAAAGAAAAGCGGCAGCTCTCCATGGACCAACAGGACCAGGTCTCCGGGCTATTCCTCAATGAAATAAGCACATAGCAGCACATATACACTGACTTTTATGTCATAAAAGAGGAGTAGGAACTTATATTTATATCTACTCATTTACGCTAACTCTGAAAGGAGACAGAGAAACTAAGGACCAAGGATGCCATGGGCTGGGGAGGTGGAGAGGCAGACGCCAGGCACACAGGCCAGGGAGGGAGGGGGACTG
This sequence comes from Ursus maritimus, assembly GCF_017311325.1. Classification (NCBI taxonomy): domain Eukaryota; kingdom Metazoa; phylum Chordata; class Mammalia; order Carnivora; family Ursidae; genus Ursus; species Ursus maritimus. Next base: position 1,547,731 of record NW_024423786.1, read on the forward strand.
TCCCCCGTGAACGGATGTGCAAGTCAACAGATTAGAAGTAGAATCGATTTTGTTGTCAATGTTCAGAAAATAGAAGATTTCACATTAAACATTCAGACTTCTCAGTTTTCTTGAAAAACCCAAGTCTGAAACACTGGGATGGGGTTCTTGCCTGGAATCAATTAGCAGGAGCTGAGGGGCAGCACCCCCTGCAGATGGGCACCGTGTCCCCCTCGCCAGTACTGGCCTGGCCCCGCAGTCGCTAATTTAGGGGTCCCGGAAAGAGAATGGGCTCTCCAGCACCATCCAAACTAGGGGCCACAATCTCACTCCTCTCTGCCCCTTCTAACCTCTACTTTGCCCACCGCGCCTACTCCAGAACCTTCTGCTGAAGGCTCTGGCCCCAGCCTATAGACTTCCTCTCCACCCAGCCGCTCTTTCCACCCAGAGACCGAGTAGCCATGTGGACAGCCCACCGTCTAGCACGCTGGCCTCCATCTCAGCCACTAGCCCCTTGCCGCATCCTTACAGTCAGCAGCACTAAACCCGGTCTAAATCCCAGGTCTTTCTGAGTGCTGTCTTCACATCTTTGCCATACCTGTGCCTCCAACCTTTTCAGAAATGCCCCACCAACAGGGGGCTGTGAACTGGGGAACCTGAGGGCTCAGGCTGTGGGACTGGGCTCACATCCCCTCTGCCACTGACTGGCTGTGACCTTTCTGTGTCTCAGTTTCCTTATCTGCAAACTGGGCCTAATGATGACTTCTCTTCATTCATTCAACAAATACTGAGCGCCTACTGTGTACCAGCCCCAGGTCTAGGAACGGACATGGCATAGAGCCATGTAAAAAGAGTCCTAAATCTCTGCCCTCACAGAGGGAGAAAGAATAAAACAGAAGAATTAAAATGCATAGTGTGACCATGGTGACTGCCAAGCACACCCAGCAAGGCCTGACCAGGTCACCCGGTAGACACACCAGGCCAGTTTTAGACTCAGACAGTCTGTGACCTACTTACAGCACAAGGAAGAGGCACTGAAGATGCCTGGTCCCCAGGGCCTTGCCCTGCACAAAAACCATGCCACCCAAACCGGAGGGCCTGAGGGCCGCAGTGTGAGATGGGGGGCACCCCTCTCTGAGGAGCCAGATCTTGATCGCAGCTGAGGGCTCTTCCATTCTGTGGCTCTGTTCTGATGGGGCCCCACACATCATGGGAGCCGGGAGGTGAAACAAAGCTCCCAGGGGAGAGGGCCTCATCCTCCCGTGTTCTAGGAGGGCCGCGGGCCATCGTTCTAGGGTGCGGTTCCAGCCTGCACCTGTGTGGCCTCTGTGGTAGGCACCATGGTGGAGCTTGTCCCCTCTGCTGGGGCGATGCAGGAGAGGGCTGTCGGTTTACAAAGGATGTCAGCGAAGACTTCACTGAAAGGGTAACATTTGAGTAAAGGCCTACATAGCAGAAGAAGCAAGTTATGCAGATGTCTGGAGGAAGAGGGTCCCAGGCAGATGCAAAGGCCCTGAGGTAGGAGAGACACTGGCACGTCTGTGGAAAACAAAGAAGCCATAGTGGCTGGGGTGGTCTCAGGAGGGAGAGATGGGGAGAGCATGCCGAGCAGTATCAGGGGCCCAAGCCTGCTGGGCCTTGGGGCCAGTGTCAGGACCAGCTTTTCCTCCAAGTGAGGTAAGATTCATGGTGGAGTTTGGAGCAGAGGAAGGATGGGCAGAGCACAGACCTAGGGGAGAGGACAGGCCTCAGCAGCTGTTGTGACAATCCAGGCAAGATGCAATATCACCTGGTCCTGAGTGGAGGTCTAGAAGTGGTCCTATTCTGCCAGTATGTTGAAGGTGGAGGTGACAGGCTTTGGGTGTGGGAATGTGAGAAAAAGACCGGGACCAAGAAGGACACCCAGCTTCCGGCCCAAGCCTCCGTGGATGGGGGATCACTGCAGAAGGAGCAGTGGGGGAGAGCCTGGAGCTGGCAGTGGCACCCACTGAGTCTGAGGCTTCCAACAGACCTCTGAGTAGAGCTGTGTGATGGGCAGGAGGCAGGGCCCCTCAAAAGAGAACATGTGGGCTCCGTTCCTAGCAGGGGCCAGCACACGGCCAGCACTCAGCAGAGGCGAGCTCATTCTGTTATTGATTCTGTCTTCTTACCTGTTAGCTCTGTCTTCACTCTCCCCTCTTCCCTGCTTACATTCTAGAATCAATGGTTTCAAGCCCTCTCCTGCTCCTGCCCCATCATCCAGCCATTGCACCCCTTCTCTGGCAAAGTCTATTCACCCCTGACTCACCTGTCTGCTTGCCTTCCCCGTGCCTGTGTCCAGGCTGCTGGAAACTACTGGAAACAACAGACACCCACAGACGGGTGCCACCATGGGTGCGCTGGGAAGTGGTGGGCTCTCCCCCACCACCCATACCCAAACGCCATGGGGTCCTGGCCTCCTTGATGTGTCTTTGATCCATCGCTCCCCTCCATCCCCACTGCCTCCCCTGTGGTGGGCTGGATAATGGCCGCAGAGATGCCCAGGTCCTAATCTCCAGAACCGGGGAACGTCACCTGACGCTGCAGGTGTGGTTAAGTCCAGGATCTGAAGATGGGACCATCCTGGACCAGCCAGGTGCGTCCGGCGTCGTCACACGGGCTTTATATGAACAGTGAGGCATGCGGGGCAGAGTCAGGAAGGTTATGAAATGACAGAAGCAGAGGCTGGAGCTCTCAAAGTGAAGGAAGAGGCCACACACCAACACCATGCAAGTAACATCAGAGAGCCGGAAAAGGCAAAGAAACACGTTCTCCCCAGAGTCTCCGGAAGGAATGCCAACACCTTGATTTCGGCCCAGTGAGACCCATTTCAAACCCCTGACCTCCAGAGCTGGGAGATGATAAATTTGTGTTTCAACCCACTTGAGTTTGTGGTGCTTTGTTTCAGTGACGACAAGAAACTAACACACCCTGCCTGACCCGGCCTCCCTCCGCCCCCCGGTCTACCACACCAGCCCGGCATAAGCTACTTCGGTACACGGATGCCAGACAGTCTTTCATGACCCAGACCGGGGGCGCCTGGGGGCTCAGTCGGCTAAGAGTGTGACTCTTGGTTTCAGCTCAGCTCGTGATCTCAGGGTCATGAGATCCAGCCCCGCAGCGGGCTCCACGCTCACCAAGGAGTCTACTGAAGACTCTCTCTCCCTCTGCTCCTCCCCTCCCCCCCCAAATAAATAAATAAATAAATAAATCTCTAAAGAACAAAAAAAGGCCCAGACTAATCATATCAACACTCCACTTCTGATCAATGGCTCCCATCACCTTAAGCTTCAGTTCTGCAATATGGCATTTAGGACTTTGTGACCTGGCACCTGCCATCCTCCCAGTCCATTGCTTGTCACTAGTCATGTATTAAGGAGGACCCTTGCAATGGCAAAGGACATAATGCCATCTCACGCAGGCTTAAATAAAAGGAAAACTCTACTGGCTCATGTGCCAGGGAAGCTTTGGGGCTTCAGGCACATGTGGATCAAGGAACACTGCCAGGAATCCACCTCTTACCACTTCTGAGCTACATTGTCCTGCGTTCAGGCAGGCTCTCCCCTCGTGGTAGCAAACGCAGCCCCCAGCAGCTTCAAACTTGCTTTCTACCAGCTTAGCCACCCCCAGTTTAAGGAGTCTTTTTCACCATGACACCAGCAAAAATCTCAGATCTGACATGCATTGACTGTAATTGGCTCTCCTTGAGCCACGTGCCCACCCCCCAACCAAACGCTATAGCTAAGGAGAGGCAGGTCTCTCACTGGCTAGGACGGAGTCATGTGCCCACCCCCGGACCCTGCGGGCAGAGTGAGAGAAGAGCAGGCTCCAAGAGGAAAGCCGGAATAGATGTAAGAGGAGTGGGCAGGAATGACAAGTGACCACACATTGTCACACTTCCTGACTCATACACCACATAGCCTCCTTCTACCCTGCCAATCTTTCTGCCTCAAAGGTCCATTGCCTCCCCTCCCCACAACATGCCTCCTCCACAAAGCCCCTCTGCCCCTGAGACCCAGTGAGTCACCTGTTTGGGGCCTCGCAGCCCCAGGCTTTGCCCCATCTCTCCAGTGCACGCTGACACTGTGTGGGAGTGGCTAACTCCCGCTGGTCTGCCCCCCCCCCACCGGCAAATCTGACAGTTACTAACACTGAGTACTGACCATGTGCCCGGCACTACCCAGAGGGCTTCAGGGGGTTTTAGCTTCTTTAACTCATTCGCCGCCCCTAAGAGGAATCCCTAGTTCAGGGCTAAAGACCAAGTCACAGACAAGATGTTGAAGGGGACCCAGGCTACCAGGAATAGACCTACGCTCCCCACCTTGATGCTGCAGCCCTCTCTATAGACCACGGGGGAGCAGAAAGTGGGTTTGGTATACCTCTGGGTCCCCAGTGTGAGCTCTGAATGCCACTCTTCCGTTGCAGAATGCCAAAGACCACAGGTTCGAGGGTCTGGGGGCTCTGACTCTCTGAGCCACTGAGCACAGTTTATAATATTCCCTCAGCTCAATTTCCTCATCTGTAAAATGGGAGAACAACAACAGTACCTACCTTGTAGGGTTGAAGCAACGATGAAAGGAGATAATGCTTTAGCACTTAGCACAAAGCCTGGCATGTAGCAGAGCTTTCAAAATGTTAGCCTGGTGATGTCGAAGACAGTGTTACAAGCGATCTGATCCTCTGAGAGACTGGGGGATAGGAGGGCTCCTCTTCCTTCCCCCATATCACACACAGCCAGAGATAGTGGTAGTCAAGGGGACTCAAGCCTTTTCTAGTTCTGTTTAAAACCCTTGCCACATTCTCCGGAGCTGAGGTTTTGATACCTGGCTCTTCTCAGAAGACAGTGCCCCAAGAGCAGGAGAAGCTGGTCCAGGCTGTGGTTGCCATGGAAACCATTGCATGTAAATTTCATTTTCTGCCTTGCCTAGCTAAGCTATCGATTCAGCAAGAGGAAGAGAAATTGGGAGCAGGTTCCTTCCCAAAGTGAAATACAAAGTGCAGACCCAAAGTGAAAACGGAAGAAAGTGTGATCAGGTGAGGCGAAACCTAGTCAGAAAAAAGATGGAGCCGGGGTAGGCTGCCTCCCCTACCAGCGGGACGCAGAGACAATGGAGGGTCTCCCCGCTGCCATTAACCCAAGGGCTCGTGTAAGCTCAGCTCCCAGGACAAGCTCTAGACTACTAGCTGTGTGGTCTGGGGCAAGTGGATGAACCTCTCTGAGCCTGTTTCTTCATGTGTAAAAAAAAAAAAGTTGATAAAAACTGCAACCCAATAGACTTGCCTTGGGGACATCATCGCCCCTGCATCCCAGCTCTTCTGGCGTGCTCACTTCCTTTCTGGCCTGAAATTCCCCCCATTATTGTCACCAGTGACTCTGGCACCCAAGGAGAAGAACGTTTTCCCCAAAAGCTCCTGTGGGAAAGTCTGAGTTTGCCCATGAAAGAAGGGAAGAGGAAAACTCTCGGGAGAAGGACACGGGACAGGTCAGTTTCGGATGGAGCAATCTGCGGTGGAAATCTGGAACCAAGAGTGCTGGAGGGGAAACAGACTACAGAAATGTCAGGGTCCGGGGACGGCCTCACCACCCAAACAAAGCCGCACGCGGTCCACTGCAGGTGCCTGGAGCAGCTGTGCCCTTCCCCGCTGTGGGCTGGAGCCTGTCTGCCCCGTTCTCTTCAAGGCTAACTCCCCAGGGCTCCTGGGCCTCAGCAGGGAGGGGGCTGACTTATCAAGTGCTGGGGCTGTCAATACTGCTCCCTGGGGGTGATCCAGGGCAGCCCCGGCCCCCGACATGCCACGGGTGCCCTGTCACACGCAGAGCTGGCGGCTGCACCCGCGGAAACACTAATTGGGAAGTGAGACAAGCAGAGGGTCTTTAATGAGCTACCTTGTTGTAACTCTAACTGGTTGGCGTTATTTACAGAGATTCTGCTAATGAGGTGCCTGTCAGAGGGGAGCCCGCGACGGGGGCAGGGGAGGGAAGGCGGCCCAGCCTGAGGCAAGAGGCAAGACTCAAAGGGAAGAGGCAAGGCAGCTCACCTTTGCTGAGCTACTGGGCCAGAGGCCCTTTAACCAGGTGGTCTCGCACATCTCCAGACACCCAGGAGGTAGGCGTGAGGTGCGCCGGAAAGGAACATGCCAGAGCCACACAGGGAACCCAGTCCAGACTGCTCCTCAACCAACCACCCCCTCAGGGACTTGCCGTCGCCCAGAACCACCCCGACGTGCGTGCGATGCGCCAAGAGGAGCAGCAGGTCCGTGGGAAAGCACCGCCTGGGACAGGGCCACGCCCACCCAGCGCTCCACGTGTGTCCGGACTTCCGGGATCCCCTCAAGAGGGTGGTCCCCCTCCCCCCGCCCCCCACCTCTTCTCCTCTAGAGTTCACACACCTTGCTCCCTGGGAGGCCAGTCCCCGTGGGCCTGGGTTCTCCCAGCCACCCCGCAGGGCCCTGCTTCCCTAAGGCCAGGGGGCCCTGAGCCCTGAGTCTCCGCCCATCAAGAGAGGACTTGCCTGTGTCTTCCACACCCTCGAAGTGCATCTGCCTTAGATGGGGGAAGGGACTCGGTGGCAGTTTAACTGGGCTCAGGAGGCGTCCGAGTCAGGGGCGGGGCTCGACCTCGCTCAGAGGCGGGGCTCAGGCTGCGTCAAGGGGCGGGACTCAGCCTGGATCCGGAAGACTGTCAGTCTGGGGTTTGGAGAGTACCACTCTGTGGCTGAAATTAGGATAAATAAGGACTCTGACCACTGGTCTTGGTTTTTCCACCTGCGAATGGGATTAGTGAAATCTGCCTTTCTGGAACGTCGTGGGATCCTGGAAGGAGTCGTGAAATTGCTTTGCGAACTGTAAGGTGCCCACGCCCGGCCTTGTTATCCTTTTGATTAGCGGTGGGCATCCCGGAGCTGATGCTGAAACCAAGCTCTCCACCCTGATAGGGACACTTCGCTGGCTTCTCCTCTCATCCCACTGGGCCCTGAGCTCCCCTCTCCCCTTCTCTATTCTCATTGTCGCATCCCCTCTCCTCTTCTACTACCTGTCAAGATTGGCATCTCGTTAATTATAACGTCCATGTGTTTCTTTAGGAGCCATGTAATTCCTCCTGACAGCCACCTATTTAAAATGAAAGTCAAACACTCAGAATTTTGTTTAAGAGTTGAGTCTTGGGGAGAAAATGCATTAATTGCTAAACGTTGCTAATTTCACTCTGATGTGGTAACAAAAAGAATGAATATATATATCTCCACACAAGAGGACCAGTGAAACCAGCATAAGGGCAAGGATGGCGTCAGAATATCAGAGCCAGAGCTCAGAGCTGGTGCCGCCAGACCCCTTCCTCATTTCACAGATGAGGACACTGAGGCCAGAGAGGTTAAGGCACTCGCTGCAGGTTGCCTGAGCCTCGGCAGCAGATCCAAGGCTGACTGATGCCTGCAGGCTCCAGCGGCCTCCATGCAGCAGCTGGTTGATCGAGGGAAACCAAAGCCGTGCATTCCTTCCGCATCTCAGCACTCAGGCCATCTGGGGGGCTGCCCGCCCTGCAGGGCTGCTGTGTTTGCAAGTGCTGCCTGCCAGGGGTCCTTGTGCTGGACAAGGGGCCTGCAGAGACCCTCCTCTGAGGCTGGAGATCTGTGCCTCGGTAACCAGGACAGTGGGCACAGACCCACTGAGCAGCCATCTGCAGCCGCAGAGCTGCGAGACACAGGTGCCAAGGGCCTTTGCCGACAACCAGGACTGCCGTCCACGGGCCAGAGCCGGGGACAGTGCCCCGTTGCGCAGGCAGGGTGGCTTGCGTGGGCTCCAGCCCTGGCCTAACATGCTTCCGCAGACTCTTGGTGAGGAAGGGCTGCTTGGAGGGAAGCCACAGGGCAATGTGTGTGCCACTGTAAGCGGATGGAGCATTACTTCTGAACTCAGGCAGCTATCAGTTCAAATGTCTTCTTTGCTGGGCAAACTCAGTGAGCTGTTTCAACTGCTCTGTTTCTGATCCAGCATCTGGCCAATGTGATTCACAGTATTGATCACGCAGGGTTGGTTTGGGGGGCTGATGCGTGAACATGTGTCTGCCACGTCCCAGCCCAAGGCTGCTCCTACACCAAAAAGGCAGCAGAGGCTAGACCAGCAAGCACAAAATAGGGGCTCGGGGGCCTTGCTCAGCCACACATACGTGTTTGCAGACCTGCACGTGCTGTTATACAAAAGTAAATTGAAGGCAGTCTGGACAGGGCCTGAGCTCCCCGTGGGTCCCGTCCCCACTGCTCTACGGGGGCTCAGAGCCAGCCGCGTCATTCGCGAGCATCTCCTGACTTGGCAGTTCTGGAGGGATTCTTTCCTGCTAGCTCAAAAAGCTGAAAGTCTTACCCACATCCTCTCCCGCTCCCAGGCAAAACCCCGTCTTCTCCATCCCAGCTCTGACAACATGGCCAGACTATGTCCAGTTTCCCACTCAGCTGGGAGCGCCTGGAGGTCAGGGGCCACGTCGTCTCTCTACATGAGCAGAGGTCCACTCTCGGTGGATACAATCATTCAACAAACAGGACTTGAGTCTAGGCTCTAGGGACATACCTGTGAACAATCTTGACAAAGGCCACGTCTTCCCAGAGCTGATGTTCTAGTGGGAGAGATGCACGATTAACACTTAAAGCAACAGGATACTTAAGATGAAGAGGGGAAAACAAGGTGATGTGCCAGACCAGCAAGTGAGTGAGTGAAGGGGTGAGAATGGAAATTTCAGTTCAACCACACAGGAACCTTCCATAGCCTCAAATAGGAAGAAAGGTGAACAAAGCTCAGTGAGGAACTGAATCTTCATGTTTAATGGTTCAACGAACTCTTTTTATCCAGGATTTGGCCCCTTGCACCCACCCTCACTGCTACCTCCCTGGATCAAGCCCTCATCCTCCCTTGCCTGCATTTCTGCTAATAGCCTCCTGACCGTCATCCCCAATTATCCCCAACTGCCAACACAGTAGCCACAATAATCCTTTTAGAATGTAAGTCAGAGCAACAACCATCTATGAAAACCCTACTAGCCCTCGTGTCATTCTGAGCGAGAGCCAATGTCTTCCTATGTCTTACTTAGAAGGCCCCATGTGACCTGACCCCAATTGCCTCCCTGTCTTCACCTCCTTGTCCTCTTCTCTTCCTCACTCTGCTCCCTTCACAGTGGTCTCCTTGCTGTTTCTGGAAATGCCAGGAACACTTCTGCCTCAGGACCTTTGCACATGTGGTATCTCTGCCTGGGATGCTTTCCACTCAGATATGCACACAGCCCCTGCCTTTATTTCTTCGAGTGTTTGCTCAAGTATCATGTCCTCAGTGAGAGCTGCCGTGACGGTGCTATCTAAAATGCCAGCACCCCTGACACTTCCTACTCTCCCCCTGCTTTAGACTTCCTTCTTAGTGGCTATCACCTCCGGATCTATTATATATTTGTCTATCTTATCCTATTTATCTTTTGGCTTTCCCACTAGACCAGGGATTTCTATCCGATTCGTTCACCCCAGCATCTAACACAGTACCTGGCACACAGAAGCTCCATAAATCAATGCTGGAAAAAGAATTTGTCTTAATGATGAGACAGCCAAGGGGCCCAGGCGGGGAGGGGAGCTGCACCAAACCACAGCAGGAGCTGTGCGCCAAGCTCCCTCCTCTCCAACCGAGTGTCCGAAGCTGGGCCGCCCACGCATGGGAGCTGACCCAGCATGGAAGAGGTGGCCACCTGGGAGGAGGCTCACCAAATGCGGGCCCGAGGGCATCCTCCTGGGGAAAGGAAGCCGCCACCTGCTCTGTCTGCCAGGCCGCAGAGCTCCCAGCCCCAGCTTCCTGGCGTTTCCTCCTTTCAAAGCAGCAACCCCACTTTGAGATGGGGAAGGGGCAGTTTAGTAGTTCCACTCTCACCTGCCTGCTGCTGGACCCCTGGTGACCAACACTGCAGCCTACACTCCTGTCGCCTGAACCAAGTTCACGGGCCCAGTCTGCTACCTTGAGATCCTGCTGCCCTCAGGATCAGGTCCCAAGTCCTTAGCCTTCGGAGCCCCTGGACCTGTCCCTCCCTGTCTCTAGAATCCCAGGACTCCTGGGTAAGCCTAGAGCTCTGCCCACATCTTGCAGGGCCAGAGACGAAGGCTGTGGCTCTCTGCCCCTGAGCCCACACAGACGCTGTGCCCCAGCCAGAATGCCATGCCCATCCTAGTTAACGCCTCATCCCCATGAAGCCCACACAACATTAGTAGCAATAATACTAGCTCGACCAGACAGTGCTGAGCCTGTCAGGTTCAAATCCCAGCTCTGCCATCTCCTAGCTGACAACTTTGAGGAAGTTACCTGACCTCTCTGTGCTCAGTTTCCCCATCTGTAAAATGAGTATACTATTGCTTCCCATTTCTAAGGATGGTCAGGAGACACACGAGAGCATGCCTGGCCTGGCTAGTGCCTGGTCATCATAAACAACCAAATGTTAGAAGACATAAGTACGGAAAGGAAGGGGAGGGATCACTGGTTACGGTTATGCCCCTGTGTGTTGAGTGCTCCACACACATCACCCCATTCTGATCCACTCAGGAGCCCAGTAAAGAAGATACTAGTATTGCTCCCATTTTCCAGATAAGGAAACAGAGGTCCAAGGCTGTACCTGGGGTCGTCTTGGCCCTCTGCCAAGAAGGGCGGGGAATACACCAATGCCTCAGAGGAAGAAAAATTATCTAAAAGCAGTTTTCAACATGTCTACTGCCAAGTTTCTGCCAGACACTTCAGCTGCAGGACCTCAGATCCTCAAGGCAACCATCTGATCATGTACAGATGAGGCCATCGAGGCTGCAGAGACTGGCCTGAGATCACCCAGCTAGGAAGTGGCAGGCCTGGCTGGCTCCAGATCTGTGGTCTTTCTGGAATGGTGTCCCTGCCACGGAGCTGCACACCATGCTTGGCTCTCCCTTCTAGGGAGGACCTGTCCAGAGGGAAGCAGTGAGTCATCAGCCTCTAGCCTCTTTGCCTTCAGAACTCACCAAGGCAGTAGGACGATGCCACACTCTTCACAAGCCAGAAACTGAATCAGCAGCAGTGGTACGAGGGCCTGGCCATTTCTGTTCCATAGCTCTGGGCTGGCAAGACTTTCCCAGAGCTGTGCCGTAGGCTGAGGCCTCAGTGCTTCCTTTCAGAAGGGGCAGCCCTGCACTGAGGTCAGGAGCTCTTCCACCCACCCTTGCCCTCCCCTCCTTGATTCGTCACAGGCATAAATCCCTTGCAATGCTCATCTTGGCAGCTGCTTTTCAGGGACCCCAGGGGACAACACGCATCATCTTTCATCCCAACTGCCAGGAGGACTTCTCAGGTATGGAGTCCTGTAGGGCACAGCAGGTGCGGGCTGTGACACAGGGCCTCTAGCCTCTATGATCCCCAGGAGTGGAGGGCTCCCCTGAGGGTTGGAGTCTGGAGCCCTCTGGCCATTAGCACAGCAGCCTTTCCCCTTCCTCAGGGGAGAGAGACCAGACTAAGGATCAGACAGAGCTGGTGTCTATCTGGAGCTATCTGGGCCTCAGTCTCCCTCATCTGTGAAGCAGGCATGCTGATATCTACGCCACCACATCGTCTTGAGAACTGCAGAAAGCACCTGCTTTTAAAAGGTGGTAACCAGGAGTGTGGGATTTTAAGTCCATTTCATTAGAAGCTAGATGACCAGAATTGGGAAAAGTCACAGAGCCCCTTGCTTTTATTATTCAGGTGGAGAACTGGGGACAGAGAGGGGGAAGGAGGCAGGAAATAGCCTCAAGGCCCTAGCAGAGGTGGACTTGTGTCCCTTGGCCCCACCCCAGAGTCCTGGATGGCTTCCATTGCCACGCAGCGCCAGCTTTACCTTCAGCCCTGGGCAACCCGAAATGTGTGTGTTAGAACCAGTCAAAGGGTGTGCCGGCTGTGCCCAGGCTCCCTGCTCTCACCCTGTCCCTGGGCAAATCTGGGGACTTGGTTGGGGGAGAGGGAAACCCAAGTAAGCCTCGATGCTTTCGTGAAGACGGTGGACAGCGGGAGGGCTGCTCGGAGGCTGTGTTTCCAGGAGATGCCCAGTGCAGAGGCAGTGCGAGGAGGAGGCTGAGGCTGTGCCCACCTCCACTGCTAGAGAGATCTCTGGGCCATCTCTCTAGAAGATAGAACAACCAGAGACACAAAGCTCCCGAGACCTCTGGGACACAAAGACAAAGACACAGGATCCCCCTTGTCTGAGGCAAAGACAACAGACATGAGGTAGGCAGAGCGACTTGGAGACAGAACAAGACACAGAGAGACCCAGGGTAGAGAGGATGAGGTGCAAAACAGATGGCGCGGCAGAGACTGAGAGACGCAGAGAAACGGGGGAGGGGGGATGAAAAGGAACAGCAGAGAGAGAGAGGAGACAGGGAGAAAGACGGTGCCAGGGGCGGGGACGCGGCAGGGGCGGGCGCGGGCCAGTTCCAGGAGCTGGGCTGCTCACACCTGCTCTCGGGCTGGTGGCGAGGTCAAAGCCCCCGGCCGCCTGCCCGCGGCTCCCTCAGCCTTTGTCTTGTGGCTGGAGCGCGTTCCCGTGGGCCGGGAGCGCCCCCTGCCGTCCCTGGAGGATCCGACGGCAGAGCGCACTCCAACCTCTGCGCCCGAAGCCCGGCGGCCCCTGGGTGTCCACTCGCGGTGCACGGAGGCGGGGGGACAGGCCCAGGGAGAGGATAGGAGGGAATCTCAGCCGGCCGGCGCCTCTGTTAGGACTGAAATCTAAGCCTCCGGTTTTGTGCTTCTTGTGCTTATGCCTGTGGCCTCTGGTAGGGGACAGTCTGAGTTCCAAAGGCGCTGCGGAGTGTGGGTCCCCCACCCCAGGAGGATGCCCACAGCCCTGCCTCCACCATCCATGCCTCCCTCTCCTGTGCAAGACTCAGATGGACACGCGGAAGGCAAGCAACACAATCAGTAAGCTGAACCGGCAGTGACTGCGACGGCCTGTGGCCCTGGCGAGGGGACTCTGCTCCTGCTCAGCGAACCCCTCCCGGGAAGAGCCTACCACGCCCAGCTTTGCCCAGTTTTCAGATTTTTCTCCCCAAAAAAGCCAGAAAGCTTGGATTTTTATGGGAATGCCCACAATTCAATGGCTTTTTAAAACAGGGTAAGGGAAAAAATGCATTTGGCCCACAAGCCACTAGCTGGCCCTGGCAGCTAGGAGTGTCCTAAAGTGCTCTTTCTCAGATTGCAGCCACCCCTCCGACTCGGGGCTTCAGTAGGTGTGGCCTTAAGAGTTTTCTTCACTTAAATACATTTATGGAAAAAGGAAACTCTGTATCTCTATTATAATTAGAAACCCAGTATCCTACCTGTCATAAAAGCCAGGTAACCTTAGAAGGAAGATAGGACCATTAAAACTAAAAGTCTGGTCCAGTTCCATCTCACATTACCACATCTGGTAGGCAGCCTCACCTGCGAACTGCTGATGGGTCACCTCTGACCTCAGGGTCGGTGGCGATGAGCCCAAGAAAGGGGTCTTTCTAGGACCCTAGCAGTGGCCTCAGGGAGTCTGGGAACCTAGAGAGGCTATTCCATCTGTATCACTGTCACTGTCCCTCTCAGAGCCACCAAAGTGGAAACGGGGGGGAGGGGGTGCCTGCCCTCAGAAATTAAAGCACAGAAGATAGCAGAGCTTTCCCTAGAGGAAGTAGGGAGACAGTGCAGAGACAATGCCTGAGACTTGGATCAAACTAGAACCTTCCCACTAATTTCCATCATGGAGGCTGATGACCTTGTTCCTTCCTAGCAAGGAAGGAGCTTGATCCTTCCTGTAAGAATCAGCTGTGAAGCTCCCATCATCTGGGAAATGCCAGTCAGGGCGTAGCAGGACGCAGAGGGGAGAGGGGAGCTAGGGCCCATCCTGACAAAACTGTAGGAGGAGAAGCAAATGGATAGTGTGTGGACCAGGAGGGAGAAGGTGGAATGGGGCATCTAGAAGAGAGGAGGTCTGGGGTTCTATGCCTCGAAGGCAGATCTCCTGCAAAGTGGCTTCTTTATACAAGTCATTCCCCTGCTTCAAACCTTCCAGAAGCACCCCCACTCTGGGACCAAGACCAAACTCTGCATGCTTAGGAGGCCCCACAGGACTGTCCACTCACTGGCCCCATGACCTCTGTGCTCCCGACTCCCAACCCCAGCCCCACTGGCCTGCTCTCCTGGTGAACAGGCTGCAGATGGATCTTGAGAATATGAGTAGGAGTTAGCCATGTGAATCAGACTGGGCGAAGGGAACAGGCTGCACCAAGGCGTGGAGGTGTGAAACAGCATGTCGTGTTCCGGGACTCGGTGAAGCCCGAGGACTGGGGCGGAAACCGGAAGGTGGATGAGACAGTGAGTGAGAGGGACAGGCACGCAGTGGCACCCTGGTACAGCCACGGAATATTAGGCAACCTATACAAAATTTAATTAACTCTCCACCAATAGATGTAAAGGGATTTCTATACAGTATTGTTGAATGAGAAAAGCAATTTGAAGATAAGTATGTATAATACGAACCCATTTTTATAAAACAATGGCCAAAATACTCTGAGTGCATACATATAGCTATATATGTCTGTATAGGATTTTATTAACACAAAAGAAAAATACAGAAGACTACATACTGGGTTGTTAACATGGGTTTTTTTTCTGGAAAACCTATTGTGGGGGAAGGAGAACCAAGAAGAAAAAGGATAAAAAAAATCCAGACTGCCTTTCAAAATATGTATGACCACAGTTATGATGCATGTCCCCATCAACCACCCATCACCAAAGCTGAACATGCGAGGGTGGTCTCAGCCCACCCCTGCTCCTTACCCCACATGTCTGCTCCCATCTGGACGACAGACATATCTCCCCACTCGCCCCCCCAACCTCCTGAAACACACACACTACGTTTACTTTTGGGTTCTCCCACCCAGCCTGCTCTCCACACAGCCAACCTTCTCATGGTCCCAATTGCCCCGAGAGCGATGCCCAGCCTCCAACACGGCTCTCAAGTTCCTACTCATCAGGCCTTGCCACCTCCACAGACTCAGACCTCATTGCTCTCCTGTCCACCGCCAAGTAGCCCATGCTCTCAGCCACTGTATTTCCCTCAACTCAACCTTTACTCCATTCAGCACAAACTTTGTTGCTACTTGCTATATTCCAGTCACAGTTTTAAGCACTCGACAGTTATTAAAAGCATTTAATCCTCACAACAACCCTATAAAAGGATATAATATTTTTGGTTGTATTATATTTTGTAGGATGGAAAACTGAAACACAGAAAGGTAAGTAATTTGCCTAAGGTCGCTCAACTAGTTAGTGGTGCAAGTGATCCCGAAGCCTGAGCTCCTGAACCCCTGCACCCTCTCTTATGCCTTTGAACATGCTATTCCCTCTGTATGGGAATCTCTTTAGTTTCTGCCTTCACTTTGCTAAATCCTTATCACCACTGGATCTCAATTGAGATATTGCCTCCTCCAGGAAGCCTTCTCTGACCCCCCAAATCTGGGCTTGACATTCTTTTGACGTTCTCTCCCATAGCCCAGTCATTCCTCAATCATAGCACATCTCATGCTGTTCTAGGGTTGCTGAACATCCCTACCAGTCCATGCGCTCCTTGCAGGTGGCCGCCTTAGTTTACTCCTTTGAAGATGGGTCCTAAGTACCTAGCACAAACAAAGCTTGTGTTAGGAGCTCAATCAATGTGCTGGATAAAAGAGTGACTATTAGTACTTCAGATAAACTAAGATTTGCTTGTTCCACATATTGGGGCCGGAGGGGGGGGGCGGGTCCTGTTTGAGCCCCCTTTCAGCACCATGGAGAGCTCCTCGGCCAGCTTCCAGCAGCCCCGCCAAGGGTCTCTGGGTTTGCCTCTTTGTTCGCTGGCGACTCTGAAATCTGTCCTAGCCAGGACTCTCCAGGCATGAACCCTTAGCTGGTTTGCCTGAGTGGGGCACACCTCAGGGCAGAGGGGGAAGAAGAGGAATCTGAGGGCTAGAATAAGCCAGTCCCTTGAGCAGAGCTGCATCCCCACCCCAGGGTCCTACCATCAATCACACGCCACCTCATATACACTTTTTAGCCAGCACAAAGTTTAAAAAAGTAGTTAGAGAGCCTGTTGGAAGCGGCGCCAAATCTATGTGTTTTCTGGAAGTATTGAACTAGAAAGAAATGAAAACATCAAAATACTCTTTGTACCAGGCTCGAATTGAGCCCTGCCTCATTCAGTCCATGTCTCGGCCTGACTAGAATGAGGAAACGATGGAGGGGAGAGTGGGTTGAAAAGGAACAAGGCTCAGCGGGGAACCTCAGACTGCTATTCGCGGATGGAGGGACGGAGGGGCAGGCGAGCTCAGAAGGAGTCCCTGCTCCGGAGGAGAGCAGAGGAATAAGATTGACAGGTGAGGAGATAGAGGGGGAGGGGGCCGCCGCTGCAAGAGGCTGAGACACAAAGCAATGCTGGCAGACTAGAGAGAGCCTGGCAGAGGAGTAGACAGACAAGCCAGAGCAATCAGTGGTCCAGGATGGATGTACAAGAGCCCACCAGGCAGCCACAGGGCCCCAAGGCAGAAGGGACAGGGTGTGTGAAGGAAGAGATGTGAATCGCATATTGGCAGAAGCCAGAGGACAACACCAGTTAGAAACACAGCCAGACAAAATCTCTCAGGCTTTTTAGTGTCACTTACAGCATGGTTGGAGGGTCTCCAGCCTTGGGAAAGAACCTGGTCTTAAATGACCAACAGGCTTCTGTCACTCCTTGTTCGATAGCACATTTTGGGACCAAATCCTGTGGCTTGAGTTGCCCAGTTGTGCACTAGGCTACCACAAGCCTGAGGTCCCCACCACCAGAGACATTCATTGTGTGTGTGTGTGGAGGGGTGCCAAAAGATTAAGAGAAACCAGGTTCTTGGGGTCCCCTCCACAGCCAGGCTTTGCTAGCCCTGGTCTTAAGGAGCTGGAGGCAACCACTCCGCCATGGCCAAGGGTTTGGGAAATGGGGTGCCCCAGCTGGTCTCAGCTGAAACCTGCAGATGGAGAGGAAATGAGTCATACCTCAAGGCCATGGAGAGAGGAGATGCCTGGCTCATTTTGTTTTTACACGGCGTTGGCTGAGCCCTTTCTCTGTGTGCCCGCTACCCACGTCAGCAGCCTGAATGCTCGCAACAGCCATCAGAGGTGGGCGCGGCTGCTTTACAGCTCTTTCGCCCCAGAGCTCAGAGAGGCAAAGCAAGTTGCCCAAGGCCACCAGTGAATTAGCAAGGGAGCCGGGCCTCTTTCAAGAGTGTGCCAGACACAGGCAAATGGAGCAGAGTGCACCTGCCATGCTCTCCACCCACATTCCAGACTCTCCTTTGTTCTTCCCCTTCTCCAGCTCCTTGCCTTGGAGGACTGGCTTCTTGCTTGAGAGAGAGAGCTGCCACCACTGTGAATCAAGCACTGCCTACCTTCTACTGGGACTGGGTTCTGGGCTTTGGGGGTCTCGGCCACAGGTTCTGCTGGGAAATGGGAGGATCCTGTCCCTCCTGGTCTGAAGGAGCCCGACACCCACTGGGAGAAAGCGACAGGCAGGCTCCAGGCATAAGCCCTAGCTCCAGCATTTCCAGCCCCAAATCCTCTTCTTGCCCCTTTGTCACCTCACTCTGGGTACCAACCTTCCTGGCCTTGACCTGCTCTGGATCCACTTCTCTGCCTCCAGCTGAGCATTTCAGGGACCCAGGCTCTGGCCCCACACATCGTCATCTTAGAAGCAAACCTTTCCTCTGACCCACACCATGCCAAATGTTCTTGCTACTCTCATGTCTATTTGTTCATTTAATCCTGACAACTACCTCATGTCATAGATGAGGAAACTGAGGCGGGAAGCAGGCACCGTACTTGTGAGTGGCTAGACCCAGGCAGTGTGACCCTAAGTTCTGTGCTACTCTGCTGTTTCTTGGTGACAGGTAAGCATATGATTCTGGGTGTTCAAGGTACCCATCCATCTGGAGGGCTGGGGGCTGTGAACTGGGGTTCCCCTCTCCTGCATGGAGCCTGCCCTTGGGCGGTTGGGTGGGAAGGTGCAGGGAGCCTCCGGCCGTGCGCTGGAGGACTGCGAGCTCTGGCACCGCCGCTGCCTCGGCAGCAGGCGGGCTTACACAATGAAAGCTAATTCCTCGGTTGTAATGACTGGAAGAACTGCTGGCTTCTGACTCCTCGCATAATTACCGTGAGACCTCCGTAGAGTAATTCACCAGATAATTACATGGTAGCGGGTGGGGGGTGGGATTCTTCTCTGGAAGGTAAAGAGGTAGCATTTAATTTCAAGGGGGATGCCTAATCCTATAATTACTCAGTAAAGTCCCGTATCCCCGCCAACTTGATTCCCTAGGGCCAGCCTGACCTGCAGTACCAAATCAAGCAGGAGCTCTTGACCAAGATGGAAATTCGAGGCGGGGGCAGGAGGTTGATGGGGTCTCCCAGAGCATCTTTACATGTGAATTGTCCTTGGAGCCTCGAAATACAACAGGAGAAATAAGCAAGGCAGGAAATAGAAAGCACTTTAATAGGCTGAAGATGAAACAGACACAAAGGGAGAAATCTTCTCTATCCCCGGGCAAATCAGCTGTGTGGTCATCCAGGCTAGGGTTCAGACTCGGGGCATCCCAGCCCCTCTGAGACCAACTTCTTTAACAGTCTAAGGGGGCTGAGCCACCCTGCATCATTGTGCCTTATCACAAATAGTACTGCCTAAAAAATACTCCAAAACACAGAGCTTTAAAAAAGCCACCATATATGGCTCATGCCTTGGCAGTCAGCTGGTAGCTCGGCTAAAGCTGTGACTCACTCACATGCCTGGTGACATGGTTGTCAGGTGGGGCAAGAGGTGACTGGGCCACAGGCCTCTCATCCTCCAGCAGGGGAGCCTGGGCTTGGTCACATGGCAGCTGGGCTGCTCCAAGAGCCCCAGTGGAAATGTACAGAGCCTCCTGAGACCCAGACTGGGAACAAGAGCACCATCATTTCGGCCACATTCTACTGGCCAAAGCAGGTCCCAGGCCAGCCCAGAGTCCGGGGTGGAGAAATGGACTGCACCCCTTGATGGGAGGGCCTGCCTCACATGGCAGAGGGCACGAATACAGGGAGGGATGAGAGATCGTACCCACCTTGGTAATCAACCTACCACAGCCTGCCACATGGGGTTATTGCAAGATTTATGAGTTGCAGCTTATAAGGTTCCTTGCACACGTAAGTGTTTGGTAAAGTGGAGGTCTGCTTATTATTGTGAATAATAACAGGAGGCTCATGACAGCGAAGGGGACAGACTCCTGGTGCCTAGCATCCAAGCCGCTGGCCCTCCTCTGTGCAGACATAGGGGTGCAGCGGAAATGCCTAGCACAGACGGGGTGTGCGTCCTTGTCCTCCCTGCGTCTTGCTATGGGACCCGGGCAACTCACTCCCCACTCAATGCGTGGGTGTCTGTGGCACCAAGAGGGGGGTGACCCCACTCCACAGAAGCAGCACAAGGATCACTGCACGCTAGGACAAAGCTGGCCCCTGGCCCCCTGGCCACTTCTCTCTCTCTTCTTGTTTTTGAAGTTTTATTTATCTGAGAGAGAGGAAAAAAGAGAACAGGTGGGCAGGCGGGGTGGGAGCAGAGAGAGAGGGAGAGAGAATCCTAAGCAGACTCCCCGCTGAGCACAGAGCCCGGGCGGGGCTCACGCTCACAACCCTGAGATCATGACCTGAGTAAAACCAAGAGTGGGATGCTTAACCGACTGAGTCACCCAGGTGCTGCTCCGTCTTTTCAAATCCAAGCCCCACCGCCCAGCGGGTTTTGTATAGCTGTATTTCCTGTTGCTTCCATTACAAGAAGAGTAACTGATTTCCTTTCTTTTTGCAAACATTACATTATTCTATAATACAGAAATGCTTTTTCAAACTGGGTACTTCTTCACAGAAATTCTGGTGCATCCCTTGCTCTACCAGTTCATCCTGCCCCCCACCCACACCCCCGGGCAGGACCATAACCTCCTACCCTTCTCCAGTGGTCACCACAATTTCTTTCCATAAATTCAGTTGTCATTATACAAGTAATTACACTCTCCTTTTGAACACTGCAGAAAAATGGGCGTCTGGGTGGCTCAGTCGGTTAAGCATCTGCATTTGGCTCAGGTCATGATCTTGGAGTCCCAGGATCGAGCCCCGCATCGGGCTCCCTGCTCAGTGCGCAGTCTGCTTCTCCCTCTGCCCTTCCCCCTGCTTGTACTCTCTCTCTCTCAAATAAATAAATTAAATATTTTTTTAAAAATGAACACTGCAGAGAGGGTAGAGTCCTGCGTGCCCCCCAAACCCCATTGCAAGTCCCTCCCCAGGGCCCACCACAGATGTCATTTTCACCTCCCCCAAACCACCCCAAGTGCTGGCACATTTCACATCCTTCCAGACCTCTTCCTCTTCATTAACATAAACATTAATTTAATCAGTTCCCATTGATTTACATGTAATATATACGTCCCCAGAGAAGTCGGGGATTAACTCACTTCATCGCTCACAGGAACCATGAGGTAGACATTACTATTATTTCCGTTTTGCAGTTCCGAAGAAACCGTGGCCCAGCGAGGGTGGGTGGGCTAAGTAAGCAAAGAGGGGCAAGGCCAGGAGCCCGAGTGGTCTTGCTCCCAAGCTCCTGCTCTCAGCCACAGGGCCAGGCCGCCTCTCACAGCATCTGTGTATGGCTTGTTCTGGACTTGTTGGTTTTTAGGGGGGTTGGTTTAGGGTTTTTGCCTTTGCAAAAGTAGAACTCTCCAAGTTCTTAGCTTAGAATCAGGAATTTCCTCTTGTTGCCCATATCTTTGAACTTGAGGCCAATTTGCCATCAGAAGCCCCTCCCTGCACTTTCTCTGCCCCCAACCAACTGCTCAGCCTTTCCCATACACCCGGGGGCCTTCCACGGATCATCCGAGGGCGTCTTCCAAGATGCTGCGGACAGTCAGAAACCTCGGCTCCCTGCTCTGACCTGTCTCCAAGCCTGGGTGGGCCGTGGGCCTTTCCTTCCTGCCTCACCCTGTGCGCCCAACAGAATGTGGAGTCACCCCCAAGGCACGTGGAGGATTAGCCCTTGAGAGGGGGCTTCACTGGTGAAGGGAGAGTATCTCTGCCCCATATTCAGGGGTCAGCCTGGGGCTCAGTCAGGGCAGCGTTGAGTAACAGAAGAGGGACAGCCTCTGGGTCACTAAGTGCAGCTCCCTAAAGGGCCCAAAGTGTTGCCAAGGCAGTACAGTAGAGGGCAAGGAGGCACATTCTGGAAATTCTAGGGAGTCACTATTGGGGCCATAAGGCAGGGAGAAAGAGGAGCTTGGGAGGGGTGGATGGTCAGAGACGAAATCAGGGAGGCCAGAAGGCCAGGCTCAATTTCATAAGCCTCTCTGAAAGGTCGGAGCAAGGAGCTGGGCCGGCAGGAATGGCCAGGATGTGGCAGAGTGGGACATGGCCTGGAGGCGCAGAGGAGCAGAACTGAACAGGTGCCAAAGAGTTTGCCAGATCTGAGAGAGGGAACAAGGCAAAGGCTGCAGGTCAGCTAGAGCCAAGGCACAGGTCTGAGAGCCACATGCAGTAAAGAGCGCAGGCTCCGTCCTGAGTCTGCCGGGAGCCGTGGAGGGGCAGGAGCAGGGACGTAAGCTGAGGGAGCGGGGCTCAGGGAAGATTTCTCCAGGAGAGGAAGAGGTGGAGGTGGCTATTTCCAAGGAGCAGCTCCGCCTAAGGCGGCTGGGGCAGAGCTGCACTCCAGGGGGCCATAGGGAACAGAGACAGGCGCATGGTACAGGGTGGGTGTCCTCTGCCCCCATTTCCTCGGCTCTAATCCTCTTGACTTCTTGAGTCTACTGGTTTGTGGGGCAGAGCCTTCCAGGAGCGTGTTGGAATTGGCTCCATGTACAGTGCTCTGCTGCCAGTGGGTAGAGGGGGCAACCACTCCAGGGGCCCCTGCAGGCCCCAGCCTCTTCCCAAGGGTCACCCCCATGACCCCGAAATGGTTCTGTGGCCATCAGAGAGGGCACCACCCTTTAGTCATCCCCTACCAAACAAGGGGGTACAGCCCCAGCACAGAGCAGGTGTTTAACAATTACTTCCAAAGTGCCATTTCATCACACAGGCCACAGGCAGAGTTCTGGGGTGTCTAAGCTCATCCCCAGCCAGGCTGGAAAAGAATGATCAGGTCCCCCGGGAGACAAAGGTTAGCATTCTGTTAAGCCAACATCCCATGGCCGTTGCAGTGTTGGCTGCCTTCGTGAGGACATGGACAGGGCCTCTCTTGATTGTGTGGGACAACTGCTATGTGTTTTAGGTGGGGCCCATCCTGAGACAAGTTCAAGTCCTTTATTTAGGAGGTGGATCTAAGTAGCACCAGTAGGGAAATGGGGGCTGAGACAAGGAAGGGAAGGTGATCAATGCTGTGCAGCCTCACACCAGTCACCGATGCTCTCTGATCTTTGTTTCTCAGTAGAACTGGGTACGGTAATATCTCTCTGAGAGCACTTGGGGGAGGTTAAAGGGAAGTGCCTGGCAAAAACAGGGTAGGTCATTATGTTGCAGTGCTAGGGGCCCGCTAAGCATCAAGGACTGGCCAAGCCCCATAGCAAAGGATATCTCTACACCCCATGTATGCAGGGCTGCAGGTTGCTGTCCGCTATCAGGCCTGAGGCTCTTTCAGCCTTGCCCAGTGGATTCTGACCTCTGGGCTCCATGCTGGTCTAAGGACATGATCTTCCATTGGGACCCCAGGACCCCTTGGAACACCCAGTGCATAGCAGGGGAGGGGAGAGCTTTTCATTCTGAGCACTGCTGGCCTTTTTGGACTCCACATGGGTAAAGAGCAGCAATCCACATCACCCCAAAGCAGGAGTACTCCGAGGTTGAGTGGGCACACCCATGAGGCCATCTGGGCTTTGGCACAGGCCCATCCCAGTAAAGGGGCCTGGAATCCCGGGGGCCATCTGATACCCGAATCGATCAGAGAATGACTCCTCATTTGCTCCCCCGCCAGTTGTCCTGTGACCTTGGCAACTTCCTTAGACCTTCTTGGCTTTACAACATCTGTAAAATGGGGCTAGCAACACTGCCTACCTTTTGGCTTGGGGCCGGGGGGGGGCACTGAGCCCATCCATGTGAAGGGTCCAGGCACACAGTAAGTGCCCAGAAAATGCTGGCTGATAGTGCTATGCTGGAAGAATGGTCAGGGTCCCACATGTCAGGGCCGCTGAAGGGCAGGAACTTAAAGTCAGGTGAGGATAGATAATATCCCCATGGCTGACTTCATCAAGGGCGCTAGGGAGCCCCCTCTCACACCCACGACACTCCAAGCAAACCGAAGCTTAGGGTGCAGCTGACAGAGCCTGCCCCAGGGGCACAGGTGATGAGGGGCTGACAGGTGAGCTGAGGAAGGAGGGTGGGGTGTTCTGGGCCCCAAGTAGGCCTCGACTCTGAGATATGTATATGACCCACACTTGGTTAGCTTTGTCCTGTGTCTGGTTCCTTACACAGATGACTTCATTAGTCCTCACAAGGTTCTGTCAAGCAGAGACCAGAATGAGCCCATCTTTCAGATAAAGAAACCGAGGCACAGAGAGGTCAGGTGCTCACCCAGGGGACAGAGCCATGATTCTTCCCAGCAAGCCTGCCTGAGAGTCTGTGCTCTTCTCACCCACTGCTTTGGAAAGGTGGGGGGGCACGTTCCAGAAACTCTCCCCTCCCCTGCCTCAACCCAGGATCCCACATTTCCTCCCTATTCCCTCCCTCAGGCTCCACCTCTTCCCTGACCCGCCCCTGCCCCAGGCTCCATCTCCTGCCAGGTCCCCTCCCCCAGGGTCCCTTTCCTCCCTTGTTCCCCCCAAAACACCATCTCACCCCCAGGCTCCATCTGCACCCCCTCCCATCAGAGTACTCCATAATCTCTGCATCTTTCCCCGACAAGCACTCCCTCTGCAGCCAACTCTCCCTGACTAAGCTGGGTCTCTGAGTTTGTGCATTGGCCTTGGGGGTCCCTGACCCAGAGGGATAAAGGGAGACATCAGGAGTGCCGTCTACCCCCCCTTTCTCCCGGGACCCGCCGGGGCCCAACCCCACTTAGCCTGCTGTGCTTCAAATCTGGGCTCTCCACCCCCGCCTGCCCGCTGCAGGCAGGCCTGGCCGCCCTGCTGCAGAAAGGGGGTGTGCGGGAAAGCCACTTCCCTCCAGGCCCACAGCTTCCACATCAAACCCGTCCTCATTAAGAAGCGCTGCGTGTGCCAGGGTGACATCTTTATTCGTGCGCCCGGAGACTTCAAAGCCTTCAGGAGATCTCCTCGGTGGATTAGACATGAAAAATGTTGGAGATGAGATGGAGCAGAGAAGCAGACGGCCGCTCCAGGCGTTAATTAGGCAGGGGGTGGGGGCCCACAGGACAGGACATGTAACCAGGGCTCCTCCGCCTCCAGCCCAGGGTCGGGGGTGCCGAGGGCGGGCTCGTCTAGGGCGGGGAGGTCCAGCCTGCTGCAGGCTCTCTAAGGCCACCATCCCAGCCACCTGTAGGCCAGGCTCCTTCCCCATGGGAGAATTCGCTCTACAGCAGCCATGACCAAGCTGCTCCCCTGCTGGCCCACAAATGTGGGTTGAGTCTTGCCCGGACAGGTCCAGGAGGAAGGGGGCCCAGGCCACTCCCAAGGAGCTCACAGTCTGGGGAGGCAGGAAGGTCTCAAACCCCTGAAGTAAGTTCTCCTGAAAAGGCTGGTCCTGGAGGCCAGGGGAGCTGGGATGCCAGGCAGAAGGGACAGCACGTGACAGCTGTTCTCTCACTGGAGGGTCACCAGCAGGACCCAACTGAGATGGACCAGGACAAGCAAGCCATGGGTCATCTTCAGTAAGGGGTGGTGTGGTCACAGTTAGGGTTTTCAAGATGCTGTGATGGCCCGGCTGGGAGCAGGGTTTGGAACAGGGTCCAAAGCCTGGAGAGCAGTCAGGACATAGCCGTGATCCTGGTGGAAGACACAACCCTGAAGCAAGGAGCAGCCACAGGCATACAGAAGAGGGGTGGGAACCACCAGGTGAGGGGGTCTGACCGATATCCAGATTCCCGGCCCTGGGACCAGGCAGAAGCTGGGCCATCCCCCAGATGAGGACATGGAGCAAGGACAGGTGTGGGGAGGATGCTGAGCCTGGTCTGGGGCCTGCTGGCTTTGAGGTGCTCCAGGATACCTGGTGAGATGGTCAGAGGCAGGGGAGCTTTGGGACCGGAGCTCAGGGAAGTCCCGGGAAAGGGTGGATGGCCCGGGAAAGGGTGGATGGCCCATCAGCCACACACACTAGATGTATGCACCGTGGGGGCAGGGCAGGCTCTCTAGATATCCTATGTCCAAGGAGACCATGTCAGCCCTGCTGGGCCTAGGCCTCCACTGGTGCCGGGGAAGAGGCACACAGCCAAGCCTGGGGGGCAGAGGGCACGGTCTGACCAGGCAGAGGAACAACATGAGGGGCCCGGCAAAGGACTGCCATCCAGCCAAGGTGCCACAGTCCTGGCAGAGCAAGGACATCATCTATTTTAAAGGCTGAGGTGCAGACAGTGCTCCCCGTCCCCACCATGGACCTTGCGCAGGGCCCAGGAAAGGAAGTAGGATTCTGGCCGCCCCCATGGGTATGCACCCAAAACATTTCCAAGGGGGATGGGAAGAGGAAACCTCCAGCTCAGAGGGCAACTGAAAAACAAATTTCTTTGAGCTTTCTTATGCCTACTAGAGGAGGGGGGAGAAAAGTTTCATAAATTAGCTTTCTCTCCCCCCAGTAGGGTGGGAAGGGGAAAATGGAGCTCTTGATTGGCCCATTTGGAGTGCCAGCTTTGATTTGGTGTGTGTCATCTGGGTGACTAATTGGAAAAAGCCGCGGTCTCTGATCAAGAGGCGGCCTCAGCATCTCCTGGCAGGTGAGACGGAATCCGTGCCCGCGGTGGGGATGGGTGCCACTGCTCCTGGCCGAGTGGCAGCCACTCAAGGACAGGCTGGCAAAAGGTTTGGCTGTGCTCCTGCCCCACCTAAACTCTCCCCTGCTTCCCCCCTCCCACCTCTGAAGGACAGGGCACTGAAGGCAAACACCTCTGCTTTTCTTGTCGGGGGCCGGGCAAGGGGCAGCTCTCTCCAACCCCGGGGAACCCTGCCCTGTGGACGCCTGGTAAAGCCCCATACTGCTGCTGTCACCCTCAGTCTGAGCGATCTGAGGGCAGGGCCTGTGCCAGGGCAGCTGTGGTTCTGCGGGCATCCACTCCCTCATTCCAGAAATGGGACCTCAGCCTGCCCGGGTTAAGTCTGGTCTCGGGTGAGCTAATGGATGGTGGCTCTAGGTTGACCAGATGGCCCAAGCCTGGTCAATAAGAGCGCTGTATCTCCCTGGTCACCGTGATTGGGTCAGGGAGTGATCACGTGACCTGGGCGCAGCCATTCAGAGGCAGAGAGTATCTGACTAAGATTTTGCCACACTTTGGGGAAAGAGGGGGTCCTTGCTTTTCACTGGTGGTCCCTAAGCTGGTAAGACGTGACAAGGAGGTTGTCGGTGTTTGAAGCAGGTTGGATTCCCCAGGAAGTCGACTCTCAGAGTTCAGTGAAGGGAATGTTCATGAAAGAGGGTCTTGGGGATCAGGCCCTCAGAAGGCTGGTGAAGACAACGGGGTGAACAGAGGGAGAAGTGACAGCCTCAGCCACCGCACGGGGATCCCTGGAGCTCAAGTGGTCCTTTCAGGGTTGTCCTGAGTTGGGCTGAGATGTCCAAGACTTTTCTTCTTCCCATCCATTAGCCATTGGGTCTGGGCCACCAAGGGAAAGTATGTGACCCTAGGCAAGGCAGTTCTTGGCAGGCAGAGCAAGGGTTGAGAACTGTCTGCTTCAGACAGCCCTTCCCGCAGATGAAGGGGTAATGGGTCCTTTATCAAAGGGGGATCTGCGCAGTGCATTCAGGGTCCACCAGGGGGCCATCTTTGTTACCACTAGGGAATGGAAGGAAGGAAGGAAGGAAGGAAGGAAGGAAGGAAGGAAAGAGAAGAAAGAAAGAAAGAAAGAAAGAAAGAAAGAAAGAAAGAAAGAAAAGAGGAAAGAAAGAAGGAAGGAAGGAAGAAAAGGAAAAGAAAAGAAAAGAAAGAAAAGAAAAGAAAAGAAAAGAGAAGAAAGAAAGAAAGAAAGAAAGAAAGAAAGAAAAAGAAAAGAAAAGAAAGAAGGAAAGAAGGAAGGAAAGAAAGAAGAAAAGAAAGAAAGAAAGAAAGAAAGAAAGAAAGAAAGAAAGAAAGAAAGAAAGAAAGAAAGAAAGAAAAAGAAAGAAATCAATCCAGGGCAAAGCAGAGGTAAGAAATGCAGCCATGTTGAGACTCAAAGGCCTTGTTTGAGCCCCTAGCTGCTACACTGCCTGACCCATCTGAACTTTTTGCTTAAGCCACTTTGAGTTGGGATTCTGTCCCTGGCCAATGAGAGGGGTGGGCACTCAAACCAAGCTTGGTCTAACTAGTCATTTTAGGGCTTAGCATAGGAAGGACTTGTGGTGACAGGTCTGGAAAGCAAGGAGGGATCCAGAGGGTCAGGAAGGAGAACACTGGAGCTTAGGTCAGAGGCAGCACAGGTCATGGCCAAGGCAAGTGAAACAGGCCAGAGTGGGGTTGGGGGAGGGTAAGCACAGCAAGAAAGGAAGCAAGGAGCACAGAGCTGGAGGGATGTCTGCACGTAGCCACCACACCCTCCAACCCCAGCCTCCCAATGCGCAGTGACGCAGCACTGAGTGATGCAGACCCTGGCCAATGACAGCCCCACGTTCCCCTGGCCACAGTGGTTTCTTCAGGGGTGGGAGAGTCTCCCGAACAGGACCGATCAGAGTCCAGTCCCATCAGACCCAAGAGTTCTGCTGGAGTTGAGATCTCTGGCCAAGACCCACTGTCCACTCCCCCTCCACTTCCTTCATGTGGTCATCACCCCACCCTCACCACCTCCTCTGCATGTCCCTGTCCTTCAACCCAATTACAAGTGGGCTGCTTCTTGTTGAAGCCGCAGTGTTGTGCCCTCTGGGTCGGACCTTTTGGACTCGAAGAACCTCCTGGGGGCAGAGCCTGGTCTCCAGCCATCTCTGGTGGCTCTGTCACCCCCACCTTCTCAACAGGCTTGGCACACCTGAATGTGCGTTTGCTTAGGAGTGTCAGAGAGAGGTGTGGGCTCAGGAGGAGAGGCGAGAGGAAAGGGGAAGTTCCATGGCAGGGACACATAGAGGAAAACAAAGTTCAGCTCAGACTGATGATCATGTCCTCAAGGCTCTGTGTGGATGCATGGCAACATGGCTCAGAATTAAGGGAGAGAGCAAAGAGGCGGGGGGTTGGGCAAGGGAGAGAAGGAGAGGGGCGGCTGCGTTAGCCTTTCCTGAGTGCCCATTTGTATGCCAGGCTTGCCACTGTGTTACCTCCAGTGCCCACCCAGCAGCCCTCATGGTGGGTTTTGTTCTTTCCCTTTCAGGAAATGGCTTATCGAAGACTTCATGACAACATCATGGCTGTTTCCTTCGCAGTATGGAGTTACGGAGTGGGGCAGTATTTGGAGCCAAGTTATAACAGAGAAATAAATCTGCAAGAATGATTAAGTGATTCCCAGAATGAGTCTTCACAATTACAGATTATCCCAGCTGGAAAGACTCTGGAGTCACAGACTCGACATCCCATTTCACAGAAGGGTAACTAAGCTCCCAAGTGGGCCCCAAGTCCTCAAATAAATGACAGGACTAAGCTTAAAACCCAGGTCTCCAGGGGCGCCTGGGTGGCACAGCGGTTAAGCGTCTGCCTTCGGCTCAGGGGGTGGTCCCGGCGTTATGGGATCGAGCCCCACATCAGGCTCCTCCACTATGAGCCTGCTTCTGCCTCTCCCGCTCCCCCTGCTTGTGTTCCCTCTCTCACTGGCTGTTTCTATCTCTGTCAAATAAATAAATAAAATCTTTAAAAAAACAAAACAAAACAAAACCCAGGTCTCCAGCCTAGCCAGAGGCTCTAGACACCCCCCCACCCTTGAGCTTCAGCTCCTCCTTCCAGAGAGCCCAGCATCCCTCTCTGGGTTGGTGAGGGGGGAGAAAGGTCTGCAGAAGGCCCTTCTGACTCAGCTCTGATCTGCCTTCCTTTTGTTCAACCCCATCGTCTTTTGTAATTAGAAAATAAATTACTTTTCTGAAAGAAACATGCCTGGTTTTAGCTACGGGGATAAGAGGGAGGGAGCGGTCCGAGGCCTGACAGGTGGAGAACCAGCGTCCTATCAGCCGGGCCAGGCAGCTGGGACCTACAGACAGACCAGAGAGAGCAGGAGGGGGGCATGCCAGGGAGGGGATGCAGAGAGGGGTGGGCCAGCAGGAGAGCAGCTTGGCTAACACAGACCCTTTGTGTTTGCACACCAGTCCAGCAGCCAAGAAAGCAAAACCCAAGCATCTTTGAAGGAAGACCCCTGGGATTAGGACTCCAAAGGGAGACTGGGTCTCAAAGTGGCCCTCATTGTCCCCCTCCCCTTTATGTGTGTGAATTGACAGTATATGTCTGATGTGGTTATCTGGCTGAAGTCTGCAAGGCCAAGGCTTCCACAGAGGCCCAGCTGGCCTGTGGCTCCCACCCTGGCCCCCCACTTCTCTCCCTCCACGCACCCCACCCCACCCAGCCACTCAGCCCATCTGCACTCTCACAGCAGGGCCTTTGCCCTGCCACTGTCTGCACAGAGACATCATGCAGGTCTGGAAAGACCTCCTCCTGGAGATCTCTGCTCATCAGGTCATTGGCAACCACTCCACCCCACCCCACCCGGACTTCCTTTCCCTCCCCTGCTGTCGTTTCCTCCGGAGCACATATGACCTTCTAACATACTACCAAACTCCTGTCTCATGTATTGTCTACCTCCCCGCCTGGGACGCAGACTCAGCCCTGACAACAGACCTGGCGGCGGGGGAGGGGGGTCTTGATGCAGATGTGGTAGCATGAGAAGTCCAGGCACCCTGGCACCCTGGCACCCTGGCTGTGTGAAAGCCACAGCCAGCCCTGGAGAGGGGCTAGCCTTGATGGTGTTTTCCTGGAGCTTACTTCCCTGTGCCATGCCCATCTCCTTCAGGGCTCATCGAAAGTCCCCAGCACCTGGGGCTATGAACCAAAGCACAGACAGGATCCAGTGCCCCTTGGAGGGCACCGTGATGGAGACAGCCGGAACCCAGGAGAGATTCCCCGGGGGAAGGATTCTTGGCAGTCAAGAGCCAGGCAGTAAAAGCCAGCCTCAGTCCCCACATGGGGACTCTCCTCCATGCCAGCTGCAGAGACCTGACTTGTGTCTGAATTAAGGAAACCATCTTCAGTGGTGTTGGCATTCTTCCCTGCTGACACACCATCTCCCAGGGGCTCTCCAGGCTCCCGCCGGTGCCGGTCTACAAAGAATGTCCCTTGGCTGATGAACACCACCTGGTGGAGACGCCTGGGAGGTCACACCTGCCGCTTGGCCACATCCCCAGGAGAGTGGGCAGCCACGTCTGATGGAGTGGAGCACAAAACCCCAGCCCCGTCCCCTCAAGGTAGGACAACTCTGGTGAGATTTATTCTTCAGAGCTCTTCTCTGCTCCAACCCCAGTGGAGAAAGTAGAGGTTTTCAACCATATTAGAGGATGGTCGATATCACTTACAGTATCTATACACGCACTCCGTAGCTGCCAGTCTCACCCATTAGAGCGGTGACTACCCAAGAGCTTGACGACACACTGACGAGGACGCCGGCAAACAGACCTGCCGCCCTCCACGCAGGGCCCCTTGGTAACGTCTGCCCGCGTTACAGACCCACGTGCCCTGTACCCAGCGTCCGCTTCTGAGAAGCTCACCTGTGGCGGTACAAGGACTTGAACTCGGAGATGTGTGTCCATAGACAACAGAGCAGCAGAGGACAGAGAAACCATCTCAGTGCCCGTCCGAAGGGATTGGCCATATGAGTGGCGATACATCCATAAGCGGGGCCCTCCGCAGCCATCCTAAAAAGAGGGAAGCAGATCTGTATGTGTGAATACGGAATAACCTGGCAAGAAGACTATTGAAATAGAAGGTATGACATGCTACTGTTGGGGGTGGGGGAAGTAGGTCCGTGTGTCTGTGGAAAATATCTCCAGAAAGATGCTCATACAACTGACGAGTCGCTGCCTCTGAGAGCGGGAACCAGCTGTCAAGGGTGGGAGACAGCACTATATTTTGACTCTCATTTGTATGACCTCTCCAAGAAAAAAGTTTACCGGTGTAAAATAGTAACAGATGCTGGAGACCCAGGGGAGGAGAGCACAGCGGCAGGAAGCAGCAAGGAGGGCCCTGGGCCTGATTCAGCGGGAGGACGCGGAGTGGTACCAGGCCTCCCAGAAGTGCCTGGGAAGAGGGGGGAGGGGGAGTGGCTCCTACCAGCTGGAACTGAGCCCAGGTAGGCGTGGGCATCCTGGGGGACCAGGCTTCAGGAGGGTCCCCACCAGAGGGATGCAGATTCAGGTGCCAAGGGATGGCCTAGGAGGATCCACAGGGGGTGAGGTGGAGAGGGGAGCCCAGGGATTGGATTCCACCCCAAGGGCCCCAAGCTTTAGCCCCGCCACACACACACACACCTTCTACTTAAAGTACCGCAAGGGCTTCCCATCACTCTTCCCATAGTCTGCAGGGCCCTGTGTGGTCAGCCTGGCCCCTCCTAGGGCCACAGCCCCACTCCACCCCCACCTCCCTGTGGATATGCCCCAGGTTCACCTGCCTGGAACCAACCAAGTGCCTCCCACCACAGGCTCCCGTCCAGGCTGTTGTCTCTCCCGGGAGGCTTTTCCTCACCGCCGTCTCTGCTGGCCCCGCCCCACCTGGTTCACTCCTGTTCATCCCTCATGGAAGCTCGGCCATCATTGCCTCAGGAAGTGGCCTCCCTCACGAACACATGCACTCACCTCTGAAACACTTGCCGGTGCCCCTGAAGGTCATTTGTGCAAGCCTCGAACCCACGTCTGCCTCCTCACACACGACCGACCGTTTGCTCCAGAAGGGCTGGGAGCACCTGCTTTTGTATTCTATTCTGTTCTATTCTATTCTATTCTATTCTATTCTATTCTATTCTATTCTACCCTACCCTACCCTACCCTACCCTACCCTATCCTATCCTTACTGTGCTCTAACAGACTTAGAAGCACAAGCTGTGAGAGTGCAGCTCACTGAATTTCTACAGTGTACACACCTGTGTAACCATGACCCCACTCCAGCAACTTCTCATGTCACCCACCCCCCAAGAGTGACCACCATCCTGACCCCCAGCAACTTAGATTCGTGCTGCCAGCCTTTAAACTTCCTATACCTTTAGTCACACAGCGTGTTCTCTGTGGGAGGTGGGATCCGGGTCGTCCAGAGAGGCTGCCCACCGTGCGTTCCCCGTGCCGGGGGAGAGGCCACGTACGGAATAATGGAAGTTGATCTCCAGCCAAGGGGCCTGTGAGCTGCTTCTGGTCTGGGGTCGTTATGGAGAACACTGCTGTGCACATTCCCGTACGAATCTTTTGACAAACGTGTGTAGACGTTTCTGTTGTGTGTAGACTCAGGCAAGCCATTGCCAGATGGTGAGATAAAGGTGTGCTCAGCTTTAGTAAACAGCGACTGCCAAACGGTTTCTGGTGTGTCTGCACTGAGTCACGCTCCAGCCCGCACCGGCCAAGGGGCTCCATGCTCTCGGCCACACCGTCCTCTTGGGGTCTGTCCTCTTCGCCGTAGCCATTCGGATGAGTGGTCGTGGCCACTCTGGATCACATCAGTTTTTTACTCACTCTTTATCTCCATGCCTGACGCCATAGGGCAGATATTTAATAAGTATTTGTCAAAGAAAGGAGAGAGGGAAGCAAGGAGGAAAGGAGACAGACCAGGAGAGAGGGAAGGCGGGAGAGAGGGAGGGAAGGGAAGGAGGGGCTGTCTCTTAAATTGGTTTGCTTCTGCCTCTGAACCTCGAAGCCAGCAGGCTCCACGGATCCGGCAAGAATGCCCTCAGCCCTGGGGACAGCTTCTCAAGCAAAGATCAGAAGTCTAGAACAACATAGGCTCTTTGATCCATCTCTGGCTAAGATGGAAACATTCCTGGAGGGTTGGCAGGAGGTGGACACCTCTGGACCAGCACAGCCTCCCCGGGAAGGAGCGAAGTCAGCAAGATGAAGAGAAATGGTCCAGGTGGCACCTCTCCGGCCGGGAAAGGAGAGCAGAGAGAATCAAAGGCACGTCCTAGAAGAACCCTGGTCCGGGAGGTGGGGGCGCCGGGAGCCTCTGGAGGAGGCCAGGCAGGGGGATGCAGCTCAGCCCACTGAACCTCTCCTTTGTTTACGGGCACACAGCAGAATTGGCGAGAGGGATGGCAGAAGGGAGGGTGCGATTCTGGCTTCCACATCAGGTGGAGAAAGGGAGGGGGAAGGGTAAGGTCAGGGAAGGGCCGCACAGGTCTACCACTCAGGCATGCGGGTGGGGGGGGGGCGGGGGGAGGCACGCATGTGTTTAATTTAAATTTGAACAAAAGAAGGCAAAAATGGCCCTAGTAATATCCATGAAACGAACATACAGAATACTGTTCAGAGGCTCACTGTCAAACGGCATTAACGAGGTCAGGACTCACTTCTGGAGCCTGGGCCGTGATGCCGGGCTCTGTGCCAACCGCCTTCCGCGGGCTAATCCGCTTCCTCCTCACAGCTCCGTGCAGTGGACGCTACTCCATCCCCTCCCGAGACGAGGACACAGAGGCACACACCGGGGAGCCACAGAGGCAGCACGGGGTGGCCCCCGGGTTCGAGGGGCCGCAGTCCAGCTCCAGAGTCGGCACTCCCTGAGAATCACAGGAAGATGCAATTAATCATGATTCTCCTTTTCCTCACACTCCTATATGCCAAATAGCTACAAAACACCCCTCTTACGTGCGAGATATCCGATCGGAGATGGAGAAATTCGATTACGGTGGGACATTTTAACTAATATTCCTGTATGAAATATTAAGGAAACAAAAAATGAGCAAGGAGTATCCGAGCTCTGTGATTAAGAGGACAGAATTAATATGTAAACATCTATCATTATGCCCAACAGGGAGCGCGCCATGCGGGTGAGTGCTGTGAAACAGCTCTGAAAGCCGGTGCTTCGGTCAGTCACGGTGCAAATGTCAAAAGAGATGTTTGAACAGATCCTTTAGAACTGACAGTCTTGACCACAATAAAATAAAGCTGGCAATAAATTCTTTCTACATATAGAAAGAAAATTGGAGATTTAAAACTCCTGTCCTAAATAACATGTAGGTCAAGAAGGAAATCCAGCAGACAACAGACTACCTGGAAAACAATGAAAACAGCCCCACATATCAAAACCTCTGGGACAGTCCTCACCGGCCTCGGAGGCTTCTCCGTGACTTTAAATGCTTTTATTGTCAAAAACCCACTCGCACACACAAAGAGAACATGAACAGATGAGGCTTTCAACCTCAGATTTTTAAGAAAAGAACAAACCCAAAGGAAAATGGGAGAAAGGAAATAATAAAGATAAAAGCAAATAAATAAATTAGGGAACATAAAAGCATGAAAATAATAAATAAATAACAGACCTGGTTCTTTTGAAAAGAAACTAATAAAATAGGAAAAAAAACCTCCTATAAATCGAATCAAGGAAATCTCTGTAAACGTGAAGGTCTTCCCACTTCGAATTCAGTGCTCTTTAATTTTTTAAAGACAGGCAGGCTATTATAACGAGAAAAAAAAAAAAAGAAACAATCTCCACTAAGGTCGCAGGGAGGGGAAGCTGCAGAGACGTACAACAGATGTTCCTCTACGATACAGCCTGTGGGATTGGGGACACAAATGTCCCCAGCCTTGGTCAAGGAGCATCCTCGTCTCAGGGGACGCATGTGAGGGCGCTGCCAGGACTGTCCCTCCGGATGTCTTCAGTGCGTGGAATGAATGAGGCCCAGTGGCCTCCGTGCCCATTTCACAGATGTGAATCGTAAGCTCAGACAGGCTGACATCCAAAGGTGCCCCCTAGCACTAGCCGCCCCTGGGCCCCCCAGAAGGGCCTCCCACCCCATCCTCTATTTCTCTGTTCTTAATTTTCTTTTCTGATGAATTTCTTTGCTGGTTCTTTTCTTCTTTCTAAACAAGGAGGCAGAGGTCTCGACAGATCCAAGAGGACCATCGGCAGCTATAATCACCAACAAACTAGTTCAAAGTCCATGGTCTCCTGGAGTCGCTGAGACCCCTCTCCAAGGGACGGCTACTCCCCCAACACACACACATCCTCAGCCCTCCTCACAAGGGAATCCAATTATTTTATCATCGCTTTGATACAAAGATACCAGGTGGGATCACAGCTCACACGGCCACACTGATCGCTTGAAGTAACTAACTGAAGAGTTTATTTTAATGGCCAAAGTCATTTTAAATGACCCCATGAACCATTTTCAACCAACAGTCCCATTAACGTAACATTTTTACTTAACGGAGGCCATTTTGGCCAAGGCAGGGGCCAGGGGTGCTGATGAGACGCTGGTATAACTTAGGAGAATGTAACTCAACCTGGTTCAAGCAAAACAAAACAAAAGAAAACCAAAAACAACCAGACTGACTCTCTTGGCTCGGGGCCTGGCTGGACCCAGAGGCTGCGGCCAGGCTGTCGCAGGCCCCTCTAGCTCCCGGGGGTCTGTTTTCTCAGAGTGTGGCCAGCCGGGCCCCCCTGGACTTCCAGCAGAGGCCTGGTGACACTCAGGTCGACTTCGTTCTCCAAAGGAAAACAAGGAGCCAGTGCCACCCGACGGCGGGTTGTCTGCAAATCTGGAGATGCGTGCAGGTGTCCAGTTTCCAAATGAGTTCCCAGAGATACAGGCTGAAGGTTTTGGGGTGTCATGGTGTCTGTCTCTTATGTTCAGAGAGTGCAGCAAAGAGAAAACGCATCAAGGGAGGAGGACAGGTGGGGCAAGCAGCCCAAAGTTACAGCGACAACTGCAGGCTTTTCAGATTTCTTTCAATCATTCTTTCAATATTTCCGTTGTACGTGTTTTCATAAGGAAGGGTGCAGAGAAGGGGTGCCTGGGTGGCTCTGTTAGCTAAGCGTCGGACTCTTGGTTTCTGCTCAGGTCGTGATCTCAAGGTCATGAGATGGAGCCTCCACTGGGCTCCGTGCTCTGCGGGGAGTCTGCTTGGGATTCTCTCTCTCCCTCTCCCTCTGCCCTTCCCCACCCGCCCCCCCAAAAAATAAAAAATAAAATAAGGAAGAAAGGTGGCAGGCGAGTCACCAGCTCCATTGTTTTCAAATACAAGGAATGATGCAGATTTGCCGATGAATGTTGAGTGTAGATGCGTGAGCCCAAGAGCCCTTCTCCAGGCGCGGTGAGCAAGCAGCACGACACGGAGCCTCCTGCACGATCCCGCACCAGGGCCTTGGTGGACAGAGGAGGCCCCGGTGCCCGGGCCCTGGGCTTCTCTCGGCCGTGAGCTTTGCTCCAGCAGGCCGATCTGCGGACGAGAGACAAGGCGCCCCGGCTGCCCCCGCCTCTCCCACCGTCCGCAGCCGGCCAGACAAGGGGCGCATTCTCCCTGGGGTGTTTACCTCCAACCCAGGAAGCCGGAAGGAAGGGCTCTTCACAACGAGACAGGCCCTTTCTCGCGCAGCAGAGAGTGGGTGTGGAGCAGACACCTATTGTCCAGGGAGAGACAGGCGGGGAGGCGGGAGCAATGTGAACGATGTGCGAAGT
Organism: Ursus maritimus; assembly: GCF_017311325.1. Lineage (NCBI taxonomy): Eukaryota > Metazoa > Chordata > Mammalia > Carnivora > Ursidae > Ursus > Ursus maritimus. The sequence continues at coordinate 1,584,450 of NW_024423786.1, forward strand.
GATGGGCTTCGAGCCGATCCGTAAACGCTCCGATTTTTATCGATGCTTCTATTGAGAAAGAAGAACAATGCCTCAGAACAACGCGTGCAGACTCCGTGGAGTCTGATAACGCCGGGCGCCACTCCCAGCTGGGCCGAGCGCTTGTTGGGTGATCTCAGACATTGATTCCACCTTCTTGTTGCCTCAGTTTGCTCATCTATGAAATGGGGGTGGTACTTCCCAGCAGGGCTGTGACGATTAAGCAATTCTCCAAGGGTCGGCGAGTTAGGGAATGAATTATAGACCACAGCTCCGCTAACCACCTCACCGTTGGGAGCTGACGTTGGGGCTGACGGCTTCCCATCCCGGCCCCTGGCCCCTATCCCACCGCACAATCCACGCTCCCTCAGTGCTCCCCACAACCTCACTGCAGGAACCCCTGGTGTGTTTGTTGAACTCTTCGGGGTTCCTGGGAAGAGACATATCCCGAAGACCTTGAGGGAGAGAGCTTGATGCAGTGTCGCACGGAGCCCCCTGTGTCCCGGGCTCCCAATCCCAGGTCCCGACCTCACGGAGAACGTGAGCCACACCAACGCCATTTCAGAGGCATCCACGGCTTTGAAAGCCCGAGGTGGTGCCGCCGAGTGCAAGGGAAACCTCCCTGTCATGGGAAAGCCCGTGCACGCGTGTGAGCACGCACACACACAGAGGAAACATACACAAGAGCAAACAGAACTTTCAGGAACACACTAAACACTCATATCCATCAAGTATTTACCGTCTGCAGAGCTCCTTCATGTGATCCCTCACCGGCGTCTCCCATCCCCTTGGGGGTCCCCACTTGATGCTGGGAAGAGGGTCTTAGCATTGGCTCCCCGTCATCACTAGAAGTCACAGATGACTCCTGATCTCCCCCCCCCCCCC
>NW_024423786.1:1585362-1609994 GCF_017311325.1 Ursus maritimus
CCCCCCCCCCCCCCCGGGCCTTTCCATCAGGGGGCATTTAACTGCTTCAGACACAGCCTCCCCTGTCCCAGCCCCAGGACACATGTGATCACAAATCCTACAATGGTTTTTATCTGGCTGCTCTGTGAGTGTCTCCCCGCTGAGCCGCCGTGGGCAAGGTGTGTGTCCCCGCCCGCAGGGCTGGAGGCTCCGGGAAGGGGAAGTGGCCGGGCTGCTGGAGTCCTGCTGCAGGGGTTGGCAAATGAGGGCCTACAGGCCAAATGCCACCTGCCACCTATCTTTGTATAGCCCTCGAGCTAAGAATGGTTTTTACATTTGTAAGTAGTTGGGTAAAAAAATTTTTAAGGTGGGGAAGCCTGGGTGGCTCAGCAGCTGGCTCTTGGTTTCAGGTCAGGTCGCCATCCCAGGGTTCTGGGATTGAGCCCCAGGTCAGGCTCCATGCTCAGTGCAAAGTCCGCTTGTCCCTCTCCCTACCCCCCCCCCAGCTCCTCCCACGGCGTGCTCTTCTGCTTTCTTTCAAATAAATAAACAAAATCTTTTAAAAAAATTCTTAAGGGTAGTATTTTAAGGCGTGAGCAAATTTTATGAAGTCCAAATTTCAGTGTCCGTAAATAAAGTTTTATCAGAACACAGCCACACCTGCCTGTTTCGGCATCCCCTGCAGCTGCTTCCCCACCGCCACAGCAGAGCCCAACAGCAGCAAGAGGGGCCCTGTGGCCCCGCAGAGCCAAAATCACCTCCTACCTGCCCCGAGGCAGGACAGCTTTGCCAGACCCCTGCAGTACCGCCCCCTGCCTCTCTCCCCTCCCTGTATCACCTGGAGGCCCCTGTCTTTTTCCACCCACTCAGTGCTGGTTCAGCCAAATGTGTGTGAGCAGATGTGAACGTGAGCAGAAGCCCGAACCACGCGTGTCTGGCTGGCTGAGCTCTCTTGTGCTCAAGAAGACCGAGGCTGGGGAGCCGCGCTCCAAGGAGGGGGAGCAGCAGGAAGCAGATGCGGCCCCAGCTTCCGGCAGCTGAACCCCTACTGACCCCGGAAGTCTAGGTGAGAAAGGGTTTACTGTCGGAGTTTGGGGTGGTTTGTTAATGGTGGCCGTAGCTGACTGGGACGATCTGTAACAAGAACGAATTATCAAAAGAACTGGTTGTAACTTGGCTCATTTTTGAAAGGCTCTCATTCATTTATCAGGAAATCCCCCATTTTCTGGGTAATGATAAAACGAGAGGGCCGATAATGGGATGGCCCAACCCCTGGGCCTTTGCACTGGCGGTTCCCTGTGTCCCTGCTCTTTCCTGGGGCCTGCAAGAATACTCCCTGTCCTCCTCGGGGTCTTCGCACAAATGTCCGTTCTCAGGGAGGCTCTCCCAGTCACTCTATTGTAAACTGAAACCCCCACCCCAACAGCACTTCCTGCTGCCATTATCTGCTTCTTTTATCTCCCAGGACATATCAAATTCTAACAGGATCTATTTTCTTATTTATTTCCTCTCTTCCACGTCTACAATGACAGGGCAGAGGTGAGGGCAAGGACATTTGTTCAGTCCACTGCTAACCCACAACCCTGATTCTGTTTCTCCTCTCCTTGGGCCCTTCAGTCCTTTCCCAGCACACTCAAGGCACATGGCCCTCTTCTACCCTCACCCTGTGACCTCTCAGACCTCCTCTTCCCCTCACTCACTCTGCTTCTGCCACCCCAGGCTCTTCACTGTTCCTCAAACAAACTAGCCACACTCTGCCCCAGGGCCCTTGCGCTGGCTATTGCCTCTACCCAGAACACCTTTCCCCCAGATGGGTGCATGGCTGCTTTACTGCTTTCTCAGGGAGGCCTCCTCTGAATGCCTTCATTTAAACTGTAACTTAGGTACTCAATAAAAATTAATTGAATAAATACAAGGGAAGGAAGGAGATCTGAAGGGAAGGAACAAGACCTAGGAATACTGAAGAGTTGTTAGTCTGCTATAAAGAAAATAAACACTTGGGAGATGGAATTTAGGAAAGGTCCTGCCTGAGGCCTCCCCATCCTTCGGATCTAACAATTTACATTCCCAGGTGGCATTATCTCCCTACGGCAAACATCCTGAGGCCTCCCCTGCCAGCTGGGCTCCGTGGGGGCTTGGTTGCTCGAGAGCGAAAAGTAGGAAGCTCTGTGGGTTTTGCACGTGGGGCGAGTGCCTGAGTGACAGGTCACACATTGCTCAGCCCCGTGGTGTGACTGTGCTGGCGGGGACGGCAGGCCCAGGCCTGCCCCAGACCCCGCGCTAAGTGGGAGGACTTGGGAACCAGAGACAGGGAAGGGCCTTCTCGAGCAGGCAGCTGTGAAGGTGGCAGCGGGTGAGCAGAGCCTTCCCCACAGCCTGTGATGTGTGTCCTGAGCGCCCCGGCCCACCCCTGCGAGAAGAGCCACTGCTGGGAGGAACAACAGCCACAACCTACATTGGAAGCCTCCATTTCTCATCTGTAAGATGTAAGATGGGCATAACAGAGGCTGGAGGACTCCATGGGAGCATGGCCTCCCCCACGCTCAGCAAATGCTAACTTATCGCCAGGCACGGCTCTAAGTGCTCCCTACACACTACCTCACCACCCCCCCAACAACTGTGATGGAGGCAGATTCACTGCCCTCTGCAGACGGAAACTGAGGCCTTGCCCTTGGCCTCGGGTGAGGATCTCATTTCACCCTCCTGTCTCCTTCACTCTACTCCAGACAGCCTCGCCTCTGTAAGTCAAGCATGCAGAACAGAAGTGCTAACTACAGGCTGTAAACTCTTCTGCCCCGAGATGGGTGAAGGCAGGAGGAGGAGTATGGCCCCAATAACAGATGGAAGGACAGACGGGGCATCTGCGTTTGCTGAGGACCGGTCCCAGGGCAGTGCCTGGCTCAGCGGACAGCCCTGGATGTCTGGATACCTGAGAAGACAAAGCAGGCATGGTCTCCCCCCCCCCCATCATTTAAGAGTCTCATTGGGTGAGTTACACAGTCCCCCTGAGCTCCATCAAGAGGGACTAGCTAACTGCCCAGCAAACCCACGTCCCCCTCCTCCTGGCCCCGAGGAATAGCTGGACGCCGTGTTCCCGCCTCCTTTGCTCATGGGTGCAGCTAGTGAACACGTGTGGGTGGAGGTGACGCCCACCCCACCCAGCGCAGGACCATGAGGCCTCCTGTGCGAACCTCCACACATTTTCTGCCCACGTCTGCCCATCCGATGTTGACACCCGGGTGGCTGACGAGCTGTGCGTCAAAGGTGGTCAAGCCTCCATCAGCCTAGGTCCCTGAGTGATTATATGGAGTGGGCAAGCGCGACCCCATTGCAGCCGCCCATTAAACTTGATGGGAGTGGCAAATACGCTTCTGCTGTGTTCAGCCACTGAGATTTCTTCTTATCTGCTACGGAAAACTAGGATCGCCGTGACATACCTGCATTCCTCATCTTCCAAATGGGGTAATACGTATGTTTAGAAGGCAGTCAGTGGGTTAAGTTAAATGTGATAACATGCCAGCATGCAGGGAATACTCAGTGAACGTTTGACTAAACGTTCGATGAATGTCTGAAGGAGTCCGTGGGGTGGTTTGGCTGGTGCGTTCATCAGCAAGGCCTTGGTCTGTAAATGGCAGGATGCTGGATGAACAGTTGCCGAAACCATACGGACGCTGATTGTTTACTTGGCGAGGCCTCTGGAAGTAGCAGCTCCGGAGCCCCTCCCTTGGCCCAGCCAAGTCAGACCCTTCCCGCCCCTCCGCTCTGCCGTTCTCAGCGTGGTGGCTCTTCATTGTCGCCCTTGCCCCTGCATGGTCCCTGCGGCGCCAGGCGTCACACGCCCACACCGTGTTCCGACGGAGGAAGCAAGAGGTGGGGGCAAAATGCTCTCTCCTTGAGAGTCTCTAGCTTTTTCTCTGGGAAGTAGACTTTTTCCCAGAAGCCCCCAGGAGGTGTGCCCTTTCCTCCCCTTGACCAGGAGTCGGTCACGTGGCCATCTTACCTGCAGGGCAGCCAGGAGGGCCAAGTGGCCACCCATGAGCCATTGAAGTATCTGCCAGAGGCGAGAAGAACTTGTAACATGGGTCAGAGCCCAGAGGGCGGTCGCATACATGAGCTACGGAAAACTCAGTAGCCGTGAGCAGGACGAGCAGCAGCTTTGGGGGAAGGGAGGGCCCGGGAAAGACTGAGGCAGGTGGGGGGAGCCGGGCGAGAGCTCCAAGCCCACGTGCACAGCCAGACCCAGAGCAGCAGTGGCAGGAGCTGCAGGGGGGCATCGGCGACCCAGAGGGCCCTCGCCCTGCACCCCAGAGAGGCACTCGACTATCTTTGGGCGTTAGTCTGAATTCTTTCCATTGCAAACAACAGATGCCCACTGGACCAGGTCTGAGCCTTCAGGATGACTGACTGTCTCAGCCAGCAAAGAAGGACCGAAAGACCAGATGAGCTGCATCCCGGATTCAGGACATCCTCAGGGCTCGGTCGGTCTCTATCTGCCCCTCTTTTCTGTCTTCCTCCAAGTTGCTCCTACCTGGATAGCCCTTCCCCTGGGGAATGTGGCGAAGGTGACTTCGCCAGCAGCTCCAAGTTACATTCCTTGCCTTAGAGACCCCAGTGGCAAAAGAAGACTTCTGCTTCTCCGTGATTTCAGCAGACATCCTGAGGTTTGCTCCAGGGGACCCATGTGTTCACACAAGCAGCTCTGGGCCGTGGGTGTCCTCAGCGCACAGAGAAGTAACCATCGTCCAGTCGTTGGAGCCGGGAGCCTGACAGGTGCTGGGATGGCAGAGCGGGGGACAGGCCGGCCATGGTGCCAGTGGGCAACCACCCAGACTCAGGACAGAGGCACGAACCCACGTGGGAGGGTAACTCTCGTCCCCCATCCCCCCACCTGCCTGGGCGTCCCTGCTGCTATGAATGACCACAGCCGGCCAGCCTTGCTGTGTCGCCTGCAGAGAGGGAGCCCACTGCCTCCTCCCTGCCTTCACGCTGCCACGGACATGAGTGGCTATTTGCATACCCTCTCTGGCACTGGCGGGTCCCACTCCCAGCCTGGGCTCTCCTTAGAGCCCCAGACGTACCCACCTGCCCCCTCAGCACCTGCACTCACGTATCCAGGACAAATCTCAGGCAATGTGGGGGACGCTCAACCCCGACCCCCCGCCCAGTCAGCTCCTCCAGCTGTCTCCCCATTTTGGTGAACAGCGGCTCCATCCACACAGCTGCTGAGGCCAAAAGTCAGAGACGTCTCCTTTCCTCTCTCTCACACCCCCTCTGACCCTGAGGGGGTCTTCTTGGCACAACTCTAAAAATCTGTCCAGAGCCCAGCCAGAATTTTCACTCTCCACTGCTGCCACCCCAGCCCCAGTCACTGCCAGCTCTTGCCGGGATGATTAGAGCAGCCCCCTCTCTGTCCTCCCTGCAAACCACAGCCAGAGCGAGCTTTTAACACGTGCATCAGATAACATCTCTGCTCAACCTGCCCCAGTGTCCCCCCCCATGTCTAAACCCCAGAGGACTTTCAGGGACTGACAAGGCACTATGCTCTGAACCCCCACCATAACCTCATCCCCCACCACTTTCTCTGTCACTGCATTTCACCACACTGACTTCTATGCTTTTCCTCAAATATGCCAAGAATATGGCTGCCTCAGGACCTTTGCACCATCTACCTGATTGCTCTCCCACCAACAGCTGTCATCCGTGCATGGCTGGCTCTTTCTTTGGCACTCAGATCTCTTCTCAAATGTCGATCTCCACTCCGAAGTCTACTGTTTCCCTCCCCTGACCACCAGAGAGCACATAGAACTTGCTTCCACCTTGTAGTGATTTCAAGGAAGGGAGGAGTAGGAGGAAATTGGGAGATGGCGTGTGTACCCAAAAGTGCACCCAACCAGAGTTTGGAACTATGGCTGTGAGAGGGACCTGGTTGTAGCCACTGGCCAACAGCAGGAAGAAGCCAGCGACAAATGCCCTGACCTCTGTCCCCTTTCACTCTCAGTTCCCACTGCTGCCTCCCACTGGCCACACCCAACTGGAGAGAGCCTGAGCACGCAGGCCAAAAAGTGACCAAAGACAGAGGAGGGTACCCAGAAGGGCCAGTGGAGACTCTCTTACTGAGGTCACATCCCGGCTCCACCACTTACCAGCTGCGTGAGTTTGGGCAAGTTTCTTAAACTCTCTGTGCCTCCGTTTCCTCATCTATAGAATAGGGATCATAAAAGTGCCTATCTCACAGAATCACTTTGACCATTACTGAGCTAAGACAAGTGAATCCCTTAGACCAGTGGCTGCACGTAAGTGCCGTGTAACGGTAGCGTTCTTTCAAAGATTGAGTTATTTATCTGAGAGACAGAGAGAGCATGTGCGAGCGCTGAGGAGGGGCAGAGGGAGAGGACCCTCAAGCCGCCCCCTGCTGAACCCAACGCGGGGCTCGATCTCGGGACCCAGAGATCATGACCTGAGCGGGAATCAAGAGTCTGACGCTTAACCGGCTGCACCCCCCAGCACCCCAGCAGAGGTAGCGTTTCTTATTCTGTCAGGGGCAAAAGCAACATTCAGAGGCCACAGCAGATTGGACCCAGTGGTTCCGCATCATGGTCAGCACCCCTGCTGGGCCTCAGCAGCACCCCCTCTTCCCCTTGAGGACACCCGCATTTGGCAACCTGTGCCTGTGAAGGGAGAAGCTGGAGGGTGTCCTTTTCTGAGCAGCTGGAAGGCAGGTAGCCTTGTTTCCAGTCCTGGCATTGAGTGGGTCACTGCCATCTTGGGGCCTCAGTTTCCCTGTCTGTTCAATGGAGGGCAGAGGGCTGGTAGTGTACATACCTGTGGCCCTGTCTTCCTCCCGAAGCGATCACCTGCACAATCATTCCCAGGAAGCCTGTGGCTGGTCTCCAAGGCAACGGGGCATCTGAACCACACGGAGAGTGTGTGAGGGACCGCACTGGATCAATACCACTTCGTGGCAACGCTTGGAGATGTCATTCCTGCCTCCACCACATCCGTTCCCTCCAGCACGGCAGAGCGACTCCCAGCCAGCTCGCCCACCTGCCCTGCCTCCCCCCAGCATTCCGACAGTTGCCTGGGACTCGGGATCAGAGATGGATACCTCTCTCCCATCAGCACCCATCTGCCTGGAGCCTCATACCACCAAGTCCTGGGAGGGAGGTCAGGTGTTATTTGCAGATGAGGAAACTGAGGCTAAAGAACAGTGACTTGGGCCAAGTCACTCGGCTTCTTAAATGTCTTCCAAAGCCACGTCCCTGGGCCTCCCTCTTCACCTGGTGGCCGGTGGGAGCAGGAGCAAGTAGGAGAGGAAGGACAGTGGTCTGAGCTCAGAGGGAGGTTTTCAGACCTGTGGATCCCAGAAGCAGCAGCTCCAGGTGAGGAAATGGCAGCAGGAAGGCCTAGAAAATCTGGCATGTGTACCACTGTGTCCCGCCCAAGCCCGCGGCAGACGTTGCTGATCAATTAGAACCTCATCTCCTGTTGCGCCAGCCTCAGAATCCTTCTCAACACAGCACTCCAGCTGCCACCTCCTGTTGGCGGAAGTGGGTGCTCGAGACGAAACCACACGAGTCTCCGATCACCATCTGAAGGACAGTGAAGAGCGAGGGGAGAACACAGGGGTCTCAGGATCAGAGCAGATGACACCGTGGGGACCAGGCACGTGGGCAGAGGCAGGCCGTGGTGGGATGCGTGCTGCCTGGCTCCGGCTCCAGGAAGGATTCGCTGCCCAGCTGGGGGGGGGGGCAGCAGACACCCCCCAGCTGCTGCTCCTTCAGGGTCTGCCTCAGCAGCAGGGCCACCCGGCGGGAGGTGACCCTCTCCCCAGGGCAGCCCACATCCAACGACCCGACATGAGAAAGGCCCTGTCACCTTGGCCCAGACACAGGACAGCTCTGGTGGGCAGCCTCCAGTCCCAAACACCCGGCAGGGTGACCGAGGCTTTGTGGGGTCCGCATTGCAGTTTGACTTCTCCCTCTGCCCAGTTTCTCCCCCTTCCTTTTATAAATGTCGATCCCTAATACACACTGACACTGTCTCCGCATCTGCTTCCCGAGGACCCAAGCAGAAGGAGCTGGGGGGCAGGAGACCAGGTACCGAGGTTCCAGGCCACGGGGAGGAGCTGGTGGCCTGCGGTACTTGTGACAGAGCAGGGTGGGTGCTGTGACCTTCCCAAGAGGAGAGATGCCAAGGAAAACGGAAGGAACCTAGCAGCCAGACCTGCTCTGAGCCAGGCTCAGCCCAGCGGTTTGCCACACAGCCTGGGGCAAGCTGCCATACCCTCTGAGCCTCAGTTTTCCCATCTGTGAAATGGAACATTACAGGGATCAAAAGGGAGAAGAAAAGTGCTTTGTAAATGCTACATACCCTCTCCGGATGAGGGCCTGGCGTTGTTGTCAACGTGCCCGGATCTTCCTTTTGCCTCAAGCAGCCAGTAGGACATGGAAACGTGTTACCTTCCTGCTCCAGCCTCAGAGTCCCTGACTGCCCAGCTAGCCGTTCGTCAGCAAACAGGGCTCCCTGCCCTCAGGGGCCTTTCACTCCAGGAGATAGGTAAGGAAACAGAATAAAAAGCCAGGATAATTCAGGCCTCAGTAAGTGCTAGCAAGAAGACAAATCAGGGCAAGGACTCGGGAATGATTGGCGAGGTGAGCCCTATTAGAGAGGGTGGCCAGGAAAGGCCTTTCTGATGTCGTGACCTTTGAGCTGACACCTGACTACAACCAGAGAGTGATAGGGACATCTAAGGAAACTGAGGCTGGCAACCATCATTTCCCCAGCCTAGAACTCCTGGGGCCCTGGGGCAAACTGAAAACAAGGAAATGAAGAGGCCCAGTTCCCACGGGCACTCTCAGGCAAATGGGGCATCAGACAAGCAAACAGATTATCATAAGTCAGAGGAGCACGGCTGTAGTAGGTAGGGGCTCAATAAGAGGCCTGGGGGCCAGTGGGAGCCCAGGGGAGGAGGCATCTCCCCAGCTCCAGGGCTGCAGAGGGGGTGGTCAGGGAGGGCTTCCTGGAGGAAGTGAGGTAATGTGCTCCAGAGAACAGAGGAAAGGGCATGTGCAAGAACCTAGAGATGACATCTGTAATAGCAAAATACTTGGGCTCTTGCACTCCACAGGGACTAACTCATTAACCTTCTGTTATGGACTGAATTGCATCCCCCCCCCCAAATTCCTATGTTGGAGCCCTAACCCCTAATGTGACTATATTTGGACATGGGGCCTATAGGAGGTAATGGAGGGTTAAATGGGGTCATAGGACCCTGATCCCATAGGGGACTGGTGTCCTTACAAGAAGAGACACCAGAGAGCTCACACTCTCGACAAGCTCACGCACCAACGGAAGACCAGGTGAGCACACAGCGAGATGGCAGCCATCTATAAGACAGGAAGAGAACCTCACCAGAAACCCAACATGTTAAGCACCCCAGTCTAGGACTTCCAGCCTCGGAAGTCTGTGGGGGTTGCCCAAGACACCCTCCAGCCACCACCAAGAGGAGACGATTATTTGCGTGTTCCCTTTACAGATGGAGAAACTAAGGCCTGGAGACCCCAAGTAACCTGCCTGTGGTCCCCCAGCTACAAGCACACAGTCACCCTCCCCCTCCATGCTATGATTCCACACGGCCCCAACAGTGTACTCCTGCACAGGTTTTGTGCCTACCCACCTCCTTTCTTCCTTTCCAGTCCTGGCCCTGGCTCTCGCCTATTCCTGAGAGCCACAGGGGACCACGGGAGGAGTCCCAGAACATTACTCAGGCAGCTGGAAGGCAGGGGATGGATTCTTCTGGAAGGAACTCAAGGTTTCCCAGCTTGTCCAAGCAGCCCTGGGACCAGAACCCAGGGGCCTCTCCTCTCTCTGGGGCCTGTGACTGCCCCGTCCCAAGTGAGGGACATAGAGACCAAGCCCCGAGGCACCTGTCACAAGGAAGGTGGATTGCTACTCTCCCACGGCTTTGAGATTCTCAGCTCTGACCCTACCCGCGCTGCCTCTGCACTTGGGCCCCTGCCTCCCCTCAGCCCCAGTCCAGTGTTGAAGGGACAGCCAGCCTTAAAAGCTCCCGAACTAGATGCATATCTCTGCCTGGATATTCAGTCAGGAAACATCTGAGCATCAGAGAGAAGACTCGAAGGGAACGCCCACCATCCCCAGCCCCCTCCTAGCCTACTTAGAAAGGGTCGGAAACGACTCTGCTGTTCATTGATGGATGAATGGAAGAACTCAGACAATGGGATCTTGTTCAGCCTTAAAACAGAAGTCTGACCCATGTTACAACCTGGAAGCACCCTGAGGACATCATGAGAAGTAAGATAAGCCAGTCACAGAAGGACAACGACTGTGCAGTTCTGCCTACACGAGGTATGGAGAACCACCAAACTCACAGACAGAAGGTAGGACGGCGGGTACAGAGCATGGGGCGCAGGGTTTCCGTGGGCAGATGAGAAAGTTCCGGAGACGATGGTGGGGATGGCTGTGCAACAGTGTGAGTGTGCTTCATGCCACTGCACTGCACGTTAGGCACGATGCAGGGGGGAACTCTTACGTCATGTGTATTTTGCCGCAATAACACATGCAGCAAACAAAACACAGACTCCGGGCAGGGGAGGAAGGGGGATGCGCTTCGTGCTGCGGAGGCATGGGGGACGCGAGGGCAGAGCCAGGCAGGTGGGTCCCAGGCCCTCACTAACAAAGGAGATGCCCCTTCCCTGTGGAGGGAGAAGAACACAATAAGGGGGGAGGGGAGCTGAGGCTGCAGGAAGTCTGGGCCTCGGAACGGGAGGAGTCAGGAGCTGGGCCTCACTCTGGTCCTCTTCCCTCACCGGAAGCGGGAACAGCTGCTCTGATCCTGACAGGTTGGCTGCTGCTTTCCTGCTGGCTGTGTCTAATTCCCACCCACCCTGTGGAGCAGGAACTGAGAGCTACCGATGAGGAAACTGGGTTCGGAGAGGTGAGATGATGCCCAGTTTACACAGCAGGTGTGTGGAGAAGATGAGAGTCCATCCAGAGCCTCTGCTGCGCTCCCCAGGCTGGCAACGTCGAGTCCTAGAAGGGCCCGGAGTCCGGGTCCCAGGGCATGTGCTGGCGGTGCGGCCTAGTGTCCCCGCAGAGACTTGCTCCCAATGCGGTGTGACAAGCTCCAGGTACCTTACACCTCGGGGGGAGGGGCCGGCCCAGCGTGGGACCTTGTGTTAGAATTGACAGCTGGGATCCCCCTTCTCTGGGAGGACCCTCAGCTTCTCCACCTGTGCTTCCTCACTGCCTCCCTGGCCCAGGGGCAGAGAGCTGGGGGCAACCAATCATTTCCAATGTCAGGCGTCTTGAGCAGCAAGAGACCGTGGGACCTGTATGAGGAAACACTGAAGATAATGTTCAGAAAGAAGCAAAGACCAAAAAAAAAAAAAAAAAAGCCCCCAAAATGTGTATTATTGAGGTTAGATTATGGAAAAATTGAAAGCTCAAGTAACAATAGCTTAAAAGGATGGAACTAATTTCTCTGTCAGGTACACTGTCCCAGGCTGGGATGGCAGCTGGGATGCTGGCTCCTTCACCCTGACATTCCTTCTTTTCACGTGGCATCCACCCCCCCACGCAAGCTCCAGCCATTGCATTCACATTCTGGCCACCTGAAAGGAGTGGGAGCAGTCTTACTGACCCACTCCCCAGTGAGCCCGCTAAAAATTATACAACAGAACGAAACACTCTAAAGGCTCTGGAAATGGTTATCATGGCAAACAGCAAATAAAGAAACATTTATGCAAGGAAATCTATGAAAATTTGGTAAGAAAGGTGAGAGTACATGGTATCCCTCCACCATCTCACATCGGTGAGGCCGAGACTCCATTCCAGACTCCTATAGCTAAGAACATGTTGCTTCCTGCCCCCAGCTCCCATTCAGAGGGCTTTCTTGCCAGGAGGAGCTGAACTTCAACAGTTCTCATCCTGTCCCCAGCTACCTGTTGCTGAGACTTCATCCCAACTGACTATGGTCGAGAGGTGGGAGTTCCCTTCTTCCATCCAATGCCTAAAAAGTAACCAAACAAAGAGCATTAACAAGCTCTGGAGTACGGAAGTGATCAATACAATGTATTATCTAAAATGTCCAATTTCCAGCCATATATATATATATATATATATATATATACACACACACACACACACACACACACACGTATATGTACAGCATGCAAAGAAATAAGAAAGTATGACCCATACACCAGTAAAAAAAGCAAAAAATACAAATTGCCCGTAAGAGTGACCAAATGTTAGATTCAGGAGAAAAAAAACTTGAAAGTAGCCATTATAACTATGTTCACAGAACTAAAGGGAAGCATAATTAAAGAAGTAAAGGAAAGTATGCTGACAATGCTGCATCAAATAGATAATATCAATAAAGAGATAGAAATTATTTTAAAAGACCAAATGGAGATGAAAATTAGAATAACTAAACTTAAAACTCGCTAAAAGGTCTCAGCAGCAGATGGGAACTGGCAGAATAAAGAATTAACAAACTCAAAGATACATCAATAGATATTATGCTAGGGGCGCCTGGGTGGCACAACGGTTAAGCATCTGCCTTCGGCTCAGGGAGTGATCCCGGCGTTATGGGATCGAGCCCCACGTCAGGCTCCTCTGCTGGGAGCCTGCTTCTTCCTCTCCCACTCCCCCTGCTTGTGTTCCCTCTCTCGCTGGCTGTCTTTCTGTCAAATAAATAAATAAAATCTTTTAAAAAATAGATATTATGCTAGAACAGAGACAGAAAAAGAATGAAGAAAAATAAACAGTCTCAAAGAAATGTGGTACACCGTCAACTGCATCTATGTAAACATAATGGCAGTGTCAGAATACGAGGAGAGGGAGAAAGGGGCAGAAACGATAGTTGAAGAAATAATGGCAGAAACTTCCCAAATTCACTGAAAACCGATAACCTACACATCCAGGAAGCTCAATGAACTACAAATAGGATAACTGCAAAAAGATTCACAAACATACATCATCGTAAAAATGCTGAAAGTCAAAGACAAGAAATCTTGAAAGCATCAAGAGAAAGATGACTTTATCACTTAAAAGGAACATCAATAAAATTAAGCGTTGACTTCTGAACAGAAACAAGGGAGGCAGAGGCAGGGGAATACCATATCCAAAGTGCTTGAAGAAAAAACTGCCCACCAAGAAACCTGTCCAGCCAAGCTAACTTTCTAAAATGCAGGTGAAATAAAGACTTCTCAAGATGAACAAAAAGCAAGAGAATGTGTTGCTATTAGACCTGATTGACAAGAAATACTAAAGAAAGTTCTAGAGGGTGAAAGCAAATAACCCCAGAAGATACTTCAAATACACACACAGTGCAACATTGGTAAAGGTAATTAAGTAATTATAAAAAACAGTATACATTTCTCATAACTAATTTTAAAAGCAATTGTATAAAATAGTATGAACATAATATAATACTGGGTCTATGATATAGAGAAATGTAATAATATCACGTGTAATGTATGCATCAATAACAGCAACCCTAACCCTGAGCCTGACCCTAACCCTAACTTTTTTTTTTTAAAGATTTTATTTATTTATTTATTAGACAGAGATAGAGACAGCCAGTGAGAGAGGGAACACAAGCAGGGGGAGTGGGAGAGGAAGAAGCAGGCTCATAGTGGAGGAGCCTGATGTGGGGCTCGATCCCATAACGCCGGGATCACGCCCTGAGCCGAAGGCAGATGCTCAACTGCTGTGCCACTCAGGCGCCCCAACCCTAACTTTAAATTACTTTAAATGTAGATGGATTAAACACAGAGTGGCAGAACGAATTAATAATAGAATCCAACAATATGCTGCCAATAAGAGATTCACTTTAAGGACACACATAGGCTGAAAGTGAATGAATGGAAAAAGATATCCCATGCAAATGGACTTTTTTTTTTTTAAGATTTTATTTATTTATTCGACAGAGATAGAGACAGCCAGCACACACGTACACGCACGCGCACGCACACACACGCACACACGCACACACACACGCACACACGCATGCACACACACATACACGCACACACACGCACACACACGGACATGCACACACATGCACACACGCATGCACACACACATACACGCACGCACACACGCACACACACGGACACGCACACACATGCACACACACACAGAGGAATACCATTCAGCCATAAAGAAAGAAGGAAATCCTGCCATTTGCTACAACATGGATGAAGCTGGAGAACATTATGTTAAATGAAATAAGCCAGATAGAGGAAAAAATAGTTCTGTATGATCTCATTTGCAGGTGGGATCTAAAAAAGTAGAAGCCCTAGAACCAGAGAGTCAAACAGTGACGGCCAAGGACCGGCGGTTAGGGGAAATGGGGAGACATCGGTCAAAGGTACAAACTCAGCTATGAGATGAATGTGCTTCTGGTGACTATGGTTAATACTGTACTGAATACTGGAAATCTGCTAAGAAAGCAGATTTAAATGTTCCCGCCACACATACACATACAAATGGTAACTATGAGGTACCTTGATTGTGATAATTATTTCACAATTTATGTATATTAAATCATCACATTGCACACTTTTTAAAAATCACACCATACAACCTAAATATATACAACTTTTATTTGTCAGTCATATCTCAATAAAGCTCAGGGGGAAAAGAAGAAATACAAAATATTGAATGTTCTGTTAAACTATTAGAGAAATTGAAAGTATAATTAAAAATATTTCACAAAGTACATTTGAGACCTAGATGGCTTTGCCAACAATTTTTACCAGAAATTTAAATCCAGAGATGAGGAGAAAAAAGGAACACTTCACAACAGAATATAATCGATATCAAGACCCAAAAAGACATTATGAGAAAGGAAATATCACTTAAGAAAATAAATGGAAGGGGACCTGGGTGGCTCAGTCAGTTAAGTATCTGCCTTTGGCTCAGGTCATGATCCTGGGGTCCTGGGATCTGGACCCGCATCAGGCTCCCTGCTCAGCAAGGAGCCTGCTTCTCTCTCTGCCCCTCCCCACAGCTCATGCGCACGCTCTCTCGCTCTCTCTCTCTCAAAAATAAATAAATAAATAATTTTTAAAAAAGAAAAGAAATGGAAAAATCCTGAATCAAACATTAGCCAATCAAATCCAGTGACATATCAATCACAGCAACTCAAATTTATTCTATAATTTGTAGGTTGGTTTAACATCTAGAAGTCACCATATCAACAGACTAGAGTAGAAAAAGCATGTAGTTATCTCCAAAGATGAAGAAAAATTGATCACATTTTATGTACATTTATTAATTTTTAAATCTTATCAAGGTAGGAATCGAATGAAACTTTCATAATCTGAAAAAGGAAGTATATAGAAACATAGAGCAAGCATCATATTTAATGATGAAATGTTGAGCTCTTTCCCCTTTGAGATCAGAAGTCAGTCAAACATGGACGGGACTGGAGGAGATAATGCTAAGCGAAATAAGTCAAGCAGAGAAAGACAATTATCATATGGTTTCTCTCATCTATGGAACATAAGAAGTAGGAAGATTGGTAGGAGAAGAAAGGGAAGAATGAAGGAGGGGTAAACAGAAGGGGGAATGAAGCATGAGAGACTATGGACTCTGAGACACAAACTGAGGGCTACAGAGAGGAGGGGGTGGGGGAATGGGATAGGCTGGTGATGGGTAGTAAGGAGGGCACGTATTGCATGGTGCACTGGGTGTTATACGCAACTAATGCATCATCGAACTTTACATTGGAAACCGGGGATGTACTGTATGGTGACTAACATAATATAATTAAAAAATATATTATTATATTAAAAAAAAAAGTCAGTCAAAGAGACTCACTATTACCACTTCTATCTGGCATTTTATCAGAGATTCTAACCAGTGCAGCAAGGCAAGGAAAAGAAAAGATAAGGAATAGAAAAGAACTAAAACTGGAATTGAATTAATACAAGGTTAATATATAAAAATCTATTGAATTTCTATAGATAGTAACAAACTGAAAATAATTTTTTGAAGAAGCTGCTATGCTAGCATCAATAAATATCAAATACGTACAAATAAAATTAAAGAAAACCTACATAAATGAAGGTATAGATCACATTCATGGATCGTAAAATTCAATATTGTAAAAATGTAAGTTCTTTCTAATTCCTGTAGAGCTTCAGTGTGGTCCTAACCAAAATCCCAGCAGGTTTTTTGTGGAAATTAGCAAGCTGATTCAAATATTTATATGGAAGAGCAAAAGGCCAGGAATAACCAAGACAATCTTGAAAAAGAAGAACAAAGTAGGAGGACTTGTTCTGCCAGTTTTCAGGACGTTATAAAGCTACATTGCTTAAGACAACGCAGTTCTGTGCAAGGTTATGTAATCAGATAGACCAACAAAGGAGAAGGCTCCAGAAACGTATAATCGGATGGTCAATTTATTGTTTTAAAACAGTAACAGCTCAGAATGGGGTATGGGGAATTATTTTTAATAAATAGAAATAAAATATTTGATTATCCATGGTTTTCCATGAGGAAAATATTAAACTGATCCCTGCCTGCCACCATATATAAGAAAATCAGGTCCAAGTGGAATCATAGATCTAAATATGAAAGGTAAAACAATAAAGCTTCTGGAAGATCATATAAAGAAAATATGTAATCCCAGGGTCAAAAAAATTTTTTTCAATAAGATACAAGAAAACTTACCCTTAGAGGGAAACACTGACATATTGGAATGCATGGAATACATGTTGTATATGTGAATATATACTTTTATATATTATAC
This sequence comes from Ursus maritimus, assembly GCF_017311325.1. Taxonomy (NCBI): domain Eukaryota; kingdom Metazoa; phylum Chordata; class Mammalia; order Carnivora; family Ursidae; genus Ursus; species Ursus maritimus. Next base: position 1,602,128 of record NW_024423786.1, read on the forward strand.
ATATTATATGAATGTTATTTATATTATGTATAAAAATACACAGGTAGAATACATATTGGAATATATTAAATTAAAATTAAGAAATTCTAGATATCAAACACCATTTAAAACTTTCAAAGGCAAGCTACAAAATGGGAGAAGCTGTTCGTGACATGTAACAGGCAAAGGCTCATATCCAGAATATGAAAAGTACTCCCACATTTCAATAAGAAAAAGACAGAAAACTCATAAGAAAAGCAGGCAAGAGACTTGAACACGTGTTTCACAGAAGAGAATGTCCAGAAGATCTACAGACACACGGGAAGATGCTCAGCTCACTGGAAATTATGGAAATGCAAATTCAAACCACAATGAGATAGATCCCTTTACACATCCGTGAGAATAGGCTAGAATTTAAAGTTCTGGCAATAGCAGGTGTCGGCATGATGTGGAATAACGGTAATTCTCACATTCTGCTGGCAAAATTGTAAATGGACACAACTCTTTTGGAATCTACCAATGTCGAAGACAAGCATCCTGTGTGACCCAGCAATTCCACTCAGATCTGGTTCCAAATAGAAATGCATGCACCTGTTCAGAGAGTTCATGGCAGCACATGCAGAGTATTCGAGACAGATGGGAAAATGTCCATAGCCGCATGATTCATAATCGCCCCAAACTGGAATGAGCCGCGTGTCCATGAACAAGAAAGTGGAAATGTAAGCGACAGGGCATTTACAAAGAAATACCCCCCAGCAAGGAAAACAAACAAGCAGCTACACCACAGCGTGGATGAATGCCACGAACAATGAGAAATGGAAGACGGAGACAAACTGCGTGACTCCACGTAGATGTCTTAAAACCAGCAAAAAGTTGCAAACACGTTCCAGGGGTGTAGGCTTGATACAGTGATAAAACTATTTTAAAAAGAGAGAGAGCGAGAGGAAGTAATTACCGTAAAGTCAGGATAGTGGTCATTTGGGAGGAGGACAGAGAAGGTAAGCGTTAAGACAGGCAGGAAGGGATTTCTGAATCCTTAGAGTGTTCAATTTTCTGCCCTGACTGGTGGCTTTCTGGGTCTTTGCCTTGTGGTAACTCACTCCAGATGTACATTTCTGTTTGGTACAATTTCCTGTATGTGTTCACAATTCATGATGAAAAAATTCTTTTAACTGCTTCTGTTTCTTTGGCCCTGATATATTCATAGTCACATGGACTCAACTCTTACGCTCTTTAAAGTACGACGCTAACGGGTGGCTGTTATTCCTTTTTCAGATAAGGAAACTGAGTCTGGGGCAGGGCGCGAGGCAGACAGCTGTGACCGTGTTCAGTGGCAGAACAGCAACAGAACATTCAGTCACACCTGATCTTTTGCTTTACACAATTAATTTGTTGGGGGCAGAAGGGAGGTACAAATCACGTTTCTGTAAATTGATTTCATTTCATTTAAAATGCACCGGAGAGCCTGCCACTTCAGGAAACCCCTGAGTGTATTCATTTATTAATTGGTTCAGCAAATATTTATCAAGTGACTATCTTATTCACAGAACTGTGAACCCCATTGAAACCTAAAAGGCTTGCCTTTTAATTTTCTTAATGGTGTCTTTTGATGTATAGAATTTCTTCATTTTTTTAAAAAGATTTTATTTTTTTGTTTGAGAGAAAGAGAGAGTGTGAGTGAGCAGAAGTAGGGGTGAAGGGGGCCAGAGGGAGAAGCAGACTCCCCACTGAGTGGGGAGCCCAACTTGGGGCTCGATCCCAGGACCCTGGGATCATGACCTGAGCTGAAGGCAGACTCTTAACTGACTGAGCCTCCCAGGTGCTCCTAGAATTTCTTCATTTCAATTTAATATATTCCAACATGTATCCGACATACATGTATTTTTTACACATGTAAAATATATTCCATACGTATTTAATGCCTTCCAGTATGTTAGTGCTTTCTTTTAAGGTTAGGTTTACTTTGTTATTTAAATTTTCTCATAAAAATATGTTTTTCAGGGGCACTTGGGTGACTCAGTCAAGGTTGAGCATCCGAATCTTGCCTTCGGCTCAGGTCATGACCTCAGGGTCGTGAGCTGGAGCCCGGTGTCGGGCTCAGTGTTCATCAGGGAGTCTCCTTGAGATTCTCTCCCTCTCTCCCTCTCACTCTGCCCCTGCCCCCTCTCATGCTCTCTCTCTCTCAAATAAATAAATCTTGAAAAAAAAATTTTTCATAAATAAACACGCCCTTAATTTATTGGTTATACAAGTCTATGTTTTCCGATATTGATACACTTTAACATTTTATTGTTTTTTTTTCCTTATTCCAACAGTAGTGCCTGTTCTGAAAAACTATAGAACATTTAGAAACTAGAGGAAACAAAAAGAAGAAAGAAAAACCACCTGTATCCCACCCACCCAGAGATAACCATTGTGAACATTTTGGCCTGTGTCTCTCTGATAATTCTTTTCTATGCATGTATATATTTTCCTAACCAAAATGCAATCATTTTAAGTTTCTTTTTAACTTTAATTTTTATTTGATTTTAAACATCTAATTGAAATCTATCCAGGAAAACAGAGAGAAGTATCTCAAATACGTGAGCCATCCTGCTCCTGATTTGGGTGGGAGGACTTCAGATGTCAGGCACAGATTAGGGACACACCACGCGCACATGCCAGGGTGACTGGGTACCCCTTTCCTGGGACTCTGTCTCAGGAGTGGTCTCATTGTGCACTCACCCCCAGATGACCTCCATCATCACTGTCAGCTGAGCACAGCACCAGGTCTGTGCAAAGACTCAAGTCCCCACTACTTGGAGAGACCCAAGGAACTACATACAGTTACAAGACAATTGCCAGTAAGAATATACAGACAGGTCTCTGCAGATCACCTTTGAGATTTCACCAAAATTCTCCTCCAGCCTTTGCTTTGGGTAACATGGTCCTGTTGATTCAAGTCTCACTACAAGAATTTCAGCACGTTCTGCTTATAATCCTATGGATATATTCTATTGTATGAAAGCCAACCCAGGTTGTTGGCAGGACCTCAATACTTTTCAAAGAATAGAAAATTTGGCAAGTTGCACTTGTCCTTGTCCTCTCCAAAGGCAAGGCACTGGTGGGGGAAGCAAATACAGGGCATTAGGGAGAGAAGGGGACTGATGACAGACAAGACACAAGACAGTGAGGTCTATGGCTCAATGATCAATATCATTGATCAATATCATTGATCCAGAACCAAGCCAGCACCATCAAAGCTTGAGCAACCTGGACAAGAAGGAGGAGCCAGGAGAAAGCCAGGTTCAAGAACTTGATCTAACATCTGGAATCCAGGAATTACCACTGGGAAACAGAGGTAGCCATCAAGGAGATCTTCATAACCCTATTCAGGAGAAATAGGGCATGTTAGGACCCAAGAACAAGTGACCTGACAACCCTGGGATGAGATGCTCATGTCCCCAGTGGCTTACATATCAATACCTCCCTTGTAAAAATACAAGCTATTTTTATCTTTTCTTAGAGTACCAAGAACAACCTAGGAAAAGTTGGTTTTTATGGAACACAATTCTTGTAGCAAAGACTCGGTCACTGATTCGGTCAGATGCCAAATGAATTACAAGCAAGGATTAAAGTCATCTTAGCCAGTGAACAATTGCTTCTTCACCGATTTGTTTATAGTTTATAAATACCTTTGAAAGAAAGCATCTCAAGAAAAGGACTGGAAATAGTCAGAGGGACCCAAACAAGTCCTACTTTTAGGTTGGTAATTAGACCCAGTTTGCTGACTCTTTTATTCTTTTTGGATACCTAGCATCTGAATCTTTTTTTAGTGTTAGGAGAAATTTCACCAGAGAAAGAATGGGCATCTCCTCAAGACCCTGGGCTTTGAAACTTTGGGAGACCCTCTTTTTAAAGGATAAATGCTTTGGTAATAAGATAGTGGCATTGTATCAGCAGCAAATACACACATGCATTTAAATATGGGGAAATGTGGAAAGTTAAGTGCAGCCTGATATTGGATAATCAAAGAATGGGGTATTGAAGGAAACCTGTTTGTTGGCTTGTTTTGCTGCTTAGCAAGTGAATTACCCTCAGCTATCAAAGCCCAACGCTCCCAATGTGATGGTGCTTGGAAGTGGGGTCTTTGGAGATAATTAGGTCATGAAGGTAGAGCCCCGTGAATGGAATTAGTGCCCTTACAAAAAGAGACGCAAGAGAGATGACGTCTCTCTCCACCACATGTGCACACAGCAGGAAGGTGGACATCTACAAACCAGGAAGAGAGTCCTCGCCAGGAGCTGAGTCTGCCAGGACCTTGATCTTGAGCCTCCAGATCTGTGAGAAAATAAACTTCTGTTGTTTAAGCCACCCGATCTATGGTATGTTTGTTATAGCAACCTGGACTGACTAAGACACTGTCCTGAGAGTGACAAATCACTGCCTTATGAGTTTTAGCAGGGGCAGAGCCCACTCACTACTCAAAGGCGGTTAAGAACCCAGGATCCTGCTTCCCAGCCTCACTCATAGTTAGCAAGTGCACATGACCCAGCATCTGCCAGACGGGATGTACAGATAGGGGCTGGAGGAACAGTCCCAGTTTTTGCAGCAGGACTCTGGAAGTGGTGTCCAGAGATTTGCCCATGTACACAATCCTGTGATCCTTTTATACTTCTGTGAGATACCCCGTACCCTTGTCACAAGCTTTCTTTCTGAGTAAATTAGTTGGAGTTGGTTCCTGAGCTTTCCAACTAAGAAGCCAGATTGCTAGACTATGAAAATAGTAACATGCAATGCAGTAATGAGAACGACACTGTCTTCTAAGATGCTTCGTTTAACCTCAATGAATAACCAAGATTTTCTTCGTGAAATCTGTACTTTCTAAAGACCTAGGTATGAATTTGTCTTATCACCTATACAAAATATGATATATAAATTAGATGACATCAACTGGCAGCAAAATTGTCACGAAATTTAAAAATACAAACAAGACTTTTGAAAATAGCCCCATTAAGTTTGCGTTCTCCCCTTCTCATTGAAATCTCTTAGAAACAGCAAGAAAATCAAACTTTACCTTGATTAGAACTAGGATTTAGCTAAAACACCAAATCAAAAAATAGGTGAAGTATATGGAGGTTCCTGAGTGGCTCAGTAGGGTGAATATGCCACTCTTGTTTTTGGCTCAGGTCATGATCTTGGGGTCGTGAGATCAAGCCCTGTGCCAGGCTCCATGCTCAGTGCAGAGTCTGCCTTCCTCTGCTCCTCCCCCTGCTCCCTCTTGCTCTCTCTTCTCTCTCTCTCTAAAATAAATAAATAAATAAAATCTTCAAAAATTAGGTGAAATATAAAAAAGCAATAAAATGTGAGCAGGAATGTAGGGGAAAACAGTGTTAGAGAATGTGCCCATGGCTGCAGGTCCCAAAAGAGTCAATAAAGTACACGTACCCAAGTAAAAACCAAAATCCTTTATTGTAATATCAAAATCCTTTCTGATGAAGAAAAAAAAATGTATTACCTTCTCTGTACTCAGTTTGGGTCTGAAAAACAGTGGGCTGAGCTCCATAAGCAATCCCAGACACAGGGAAAAGGTATCTGCAACAAACCACCAGGCCATGTGGCCAGGTTAAAAAGAGAGACTTCACTCTGTGACCAGACCTACAGGTGACTGCACTAGCAGGTGGGAACAAGTGGGCCCCGAAAGATGCACACACATTAACTACAACCATCCCTGGGTACAGCCCTGGCTCTCCTCCATTGAACCTGAAATAAAGAACTCATCCATGAAAAATACCCTTATGCAGAGATGAGTAATCAAAAGTAACAGATGCTTATAAAGATATCACAATAAATGAAAAATGAGAAATCTCACAAAAAATGAATAGCAGATGAATATCACTCACCAGAAAACATATTGCTTCTGAGCAGAATACAAATACTGAATTTTACATCATAAAGTATGAAGATTTAATGAAGTCCCTGCCAATATAAAACAAGATAACAAAGTAGATATAAGAGCTCAACAAAGATATAGCTAGAGAAAGAAGACAGACCATGATGAGCTGACAGAAACCAGAAAAGATCAGAAACAGCACAAAAGACTATAGATGGAGTCCATCTACAATTTATCTGGACCCTCGTCCACACAAATTCTCAAATGTCCACTAAAACCATGGTTCCAAACTTGCCCACAGACCTTATATATAATATTTCCTTCCCTGTGAATTGCTTCTGTATACATGTACTGTAGCTACCAAACTGACCTAGTTCTGCAGGATTTGTCTTCTTTTGAGTTGTTTTATGCTGAAAAAGCTATGAGAGGTTTTCACCCTCATTTCTATATGGCTTCTCACGATTACTTCTCCTGTGACTGTTTGAATTGTTAAGCAATCTTTGAATATGCTAGGTATGTGAATAGGAAGATGAGAATGCACAAAACTCTTCTCCTCGATCTCATGGTCTTCCCTGGCTCTCTCACGAGTTGGAGCTTTCTTCTGGATGATTGCCACTTCCTTCACGTGTGTCTCCTGATTTGCTTGGTGTTTCTTCAACAGATCCCTACAATGCCGAACCTCTCCACATGCGAAACAAGGCTCGGTCACTCTTTGTAGTTTTACTCCATGGGATGGTTCTTCATCATAAATGCCCTGTGTTGGGCCTCAAAGAGATATCTGTACACTCATGTTCACAGCAGCATTTTTCACAATAGCCAAAAGGCAAAACGACACAAGAGTCCATCAAAGGATGAATGGATAAGCAAAGTGTGGTCTCTGCAGACGATGGAATGTGACTCAACCTTTAAAAGGATGGAAATTCTGACACATTCTGCACCATGGATGAAGCTGAAGGGCACTGTGCTCGTTCAAGTAAGTCAGCCACAGAAGGACAAATCCTGTATGATTCCACTTACGTAAGTATCTAAAGTGGTCAAATTCAGGGGGACAGAAAGAATGGTGGTTGCCAAGGGCTGGAGGAGGGGATGGGGAGTTAGTATTTAATCAAGACAGAGTTCCAGTTGGCAAGATGAGAAAGTTCTGGAGGTGGATGGTGGTGATGGTTCCACAACAGTGCGAATGCACTTCCGGACCGCACACTTAAAAATGGTTAAAATTATAAAGTTTACGTTATGTGTATTTTACCACAAATAATTTTTAAAAATTTTTTAAATGCCCCAGGTGGAAGCTGATTTTTCTCATGCCAGCGATGTTCCCAAATCTGAATAGTTACCTTGATAAAAACTTTTTTTGACCCTTCATGATTTATCCCTTTGACCCAGCTGGGACCTCTCCCTCAACCTGGTGACAAGCTCTCGATCAAGGAAGGCTGTCCCCAAGTTAAACCGTGGCAGTGGCTGGATCCAACCTGGGTTCCAGAGTCCCCACAACCCCTGCACTGTGCTGCCCCTCCAATGATGTACATTCAAATAGGCTCTCAAATGCTCAGAAACTTCTGGAAGCTCTGTCTAGGAATTGTGGGCAGGTTTTTCCTGAGCCTTGATGTCTATTCCCTGGGCACAAAGGGTGCTGAGGACTTGCCCACCACATTCCCTAAGCACTCTTTCCCCACAAATTGCCAGCTCTTTTTTTCTCCAGACTGTGGATGTTTCTAACTTTTGCTATTATAATTGCCCCTACAGGGAGCACACTTGTAGCTACATCTTTACTCACTTAATTATTACTTTAGAATAAATTACTGGAACTGGAATTCTTGATTCAAAAGGTATGTGCATTTTAAAGGTTTTTGATACATATTGCCAAATTGCCCTCCCAGAAATGTTGTACAAATGTGCACTCAAACCAGCAGGGTATACAAGTCCCAATTTCCCTACACACCCCGCAAAACCGGGTCTTAGCTTTTTGTTTTCCTCAGCTCTGGCCGATTGCTCTGGTTTAAAAAAAAAAAAAAAAAA
>NW_024423786.1:1610004-1656805 GCF_017311325.1 Ursus maritimus
AAAAAAAAAAAAAAAAAAGAAAGAGAGAAAGAAAAAAGTATCTTATTGTGTTTGCATTTGCATTTCTATGATCGCTGGCAATGTTGAGCACTTGTCATATATTTATTAGCCACTTCTGGTTTCGTCTTTTGTCCGCGTCCTTTGTCGGTTTTCCCATCGAGGCGCCCATCTTCTCCTTAATGATTTATAAAAGCTCTAAGCGTACCTGCTTTGCTGAAGCGGGGCCCAGCTGCGCTCCGCACCCTCTCTGGTTGCTATGCAGATGTGCCAGTGGCGCGACCAGTCTCCATGGCCACAGATGCCCGGGTCTCAGCGAGGAGCGGCGTGGGGAGAGCGTTGCCATGGCGATGCTACCCAAGCGGTGCCTGGCCCCCCTCCCCCTCGCTGAGCGGCTTTCCTGGCCCAGGGGCCACCAGCCCAAGCAAAGGCTTTGCAGCTGTAGGGAAGGAGGCCTAGGGAGGCTCGTGCCCTGAGAGAGCCAGGGACGAGTTTCCTGTCTGCACAGTAATGCCCAGCCAAGTGTCTGGCAGGCCTGGTCGCAGAGAGCTGGCCACCCAGACTTCAGGAGTCAGAAGTTTAGACTATTTCTTCCCTAAATATGGAGATGTGTGATAAGATTCAAAGAATAAGCTACTCATTGCAAAACTTACATCACGTCCCATGGCCAGACCAGACCATTTGTAATGCACTAAATGAATATTTTAAACTGTTGGAATTATCTTGTTATGAGCGCAATTGTGGCACATTATTTGTGTGAAGTGTGCTTAAAGTACTAATTTGTTAAAATAACCATTTAAAATATAGACTAATTTTTTAAGCCATTGAGGCATGCCATCGTGTTTTAATATGCCAAAATCCTGAAAGAAAACAAAAACAAAAACAAAAAAACTGGAAGTGCCTCTCTCAGCCTTGGAGAGGGCCTGTCCTCCCATTTTATGAGCTGAATCACGTCCCTCCATGAAATTCGTATCCGAAGTCCTAACCCCTAGTACCTCAGAATGCGACTGTACTCGGAGATGGGACCCTAAAGAGGTAAGTAAGTTGAAATGAGGTCATTAGTGTGCGTGCTGTCTAATGTGACTGGTGTCCTTATAAAAGAGGAAATTTGGACACAGACGTGCTCAGAGGAAAGACCACGTGGAGACACAGGAAGAAAGATGGCCATCTACAAGCCAAAAGGAAAGGCCTCCAATGAACTGATCCTTCTGAGGCTTTGATCTCAAACTTCCGGCCTCCAGAACACTGAGACAGTACACTTCTGTTGTTTAAGCCACCCAGCCTATGGGATTTTGTTACGGCGACCAGAGGAAACTAATGCACCCCATATCATCCATTTCACTTTATCAGCACCACGGGGAGCTGGTGTCATGATCAAACCCATTTACTGATGCAGACACAGGCGTTCCAGGAGGTCAGAGGGTATGTGGAGAGAGGGACTGGAGTCAGGATTCAAATCTGGGTCAGCTCTTCTTTGGCAACTGTGTTCCGCCCACTGCATACACTTTCTGAAAAGATTCTGACACTTTTCCTAGGAGGTGGGAAGCCTGCACCAACCCCTTCATTCCCTTGCTTATAGGTGGGGAAACTGAGACAGAGGTTGACATCTTCTGTAAGTTCAACACTGCTCCACCTCTTTAGAGAAGCTGGAAGGAAAGACTCCCCTCTCCTCAAACACCCCCAGCCCTGGGCAGTCCCTTACAGGTCTGGACGAAGGTTACTTGTAGCTTTTGCATTCATGGATTCATTCATTCCATTACCTGACCCGTATTTATTGAGCACCTACTATGTCTCCAGCACTGGTCTAGGGAGACAGCAGTGAACGAGAAAGACAAATCCCTGCCTCACAGAGCTCACCTTCTAGGGGAGACAGAATATACCCACGTAACCTAGTAGAAGAAGATCATTTTAGGGAGTTGTAATGCTAGGATAATACAAGCTACAGGATAGAGAGGGGCTGCGGCAGGGGGTGACTTGAGATCGGGTGGTCGGAGAAGCTGACATTTGAGCTGGGACCCTAACGATCTGGAGCAGCTAACCATGTGAAAGGTTGGAGGAGGCATGGTCCAGGTGGAAGAAACAGCAAGTGACATCCCCAAGGCTGGAGTGAGCCTGGAGGTCCAGGCAGAGTAAGGAGGGCAGTGTGGCTGGGGCATGCTGACAGCATAGGGGAGAATGGGAGATGAGGGTGGAGCTATCTCAGGTCCCAGGAGCAATGAGGACCTCATCTTACCCCACCCTCAGGAGAACAAGCTGGGAAGAATCCAGCCCCCAGGCCCTGCCCCTGCCAGCGCTGTCCACCTCATGGGTTGCCCCCTGGGAGGCAGCAAGAGATGTGAGGAAGAACATGAATTTTGGAGACAGAACTAAATTGGAATCTCCGCTTTGAACCAGCAAGTTATGTGACCTTGAGTATGTCAGTTTGTAGGGGACACCACCCTGTGCAGCCCAGATCCCCACTTCTGAACCAAGGCACTCATTCCCCCAGAAGCTGGAGGTGTTGAAGGTGGACAACTGGTGGCTGGGTCCCTGGGAATTGTCCTTGGATGGTGGCAGCTGCTTTGCCCAAAATCATGCCCCTCCCAGAAAGGAGGGGGAAATGGGAGTGGGCATCCCACATCCAAGAACTAGATGATGAAGGGTCCAAAGTCCTGGCCCCTAATTAGGAGAGAAGGACCACCCTGCAGGGTTATCCCTAGCTGGCCCTGGCTGAGACTGCGTGGCAGCAACATCACAGCCCAACTGCTTACTCTGACCAGTCCTGCTTGTCTCGCTCCCCTTGGTGTCGGTCCCGCATTCACTCCCTGTTAAACCTCCCACATCTCGTAGTTCATTTCCCAGGAAACCTGACCTGAGACACACTCCATCTCTGAGATACAGTTCCTCAGATGTACAGTGGCCATACGGAGTCATAAAGATGAAGAGATGAGGTATGCAAAGCTTCTTTGTATGGTAAGAACATGGTAAGTCTTCAATAAATGTTGTTTTTCCCCTTATCTGACCCTTACATGTATTTCTATTTCCCATGGGGCTCAAGCCAAAGTCTCACGTGCAGTATGTGCTCAATGTGTTCTGGATTGAGACAATACCCAAGATATGACCAATGCCGCACTCATCACACTTATCAGAACATGAGAGAGAAACTGTTCATTGTCCCCAATATCCACTGTCACCTCTCTTTCATGGAAATAGAACTCTAGACTTTTAGCTGGATACTGGGTTCCCCAGAATAAATATTATATTTCCCAGCATCCCCTGGAGCTAGCTGTGGTCATGTGCCTAAATGCTAGCCACTGAAGCATAAGCAGAAATAATGTGTGCAACTTTGAATGTGTTCTTAAAATGAAGGGTAATGCTTTCCTCTTTCCACTGGCTGGAAAGCAGATGTGATGGCTGGAGCTAGAGCAGCCACCTTGGACCACAGAATAGCAAAGCAACTATAAAACTGTCATATGTACCCTGAGCTGAATGCTCATTGGCTGTGCCCATCATGGCTTACTTCAGTGAGTCTTTTACCTCAAAGAACCTCACTATTTGCATATGTAAAATGAGAACAAAATTCTAAGTGAAACCATATGTGATGAGTTTTACCCAATTTTACCCAGGGAGGAAAAAAATCCCTTAAACAGTAGGGTCTGGGACTGTTAGAAAGTCTTAATTCTAAATTAACTCCTTCTTAATTAACTCATTGTGTTTCTATTTGCTTTGGGGATATGATCTTCCTTTCCTTGGAGTGTTAGAGACGTAGCAGGACGAAGGAAAAGCCCAACTGGTAAAGAAACAGATCTCTCCCTCTCAAAGGGAACATTGAATTCATGTAAATTAAGTGTGAGCCTGCCAGGATTCCAGCAAGGCAGACCAGAGACCCCAAGGCAGTCCCCATGCTTGTTGCTCTGTGATAGTTTGAAATGCCCTCAGAACTTCAGGCTCAGTGGGAAGATCTGGTCCAGTGGAGGTGATGCTGGAGTTGTGTAGCCTATGGTCATTGAAGAGGAGTAAGGACTTTCCTGGAGAGCAGAACGTCCTGGTCAGTGGTATAGAAATGAGCATGAGCATGGCAGGGTGGGATAGAATGGACACTGGCCTGGATGGAGGAAAGTGTCTTTGGGAAATTTGGGAAGAGGACAAATCCATAGGTTTTAGAGGACAATCAGTGAATGCATGAAGTTAGCCTGAATTAGATGTGGTATCAGTGAATCTAAGGCCTGGCTTTCCTGTGGCCTGGACACCAGCCTGTCCAACCCAGCCCCCTTCCAGCTGCCCCCCTGCCCCCACCCAGCCTTTGGGATTCAAGGGACCTTTCACAAGAGCTCAGCTCTGTTCTATGCACCCTACGGGTATTATGCGAAGTAGGCCATGTTCACAATTTTCAGAAGAATGTGTTGGCATAAGAATTGAACAATTAGAGCAGAAACCCAGTATGAATACCAGTCATGTATATATCAGAATCTTGAGGGAAAGCAAGGTAAAGGATACTCTAGACAGTTGCAAAAAGCTCTGACCTTTGGGACTACCACATACGGAATGAGGGTAGAAGTACTTTCCTTGGTCCTCCCACTAAAGACTGCTCAAAGTCACGGATGTTATATATAAACACTGAAAAATGGAGAAAAGAAAGCAGACCCACTGGGGACCTCAGGGCCCAAGGAATGAAATGGTGGCGAGTTCTCTGAGTCTTCTTTATTCCTCACATACCCCAGCTTGGATGCTGGGGTAGTTGGTAAACTAGAAACACCAATAGGGTCAGAAAAAATCCCCAAGAGACGTCTGTTCCTTCTAGTCCAACAACCGAAAGAAGTAACCCAGAAAACTCACAGACAACAGCTGGGCTCTACCACTGCATACAAACAACACAGAAAAAAAATGAGGTCTCACCTCCACTCTGGCCAGCAGAAGCCAGATTTCCACCCTCACCTAGTTGTAATGAGGTGAGCCCTCTCCTCACCAGGGTGGCATTAGAAGGTAACTGGGAACTGGGACTTTTGCCACAGCCTAGCAAGCACAAGGGACCCACCCTGAAATGTCAGTGGAGGCCATGACAGAACGGTAACAAGGTGTTCCTCCTAGCAAGGGCTGCAGTAGCAGAGGAAAGCCCAGCCCTGCCAACTGGAATAAGAACCTCCCCCTTCCCCTAGTATCAAAGGAAGCACAGTGGGACACTGGACTTCCACCCTCACCTGGCAATAATGAGACAACATCCCACCATCCCTACCAGAACAGCATCAGAGGAGATGTTTTAAATAAAGCTCAGAATCTCATAGCATATGTCCCCAAATGTTCAGGTTTCAATCGCAAGTCACTCCTCATACCAAGATCCAGGAAAATCTCAACCTGGATGAGAAAGAACAACCAAAAGAAACCAATCAGAGGATACAGATGTTAGAATGATCTGACAAAGATTTTAAAGCAGCAATATGAAAATGCTTCAACAATGAACACAATTGGAACAAGTGAGAAAATAGAAAGTCTCAGCAAAGGCATAAAAGCTGTAAAGAAGACTTATTTCATAACTGGGTGATGGGCATTAATTAAGGAGGGCACTTGATGTAATGAGCACTGGGTGTTATATGCAACTGATGAATCACTAAACTCGACCTCTGAAACTAATAATTTAAAAAAATCTGTAAAGAAGAACCAAATGGAAATTTTAGAGCTGAAAAATACAATAACCATATTTAAAACTCAATGTATGGGCTCAACAGGACAGAGGGAACAGAGGAAAGAATTTGTGAACTTAAAATAATAGAAATTACTCAATCTGAACAACAGAGAAAAAAATAGACTTAAAAAAAATGAACGGAAACTCAAGGACCTAAGAAAGGGACTAGAACAGAAGATCTAGCATTTGCGTGATCAGAATCCCAGTAGGAAAAAAAAAAATCAAGGCAGGACTGAAAAAGCTATCAAAGAAACAACGGTTTAAAAATTCACAAATTTGGTAAAAGACATAAACTTACAGATTCAGGAAGCTGAGCAAACCCCAAACAGGATAAACCACAATAAATCTATGCTAAGACATAGTATATTAAAACTTCTAAGAACTAAAGACAAAGAAAAAAATCTTGAAAGCAGTGAAAAAGAAATGACATCTTACATATAAGGGGAAAACAATTCGAATGTCAGCAGATTTCTCATCAAAAACCACGGAGACAAGCAGAAAATGGCACAACATTTTTCAAGTGCTGAAAGAAATGTCAACCTGGAATCTTATATCCAGTGAAAATATCCTTCAGGAATGAAGAAGAAATCAAGACATTCTCAGAAGAAAGAAAGCTAAGAGAATTTGTCACCATCAGACCTATCCTAAAGGAATGATTAAAGGAAGTTCTCTAAACAAAAAGGGACAAAATGATAAAAGAAGGACTCTTAGAACATCAGTAGAAGAAAGAGCATAGTAAGCAAAAGTCTAAAGAAATACAATAGACTTTATCTCCTCTTTAGTTTTCTAATTTGTGTTTGGCAATTGAAACAAAAATCATAACACTATCTGATGTGATTCTCAATATATGCCAAGAAAAAAATAAGACAATTATATTAGAAATTGGAAGACTAAAGGAATGTAATGGGATTTAAGTCTCTATACTGTACTCTGGCTGATAAAATGGCCACATCAGTGAACTGATAAGTTACATATGCACCGTAGAATACCTGGAATATGCTAAAAAGCCTATATAAACAGATACATTGAAAAGCACTATATATAAGTCAAAATGGAATTTTTTAAATGTTCGAGTAACCCATGGGAAGGAAGAAAAAGGAAAACAGAGAAATTAAAAACAGGAATAAAGAAAAGACAAAAAAAATAAAATGACAGACCTAAAAATCTAACATATAAATAATAATATTAAATATAAATGGTCTAACACACCAATTAAAGACAGAGATTGGCACAGTGGACAAAACAACAGCAACAACCACAGCAAAAACTGCATGCTGTCTACAAGAAAGTCACTTCTGATTTAACGATATAGGTAGGCTGAAAGTAAAAAGGTAGCAAAAGATAGTGACAATACCAACTGCTGGAGAGGGTGTGGAACAATACGAATTCTCACCGCTTGCTGGCAGGAATGTGAAACAGCACAAAAACTCTGGAAAACATTTTGGCAGTTTTTTATAAAACTAAATGTACTTTTACTATACAACCCAAAAATCGTACCCCTGGGTATTTATCCCAGAGAAAAGACATCTGTGTACACACAAAAAGTTGTACAGAATTGTCCATAGGAGCTTTATTTATAATTGCCGAAAACTAGAAAGAACTCAGACGTCCTATGACAGGTGAATGTTTAAGCAAACTGTGCCATAACCATACCAGCAATAAAAAGGAACAAACTATTAATACCTGCAACAACTTAGGTAGATTGCGAAGGCATTATGCTGGGTGGGAAAAGCCAATCTCAAAAGTTCACATACTTATATAAAATTCGTGAGACGACACAACTGTAGAGATGGGGTGAAATTAGTGGTTGCCGGGGTTAGAAATGGTAGAGGGGGGTTGGTTACGACAGTAAGGGGCAGCGTGAGGGGGATCTTTGTGGCCAGAGAAGCTTCTTTTATCTTGATCACAGTGACAGTCACACAAATCTACATATGATAAAGGACATGGAACCAGACACACATCATGGAAATGTCAATTTCTGGGGTTAGGGTTATACTATAGTCAGGTGGGGTTAGGGTTATACTATAGTCAGGTGGGGTTAGGGTTATACTATAGTCAGGTGGGGTTAGGGTTATACTATAGTCAGGTGGGGTTAGGGTTATACTATAGTCAGGTCAGATGTTGCCTTGGGGAAGCTGGGTGAAGGGTACAAAGGATCTCTTTATGTTATAGTTGTACGTCCTTTAATTTTAGGTTAATTTTGAAATAAAAAAATTAAGAAAAAGATTAGAATGCAAAATTACTTTCTTTACTTTGACTGCATCCATATGTATTCATAAAGATAATCAGGAGAACCCAAAGATTTGTATTTAGGTTTAAAAAAAGTTAACAGTGAAGATGCTGTTTTCATGGTTTATTATTTTGTCAATCTGTAATGAAACACTATTAAATTGGAAAAAATTGGTTCCATTTGGTACACAAGTAAATGAAAGCATGTGTGTATTCACTTCCTCATTCCATCAACACTGCGTACCAAAAAAGAAAAAAGTATCTGGCATCTTCAGCAATTTCCAGCAATTTCCCAACCTGAGATACAACAGCAACCCCCTAATTCTCAGAAAGCAGTCGGTACACAAGCGATCCGTAACTGTTGATTCTCCAGCCCTTCCAACAATATTGTAAGCCCCTCCCCCCCATATTCAATCCTTTTCTGTTTGGGCAGGAAAGGGGTACCTTGCCCAAATAATCCTGACATGATGTGTGTGCAAACTGCCTGCACCAGGGCGGGAACCACTGGAAAGCACAAGTCTGGTGGTGCCACTCCCCTTGCACGGGACCATGAAGTCTTCTGTTTGCCCTTCGTCCTTCTACTGGGAACTCGGGACATCCTTCCCTGTCTGGCTTCATCTCCTGTACTCCCTGTGTCCCCTCCAGGGCAGTTCCAGGTTCTTTCCTCTCCCTGCCTTTTTCTGCTTCTCCTTCTGCTCAGAATGCTGTTGCCTGCTCCTTTTCCACGGTGAACCAATCTGTCTCTGGTCAGATTCCGAAGAAGCATTGAAGTGCACGAGACGTATTAAGTGTTCCCAGGGGCGTACGATAAGGGCACCGGGAATGTGAAACAGAGCAGGGGAGGAAGCAGGCAAAGTACGCAGGGCCAGGGCTGGAGACACAGGAGTATCTGCTATGCCAGAGGCAAGGGAGTTGGGTTTTCCTACTACTGCTCCCATCACCATTGGCTAAGGGTCTCCTGAGCCTTTGCCACTCTCTGCAGGTAATGGAAGAGCAGCTCCAGGAGCTCAAGAGAAGCCTTTCCAAGAAGGGTCACAGGTGTGTCTTCTGGAAGCAAAAGCACAAGGGAGCCAGGGAAGGGGTGCTCAGAGATGAGGAAGGGTGCATGGGGATCAGATCTATGGCCAAGATATTATCCCTGCTCATCCAGAGCCAATGTCACCTCCTCTGCAAACCCCCGCCCCAGCCAGAATGTGCAGCTCCCCACAGCACCAGCGTCCCTCCATATCCTATCCCACACCCCACACTGGCCCTCATAAGGCTGGATTGGATGGCAGACCCCAGGCCGGACTCTCCCCAGAGATGGAAATGGGCCGCTTGGTGGTTTATTTAGAACGCTGGGAACACCCTCCCTTGAAGGGAAACGCCCAAAGAAGTCCCACAAAGCTAACTTTCATTCTAAGCAGCAAACTAGAGCTCACATCCAAAGACATCCATGAACATTGTACCTTTAGGCATCACCAAACTTAAACAAACATTTCCATGTATCTCTGCTGCATGTTACAGTTTGGATTACCAGGCAGAGGTGGGCTGCCTGTGACAGACCCAAACACATCCTGGAAGCTGGTTCTATCTACGTCCCACTCAGGACACTGCTAACTGTAAATAAAAGACAAGGTCACTGAGAGATGCCACCGCAATCATTCTGTCTTCCCCGGAGACTGTGAGCCCTTTGAGGATGGGGCTTACTCCGATTTCTCTGTACCAGCGGAAACCGGCATTGAAGCTGGCCAAAGAAGTAGGGGTCAGAGACATTTTCTCTTAAACGCATGAGTGGGTGCTATGTCCAGGGTCCGACTATTTTCAGAGGAGCAAGATAAGGAGGTGTCTGTATGCAAGATCCCACTTCCAAAGCCAGCGGTTTGGCAGACTCTCCCCACAGCCTGATCGGATCTGTGAAACAGCCTGAGACCCTCACCAGCATGAGCTGTAGGCAGAGAGGCAGTGGGCGCCTTCCCTGGGTGCTGGGAGGCCCTGTGTTCCCCTGCCGCAATCCTTTCTTTCTAGAATATTCCCTGGGCCCCTCCCATGTGCCAGGTTCTAGGGACACACAGCAAACAAAACGGACAGTCCCTTGGTGGCCATGGCACGATGCTGAGCTACTCCCTCTGCCTCAGTGTCCTCGGTTGTAAAAAGGAGATTATAATAGCTCCTACGTCACAAGGTTGCTCCAGGGGTAACAGATTTAAAATGCATCAAGGGCTTGAACAGTGCTTGGCACATAGTAAGTGCTAAATAAAACTGCCTTGAATTTTGTTATTATTATTTATTAATAGTTTTATTTTTACTTTATCAATAACTTGTTCAATAGGGTCATCTTAGAGAGGGAGAAGCACGGCAGGTGGGACAGAGCAGGGGTGGGATGCAGGTGGTTGGGAGGGGCGTCGCCTTAGATGGACAGGCCTAGCCAAAGCCATTGCAGCTGAGTGATACCCTCCCTGAATGGTGCAGTGAGCTCCATGGAGCCCTGGAGGAAGCATGTGCCAGGCAAAGGGAAAGGCCGTGCAAAGGCCCCGAGGAAGACTCAGTCTGCCCTGTTGGGCAGCGTGGCTGGAGCATGGGGAAGGAGTGCACTGGAGAGGAGGGTGGGGTGAAGCCAGGTCTAACGGGGCACTGGGAAGCACAGGGAGGCATTGAGAGTTGTTCCCTCTCCTGCCCCCCCAGGATCACCAGCCCTTCACCCCAAAGCTGCAGCTGAACGCTCTTCTCCTCTGGCTTCAGGGGAAGGAAAGTGCATCCCAGGAGGCGCAGATGTGAGTGTCCCCCAGTCTGCTGCAGGGTGGGTTTGTCCTCACCAGACATGCTCAGCACCAGGCCTCAGGCTGTGGAGCCCAAACCCACCAGATGGTGCACCCAGTGTTCACACCGATCTCATTCTCGCACCCCATCCGGCAGAGGCCCGCACAAGGCTCCCTGGGGGATGGGGGGGCCGTGTGTGGGAGCAGCGAGGGTGCCAGCCCCAGGAGGAAGGTGGGGGTGGAGGGGCTGACCAAGAGAGAGAGCTCTACAGTGATAAGGGATGAGCTGGTGGAGGCAGCCCTTCAGGGGGCCTGCGGTGGGCTGGGAACAAGGCTAGAGACCCTCCCCCTGCAAGCACCACTCTTCTTTCACAGACACACCGGCTTTGTCTTCGAGACCACCGGCTGACTGGAGTCCCTCGGTTGCTAGGTGACGGGAACTGCTGGGAGGGGAAGATGGGGAGCAAGGCAGGGTCTGGTGGGCCCCACAGTAGGGGGCCCTGACCATCCAGACCCTGGCAGAACGCACGAACCACCTCCACACAGCCCCACAGGCACTTGGGGACCCCCCCCTCCGGCAGACAGGCTCTGAGAATCGCAGACACACCCCCACAGATGCACCCAGCAAACCCCTGCAGAATCACACCCACACCCATCAAACCAAACCAAAACAATCACATGCTCGTACACAAATACACACCCCCGCACGGATCCGGCAGACGCTGAGCTCCCCGCGACAGACAGGTCTGACCCACACAAACAGGTACAGCTGCGCCCCTTGGCCCCGCGGGAGCTGAAGGGAGGCAAGGGGCTCACCGCGCTGCCCTGGCCAGGGCTGGACGCACAAAAGGGGCTGCCCCATAGCCCGGGGCAGGGAAACTGGGACACCCAAGAAAACTCACTTTCAGCACTGCCCACACGGTCACACCCTCCAGGTACACTTCCCACCCCGCCCCCACTCACCCTGGGTCCCAGATGCCAGCCCCCCTGCAGGGGTCACCTTCAGTCCAAATCCAGGGCCTTGACTTGGTGTCTCCAGCCAGCTCCTCACTGCACCCCATCTGTTCATTTACGTGTGCCTTAAATGCATGTTCACTGGGTGCTCCGGGACACAGCTGTAAGGAAGTGCCCTGCCCTTGTGGCATTCAGAGTTTGGTGGAAAATGAACACATCGTGCTTGTAACAGGAAGCCTTGACCTAGTTTGGGGGGCAGCGCCCCGGGGAGATGACATTTGAGCTGGGGTGGATGTGGCCAAAGTGGGGAGATTGCACAAAGAGTGTGCAAAGGTCCTGAGGACAAAGAGGATGTGGGGGTGCAAGGGACAGAGCAGAGACCAGGGCATAAGGAGCAAGTGAGAGGAGAGTGACAGGGCCGAGGTGAAACTGGGGTCAGCAGGTGAACCTGGCGCCTGGTCAGGATTTCACTGTATTCTAAATGCAGTGGGAGCCATGGAAGAATCCAGGCAGGCCAGTGCTGTGAGTTCTGGGTGAAAGTCTAGAGGGAACACTGTGGTGGGGGGAGAAGGGGAGGCACAGCAGGAATGGGGAGGGCCAGATTTGAGCCCTATGGCTACATGGCCGACGTGGGATCATGTGCCTGGGCATACGTAGGGGGGAGGGGGGAGGGGCAGCACTCATAGGGGCTCCAGGTTTCCAGCTCAGGCAACAGGATAAATGGGGGGGGGGGGCTCACTGACATGGAAATATTGCAGGGGTGGGGACCACGGCCAGGCCAATCCCAGAGCCCTCTCTACCTGGCCTGTGTCACACCACTCCCCACCGGGACCACCACCTCTGTTCCCAGCAAATCCAAACTCTTCCTCCATTCCTTCAGCACAAGCCCGTGCCTGGCCACGTGAGCATAGGCACCAGGCCCTGCCCTTCCGGGCCTCCGGTGGGCAACTCGCACCTGTACTCTGGTCAGCACCTCGTCCTGAGGGAGGCTGGCGGCTGCGGGGAGGCCTGGAAAAGACAAGGCTTCCTGGGGAGCAGGCGCTCTAGCCTGGTAAAGGTTGGGGTCCGGCATCCCCAAAGTGGAACCCCAGCCCTCGGTGCAGACCAAGCCATAGCAAATGCTACAGAAGTAAGCTAGAACTTCCGTGCGTGCCGACACAGTGTGAGAAGAGAGCGTTAGAACTTCTGTTTTGATTATATGTTTCTCCAAAAAAAAAAAAAAGAAAGAAAGAAAGAATGCACTCTGCTTATCAGTACATCCTCTAAAGGGAACATGTCACCTTCTCACCTTCGTGTGGCCCTGCAAGGCCCAGGTGCTGCAGGGGAGGGGAGAGGCGGGAGGGGTGGCCTGAAAGGTAGAGGGCATGTGTGCACAGTTGCATCCTCCTTCAGTGTACTGCCGGGGTAAGTGGATTTGTGGATTACAGTCTCTGGTTTTAATTAAACTAACACTAACAAAATGACCAAGTAGCTTAAGAAGTTTCCGGCAAAGGAAATGCGGATTGAATTTAATGCAAGCATGAGCTCAGGACGAAAAAAATAGTAACGCAGACACTTTCCTTCCCTCCTGGAAGGAATGTAGTGAGCACATTACTCAGTCGACACAGTGTCCACTAATCGGCTCTGACGAGAAGCCGAACACAAAAATCACAAACTCCCGGAGAAGGCTATTCGCAATGTGGGTTCACATCTGCGACCGTGAACGCCAGCCTGACCTGGAAGACGTCCTGGGGGATAACAGGTGAAAACACAGGTGGCAGGACAGAGTGTACTTTAAGTCCCATTTGTGATAAAGAACGAAATAATGAGAATAATGTATGTTAACGTATGCGCAGAACCCGGAGGGAGGGACACCAGCCCAGGCTCCCCTCCGCAGGGGGGCGTAGCTGCTGTCAGCACCGTGCCTCTCCGCTGACTGGAATCATTACAACGAGCACGTAAGACAATTTTAATAAGAAACACAATAAAGAATCGTTAAGCATCTGATTTTTTAATGCCTCATTTTCAAATAATTTTGGATTTACCCAAGAACCACAAAGATGAAATAGAGTTCCCAAGCGCCCTCCTCGCAGCTTCTCCCACGTGAGCGCGCTGCATAACCACGGCGTGTCCATCGGGACTAAGACGGAGACACCAGTCAGTCGTAGTCCCTGAAGTTCAGGCTTCCCCGCTTACCCACTAACGTCCAGTCCAGGCTCTACGTGCACCTGGCCATCTTGTCTTCCAGTGTCCCGCGGTCTGGGACAGCTCTTCCGGCGTGCCTTGTCTTTCACGACCTTGACCCTTTTGAAAACAGCGCCCAGTTCCTCTGCAGGATGTCGGTGGCTTCCTCATGATTACCCTGGAGCTGTGGGTTTGGAGAGAGAAGACCGCAGAGGTGGACGCCCCTCCCATCACATCACATCAGGGGGTGCGTGCTACCCGTATGGCTGATGGTCGCAGGTGCTGTTGACCTTGAGCACTGGCGAAGGTGGTGTCTGCCAGGATCCTCCACTGTCCAGTTGTATCCAGTTTTCCAGCAGCGTGAAGTTTCTCAGGGCTGGAGGGATCCGGGGCAGGGAGAGAGGCAGGATGGGCCAGGTCCCAGGTGACCTTGACTGTGAGCTCGGACCTTCTCTCAGAGGGAAAGGGAGTCCGAGCCGCGCCAGGCACAGACACAGCAGGGACGGTGCCCATGTGCAGAGAGGGCCCAGGGGCAAGGGAAGATGTAGGGGGCAGCAGGGAGGCCAGAGCAGTGGTGTCCAGGTGACAGGGGTGGAGCTGGAGAGAAGAGGGGGAAAATTCAAGAGCAAGGGAGGGGTAAGACAGAGAAGCCTCTGAGAGTGGTGCTTCTCTCACTGGAAGGAGCAGAAAGTCTTAAAAGTTGCTCTCCTGGGGACATCATCTTCCCTCCCCACCCAACCCCACCTCTTCACAGAGGTGAGGGCACCGTCTGCTGCCCACGCATAAACAAACCACGTCTTACCAGCTGCATACAGGTGCCTGCTGGGCTCGCCCGTGTTCTGGGCCTGGTGACGCCCGTGCGGGGAACGGGGAGGTAAGGACACTGGCCGGGGTGACGCAGTCAGGGCAGGCCAGGCCTGAGGCTGTGGTGAAGCCCAAAGCCTCAATCTTTCCCCAAATCCTGCAGGCCTCTTCCTCCGCCCCAGCCGCGTGAGGTGGACAGGCTGTGCTCCTCCATCCACCCAGGGCCTCCAGGCCCTCCGGTCTCCCGGCCCCTTCAAAACCAGCCCAGGGAAGTCTGCCGGCCCCAGGGGTGGAGTGTGCGGTAACACGTCCTGAGTTATCCTTCGCCGTGTTAACAAACCACTCCAAACTTAGTAGCATAAAGCAGCAATCACTGGATTCCGCTCTGAGTCTACGGGTCAGGAAGCCTGCCAGAGCCCAGCGGGCTGGCCTGCCTCTGTACACGCGTCTGAGACCTCGGCTGGGAAGACTGAAGGCTGCGGAGACGCAGGCCACTGGGGGCTGGAACCATCTGGAGAGCCTGGCACCTGGGCTGGGGCAACGTGAAGGCTGGGTTGGGGATGGGGGCAGATACACGTGGTCCCTCCATGGGGCCCCTGCAGCGTGGGGGCAGGGCTTCCAGAGCAGCACCCTGAGAAGCGCTAGTCCAAGAATCCAGGTGGAATCTTCGGACCTGTTCTTCCTCCTCATTCTACAGATGGTAAGGCGGTCACTAAGGTCCGCCCGGATTCAAGGTCGGGGGTATAGGGGCAGTGGTGGGCCAAGGTCACACGGCAGAAGAGCCTGTGGGGTGGGGGAGGGGGTGTTACGGGACTACGTTTGGAAAAGAGCAACCCCACATCCCTCAGCCCCGTGTCTGCGCAAGCCCAGGCTCCTGCTCCCAGGGTCACCTCCCTACTCCTGACTCCGCTGCACAGTGTGGGCCCAATCCATTCTACCCCCAGTTTCCCCACTGGACACCCCCTTCCCCAAAGCATCTTTTTTTTTTTTTAAAGATTTTATTTATTTATTTGACACGGACAGCCAGCAGAGAGGGAACACAAGCAGGGGGAGTGGGAGAGGAAGAAGCAGGCTCATAGCAGAGGAGCCTGACGTGGGGCTCGATCCCATAACAACGGGATCACGCCCTGAGCCGAAGGCAGACGCTTAACGACTGAGCCACCCAGGCGCCCCTTCCCCAAAGCATCTTGAAGGCCAGAGCTTGCCTCAGGCTGGGTCTCTGCGTTCAGCTAGGGCCATACAAACTCCCCCACCCTGACAGGTGAACTTGGAGTCAGACAGCCTTACGTTCCGGTATCAGCCCTGCCCTGACCTGCCTCACCACCTTGAATAAACGGGTTCTTCTCTCAGGGTTTCAGGCCCTCTGGCCCCAGGCCCCAGGGGTAGTGAGTGCTTCCTTGCACTTTGCACACGCACCTTGGTCGGGTTCACGCAGTGCCCTCCCTCTGTGCACCTCCTTGAGCCTCCCCCTCCTGCAGACCCAGCCCTGCAGGAAGCTTACAGCCCACCCCACTCTGTAACCCAAGCCTGCTGGTGACTGGGGTCCGGCCTCAATGGTGTGCCTGACAGTCCAGCTTCCCCAAGGCCACCCGGAGGCAGGCCGTCCATCAGAGCCTGGAGTGGACACCGCTGGCTGCTCACCCTCCTGTCGGGAGGCAAATACTCCCCCGGCAGGTGTCAGGGGTGCTGGGGGCCCAGCGCTGCCCCCGTGGAGCGCATGTCGCAGGGTAGGAGACCGACAACATACCACAACCAAACGAGTAGAAGAACGTGAGGCAAAGGGAAGACCCCAGCAGGCAGTGCAGACGGGCACGACCGCAGGTCGGGAGTGGGACGAGGACCCTGAGATAGAGAACAGCCTGCAGGGGCTTAATTAGGAGGGCTCTGGCGGTCAAGGTCTTACTGGTTCATATGCAGCAAACATTTACTTCTCCCAGTTCAGGAGGCTGGAAGCCCAATGTCAAGGGGTCAGCAGACTTGGTGTCCGGCTCATAGAGGGCCCTCGTCTGGCTGTGGCCTTGCATGGGGAAGGTGGGCGAGGGGGCTCTCTGGGGTCCCTTCATAGGGCACGAATCCCATTCCCGAGGCTCCACCCTCCATGACCTAATCACCTCCCTAAGGCCCCACCTCCAAATACCATCACACTGGGGGTTAGGATTAAACATATGAATCTGGGGGGACACACACATCCAGTCCACACAGAAGGGGAGAGAGAGCAGAGGCAGACGTGGGGGGTGGGAAGCACGCTGTGAGACAGTCCAGCCAACCCTGCAGGAGCATCGGCAGGGCAGCCGGATGGTCCTCTAGAGCTGCCTGCGTGGGGAGGAGCCCCCATCAATCACGCACAGGGAGGGGGTGACCTCCGGGAGGCAGGTTTCCGCACCTGAGGGCAAAAGGCCCTCATCCCCAAAGCTGCGGTCTGAGCAGCCTGCCACAGCTTCCCTCACGGGCGCTGTTTTCATTCGGGAGGCTTCCGCGATGGTTACCTTCATGTGTCAACTTGACGAGGGCGCGCTAGCCAGTTTTTGGTTGACTACCAGCGCGGATGTCACTGCGAAGGTATTTTTTAGAGGGAATTAACACTGAAGCCATTAGACTTTGGGTAGGTTAGATTCTCTTCCGGAATGGGGGTGGGCCTCTTCCAATCAGTCGAAGGCCTGAATTCTTTCAGCAGGCTGCCTTCAGCACCAGGCAACTTCAACTCTTCCTGGAGTCTGCCGGAAAGATTCCAGACTTCGCCAGCTCCCACAGTCACGTGAGCCAATTCCCTGAACTAAGTCTATCTCTATCTCTCTATATATATCTCTCTCTGCACACACACACACTCACTCATGTACACACAGGAGGCAGGACAGCAAGAAGGGCCTGGGTGGTGAGGAAAGTCTGAATGGTCAGCAGGGCACAGAGGGACACTTGGCTCTGTGTGGAGCCAGGCTTGGGAGGAAGGGATGCTTCCTCTGGCCGCCTGGTGGGAGACAGACTGTTGGGGGCCCGAAGGGAGGCAAGCAGGCCGGTGAGGAGGTGGTCACTGCCATCCAGGTGCCAGGGTGATGGTGGTGGCAGGTGAGTCTGGAGGCAGAATCAACAGCCCCCCCAGTGGCTTAGCTGTGTGCTTGGAGGGGCGGAGAGGACTCAGGAGGGAAAGAGGGTGAGGCCAGGGCCCCGTTCCAGACCCCACACGTATCCAGGATGGTTGGTTTCAGCCTGTGTCTCACAGCAGGCTCCAGGAGGCAGGGGACGGGGCATCTTCCAATCCTGTGTATCGCGGTGCCCCCAGGGCTGGACACATATTTGTGAAGTGAGCGGCTGAGCCGCCTCTGTGCCCTGCCTGCCCGCTAGTGCCAACGCGGGGGGCTCCAGGCTCCGGGCATAGCCGCCTGCCCCAGCCCAGGCAGCGGGGAGCCCCGCCTGCACGGAAGGCTGTGCCGGGCCCAAGAGCACAGCTCTGCCTCGCAGAGCTCACACGAGTTGAGGAGATAAGGCACAAAATAATTAGTGAGCAGAGTGTATAATTAAGTGCTAAATTGTGTGTTTCAGACTCGCTGAACTGCAGGAGTGCTAGGTGGAGGGAGTCGTGCCAGGCTGGAGTGGCTGGGGGAGGTGGCTTGGGCAAGCGGGGTGGCCATACTAGAGAGGGGGACATGCGGGCAGCCTCCTACTCCCACAACCTCAGTGCGGAGTAAGGGGAACAGGGTCACCGGGTTATGCTGGGTGAGCACGGTGCGACCTCAGTAGGCTGCAGGGATCCGTAAAATGGGCTGCCTGCACACCCAGCAGTCTGTGCACAGATGCCAGCCCGGGTCTGGGACAGCAGGGATACCCAGGCGGACAAACAGTCAGGCTACCACACAGACAGAGGAGTGCACAGTCAGGCACATAGGGGAGCAGTCGGACGGACAACGAGACACACGGCACACAGACCAGCAAGATACATCCAAATAGACAAACAGCTGGATCCGAGTCTTCCAGCCCCCGCCCTGCGGGAGCCCATCCAGAGCAGGTCCTGCCCACCCTCGTCCTGTTCTGAGGGGCAGGAAGTCTGGGCTGCCAGGTGTCTCAGGATGTACTTGCCAAAGCCTTCTGAAGCTGGGAGCTCTGGGAAAGCACCCGGCTGCAGGTCTTGGGGGGCAGGGGCCAGGAGTCAAGAGTGTTTCAAAGTTGCCCAAGCGAACAGTAGTCCGAGCTGGGGCAGAGGTGGCCCTGGGCTAGAAGGAAGACGGGGAGGCAAGGGCAGTGAGGGTCCCTTGCACTCCAGCCGGGGCTCCAGGCCAGACCCTGGAATAGGCGCGGCGTGTCCCTAGCCCCGCTAGGGGCCCAGCGGCAGCAGGAGGCTCCCTCTTGCCAGCGCTGTGTTTGCAGCCTGGCTTAGCGAGCCGCCGCCTGTTAAACAAATATTGTGACAGGCCCGCGGCGACACTTGGCTGTCACGGGGGGCAGCCTGTACTGGGGGCACTGTAAGCCACAGCAGAGCCTCTCCTTCCAGCACAGAGGCTAAGCGCTCTGCCTAAACAAACACCAGGCTTGGCCACAGCCAAATGAGATGCACCCCCAGCCTGGAAGAGGCGCGACTCCCGCCATGGCCACACTCGGGCGCTCAGGCTTCACACACATAGGCAGAAAGGAGGCAGCGTACACAGACCCGCCCCCCGGCCCCATCTATTTATCCACCCAATGTTTATTGAGCATCTATTGTGTGCCAGGCAGAGTCCTGGGGCCTGGGATACAGTAGGAAACAAAGCAACCAAAAGTTCTGCCTTCATGGAATTTCCATCCTAATCGGGGATGGTGACCATAAACAAAAGTACAAAACGCCCAGGGGCAATAACGAGTTAGGAAGAAAAACCACAAGGTAAAGGTGGGGGAGAGAGTGGTCAGGAAAGGCACCTGTAAGACTCTGGGGCAGAGACTCAAAAAAAGTGGCAGAGCCAAGTGGGAATCCCAGGGAATAGCATCCAACCATCAGGAACAGCATGTGCAAAGGCCCTGGGGCAAGGCTGTGCTTGGCATGTTCTGGGACTGACCTGTAAGAGATGAGTGTGACTGAAGCAGAGTGAGGGCTGGGGATAGAGGTAAGCCCTGAGGACTGAGAGGTACTGGGACAGAGTGTGTGCGCTTTTCCTCTGAGAAAAGTGGGGGCATGAAGGGTGTGGATCTGGGTTCAGTCTTAACAGGATCTCCCTGGGTGCTGTAGGGAGCCAGGGCAGAAGAAGGGAGGCTGTTCTGACAATCCAGGAGGGAGAGAGTGGGGCAGTTCAGGCCAGGGCAGTCATGCTGGGAGTGAGGAAAGAGGTCAGAATCTGTCACTATTTGCAAGCTAGAGGTGGCAGGATTTCTTCAGAGACCAGATGTGGCAATGAGGCAACCCCACTGGTCACAGGCTTCTCAAACAGTGCACAACATCCCCATTCATTCACCTATTCGTACATTTATTTTTCTTTTCTTTTTGGCAGGAAGGGACCCAGGGAGAAACAAAGATGTTCATTGCAGCATTAATTATAAGAGTAAAACTGGATAAAAGATACTGGCCTTAATGGTGGGGTAAGAAGTAAACCGTGGTTTCAGCCACACAACAGAGGAGTGAGCAGCTCTGAAGTTCAGGTCTTTGGAGTGTTTCCAATCCATCCATCCCTCTTTCTCCAGCCAGAAACCCTGCCGAGCCATGTGGCCCTGAAGCCCGGAGACAAAACAGCCCAGCCCAGCCTGCAGTGACAGGGGTGGAGCTGGAGCGGCCCCTGACCACACTGGGGGGTGCCCGCTGAGGCAGTGACAGCAAGCCCAGTCCTGTAGGACGAAGGGGAAGAAGGGAAGGCTGCAGCAAGGATGGGGAGGTGCAGCCAGGCTGCGACTGGCCTGCCAGAGGAGAGGAACGGGAGCTTGAGCATGAGGCTGCAGGACCTCAGAGGCCTCAACCATCTGGCTGAGGACGTGGACTTGGTCCTGAGGACCCCCAGCAGTCACTGAAGAACAGAGACATCGCCCCCTGGCGGCTGCGTGCAAGGAGCCGGGAGGGCTCAGACTGTGGTGGGGAAGGGGGGCCCTGGCCTGAGCTAGGGCAGAAGGAAGGTCACACACTCCCCCAAGGGGACAGAGTTCCCTATGCCCTGCCACTTAGACGTCCACCTGACCCCTATCCTGCCCTTTCCTGCTGAACCTGTCCCTGGCCCTCTTATCGCTCAGCCCTGGTCCCAGCCTCACTGTGTGACCATGGGCAAGTCCCCTGCCCTCTCTGAGCCTCCAGGAAAGAGCCAGACACCCGGGTCTGTCAGCCCAAGGACTCCTGATCTTGGGCCAGCCATTCCTAAATCCACACTTCTTGCAGAGCCCAGCGACACTGGGCCAGGGCAGGCCTGCAGCCCTCGGGAGAGCCATGTCTGTGATGGTGATGCAGCTCAGCGGCCGCTTTCAGCCTCTTTAAACAAAGCCTCCAGATGGACCTCAGTGGCTGGGGAGGGCTGGACGGGCTGCTGCACTAACCCGGCCGGCTGCTACGCTAGCACTCGGGGACTTCCGCTAATTGGCTCCCTGGGGAAGAACAGCCACCATCCCCAGCCAACCCATCCATCCATCCATCCATTCATTCATTCATTCATTCACTCACTGAGAAGCTGCAATGTGGATGAGGGCACTGAGCAAGGCTGCGGGGACTCTGGGGTGAGCGAGATAAAGCAGTGCACAGATGGCGCGCACGCCGCTGGGGGAGGCCCACGATGGAGCACAGGGAGAGCTCCAACACACTATGGGGCAAGAAGAGAGTTAAGCAGGTGCACAAATAGTGTTGGGGGGTGCATCTCTGAGGAGGTGACATTTAAGCTGAGACCTGAATGGCCAGATGGAGCCATGGTGTTGGGGGACCAGGCTGTAGGCAGAGGGGACGCCAGGTGTAAAAGCCAAAGGACCTGCTCCAAGTGAGGGGCTGCGTGGCTGAACTGAGTGGGCATGGGAGGGAGCGGAAGGAGAGGAGGTGGGAGATGTCAGCAGGTGCGCAGCAGGAAGGCTCTGGACTTTATGCCGAACACACTGGGAGCCATGAAGGGTAGGTGAGGGCAAAAACATCCCCAGCGTGCTCTGAGCCGCTCCCTCTGCTGCAGTGCCACCCACCCGTGCACAGCCCTTGCCCCCAACCCTTCCACTGGCCCACACTGCCCCCTACAAGGAGGTATGGTCATGCCCATTTAACAGATCAGGAAACTGAGGCTCGGGAAGTTGAAGTTACTGACCCAAAGTGATAAGGATCAGAAGCTGATGTTAGCAGGGACTGAGTCCAGCCATTCCAGCGGAATCCAGCCCAGAGAGGTATTTTGTTTTCCCTGCCGTTTTTAAAATGTGAATCAGTTGCTAACATTGAAAAATTAGAAAACCTCACATAAAATATGTCTTGGCTTTCCAGTGCCTCTTGGATAGTCTATGGCAGCACTAACCCCTAGCCTTACATGGGGTCAACTGTGGCTGCCTCTGCAGACGGGGGGAGGGGAGACACTCCGGTTTGGCACAGACCCCCTTTCCCAACTGTATCACATTTGGTCTTGTCCCTCAATGTGTCCCCCCAGCCCTGTGGCATCTGAGGTTGACATCCTAGTGGCCTCTGGTTGGACCCTGGCTGCTGTAAGCCCCTCCCTTGCTCAGCTGATGACGGGTGAATACACCAGAAAATCTCTAAGGGGATTACCACTTCCACCACCCCCGCCCCGCCCTGCCCCGCACTCCCTGATTCCACAACTATCACCTCACTTTCCTGCCCCAGGAGCAGAGACACCCAATCCCAGCTTTCAAGAAATGGATTCAGAAGCCCTCACAGCCAGAAACCATGTATGAAACCATCCCTCAAGGGGAAACTGAGGCCTGGCAGGGCTCAGGGTCACTCTGTCCGTCTTCCCAGGAGTCCCTCTGGAGCTAACTGTAAAGAAGGGCATTCTACCTAGATTCCTTGGCTCAGAGACCCGGTCCTGCCTCTGTTCACCTGTGACACTTGGGCAACAAGCCTCAGTTTCCCCCATCTGTTCACTGAGGGGTTCACTGTGATGCTCTCTGAAGCCTCTCCTATCTCATGTACCCATAATCTGGGAAGGAGAAGAGAAGCAGCCTGCCTCTCTAGAATCAAACGCGCCCACTTCCGCTTCTGTCTGTGTGACCTGGGGCAGGTGGCTTAACCTCTCTGAGGCTCTGTTTCTTCATCCATAAAATAGAGATGTAATGTATGGGGTTATTTTGAGATCCCACAGGACAATTCCAGAAAAGCACTTAACACACAGTAAGTGCTCAGTAAATGTGAGCTGCCCTGTGTCCCCCTCTGTAAGGGCTTAGGCCAAGGTCATGGCCAACCCACCAGTGTCCCAGACTGGCATGGAGGCCAGCTTCCAGAGAAGGCCAGGCTCCAGGCTACCTCAGCAGGTGTCCCAACGTCTGCGCAGTGGAGTCCCAGACCGAGGTCACCCTTCACTCCTATGTTACTGAGTCCCTGCCGTGAGCCAGGCACGCTTGTCAACATTGGAGAGAGGTCCAGGGATGAACAAGACACTCTTGGTCTTTGGAGGTGGCTGCCCCTGACATTCTGGGGGCGGTGGGGGAGGAGTGGAACAGAAACACCTGGTAGGAATTGGGGCTCCTCCAGAACCCGTGGTCAGGGGCGAGCTTCCTGAGGAAGACATGTTAAGAATAAGGGAGAGGGGCAGCAGGACAGGCCTCCCAGGTGGAGGGCACTGCAAGCGCATGGGCCTGGAGGCCGTCACCAGGCGGAGGTTTGGCTGGAAGGGAAAGAAGATGGATGTGCGCGCTGTCAGGAGAGGACAGTGCTAGGAGATGATGTCAGCCAGGCGGCAGGGCGTGCACGCAGGCCTTGAAGCAGCGGTAAAGCAAAGCGTTGGGATTCTATTTTAAGGTGACAGGAGCCCCTGAGGGTTGAAGTCGAGCTCAGTGGTGGGCTTTCCATCTTACAGTGAGGCCAGGGGCAGGCTCAACTCTTACCCTAGGAGTCTGGCTCCAAGCCCACAGCTCCGGGCAAGAAAATGAAGCCTGAGGGAGGCCCCCCCACCCCGGGGCGGAGGGAGCAGGGGCTGGGGGAGGGGCACGCGCTGGGGTCCACTGTGCGGTCTGGGGGTGGGGCGTGGCTGGGATGTGCCGGAGGGCCGGGAGCTGGGGTCCAGAGGAGGGGTGGGGGTTATAAGCCAGGCGGTGCTGGCGCAGGTCTGAGCCAGCGCTCCCCCAAGTCCCGAGCCAGGCGGCAGGACGCACGCCGCCCCAACCACCGAGCGCGCCACCGAGAGGGGCCTGCAGCAGCCCCGGCGCGCCGCCCGCTCCCCGCCGGCCGAGCGCGCTGTGCCCGGTGCGCCACCGCCCCCTGCTGCCCGCGCCGAGCATCGCACCAGGGCTGCGCCGCACCCCGGCTGCACTGGCTGCGCGGGTGGGACCGGAGCGGGAGTGCCCGCAGCCAGGGGGCCGGACGTGGGGGCGCAGAACGCCCGAGAGGGAGTGTGGGAAGCCGAGGGCGAGAAGGAGGCTCACCTCCTCAACCTCCGCCCGGCAGTCCCCCTGTGACCTTGGTAGCCCCCAACCCTGGATCTCACTTCATAGTGGAACATGGCCAAGGTCACGCAGTGAGAGCGCGGGGCCGGCCAGCACTATCCACACAGGCCAGCAGGCTGTACGACTTTCTGAGCCCCAGTTTCCTCGTCTGTAAAACAAGGGTCATCATTCCCCTACCTGGCTTAAAAGCCCACCTCTCAAACCATTAAATCTCAGCAGTTAGAATCCAAGCTAAATTCTCCAACAATTTCTAGATCGTTTTGGTTTAAATCTGCCTTATTCGTGCATTTCTTTTCAGCTCTGGAATGAAGCAGAAGTAACGTTGAACTGTAGGGTCTCCTAACTAAGGATGATGGTTTCTGAGAAGGAAGACCCTCCAGAAGTCAAGCTTGCAGCTCGATTGAAGATGTGCAAGGACCTACTTGGAAGTCAAAAGATAAATGACACACCAGGAAAAATCTTCACAACTCCTACCACAAAAGTCTAATACAGGAGTCCGCAAACGTTTTGTGTAAAGGGCCCCGTGGTAAACGTTTTCAACTTCCAGGCCGTAAGGGAAACTACTGGACGTTGGGTTTGCAGCACGCCGGCAACCACAGACGCTGCAGGCGGCTGGGCTCCAGTAGAGCTGCATTTATAAGAAATAAGGCAGTGGGCCTGACGTAGCCCATGTATGGGCTCGAGTTTGGTCTAATTTAACCAATATATAAAAAGCTCCTGGAAATCAAGAAAAGACAACCCAATGAGAAATGCACAAAGAGCATGAATAGACAGTTTAAAGAAAACTCGAAAGGTCCCTACACATATGGGAAACGCCCAACTTCACATACAGAAAAGAAATGGCAATTTCCTTTGTCCCTTATCCGAATGGCACTTCTGTCAGGTGCCGAGACACTCTGTCGGTGATGCCACAGGACACAGGTCCGTCCCGTGCTGCTGGGGGGAGTACAAAGCGGCCCCCGCCCCAGGGGAAGCTGTGTGTATTTGTCCATCACGGTCACCCGCTGCCCCCGCAGCCCCACTGCGGAGCAGACCCGGGGCCCCTGCAATGCTGTGTTTCAAAGGACAGCCAGTGAGCCACATGTTTGGAAACAACCCACCCAGAGCCCGTTACCGAAACCCTGCTTTGGGTGCATGGAGGAATATCACACAGCTGTTAACGGCAGGGAGAAGGTTCCAGGCTGATAGCAGAAAATCTGCACGCTGGCAGACATTGAGGGGAAAAAGCAAAGTGCAGAAATGTGTGTTTAGAGTAAGGCTTGCGTGTAGGGACAGGGTGTGGGCATAAGAGCCTATTGGTATGTGTTTGCATTTGTGTGAAGAACACAGAAAGGGTCCCTAAGAACCCAGGCAAGTGCTTACCTGTGTGGGGAATGAGTGGTCAGGGGCAGGGAGGAGAGAGAGAATTCTCAGTGTAGAGCGTGGAAGTTTTTAAACCCTGAAAGAATATATTTTCTCTTCAGAGACTTAAAATTCTTAACTCCACAGCTACGGCTTTGATGAGGAGTGAGGGAAAGAAGCCAGAGAGTATATATAGATTGCTACAGTTTGTACGGGAAAATGCATGTTTCCTAATGTGCGAATATCTGGAAGGACAACCCCCTCCCCTCGAAAAATGCCGGCAATGCTGTCCTCTGGGTGGAGCATGGAGCCAGGGGTTGGAGGGAGACTCACCTTTCATTGTTGATCCTTTTGAACGGTTGGATTTTCCTTAACTTTTTTCTTTTTTTTTTTTTCTTTTTTTTTTACCATATACATGATTTGAAGTTTTCAAATCAAAAGCAAATGAGATGAAAAAAAAGGCAGGTGAGAGCCTACGGGCCATTAAAATCATACAGCAGCTCCCCAGGCGTGGTGTTGGCCACGAGCCCCGTTCTGTTCCACGTGTTTGCACGCATTGCTCCCTCCATGCACCCAGCAAGTGCCGAGGAAACTGAGGCCCAGAGAGGGGAGTGCCATGCCCCGCATCATGCACCGATGGGCATGTGGCCCATTGAGCTCCTGGGGGAACCCATGGGCCCCCAGCTGGAAAATAGCGAACACTCACTGCTCAAGGCTGGAATGCCCTCTGTAAAATCCTCTCAACTTGTTGCCCAGCCTTTGCTTGAATACCTCTCCACACAGGAAGCTCACCACTTTACAGGCAGAGCATTCCATGGCCAGGTGGCTCAGTTAAAAACTGCTCCTCACTCAGCAGGAGTGCCTCCCTGCTCCTGGCTCTACCCTCTGAGCCACCTGCTCCCCCTGCCAAGGAGAGCCACACGGGCACACAAAGATCAGGGCAGCTAGGGCTGTTCTTCAGGCTGAGCAGTCCTGGCTCCCGAGGTACCCCCTGTCATGTGATGCAGGCTGGTCCCGTGCCCTCCAGGAAGCAATGTGCATAACACATCCCCTTCCACATGGTTGCAGTGAGCTTCGCAGGACCAGGGCTCCCATGCAGGGAGCCCCAGCCAGTCTCTCCTGGCTCCTCGTTTTTCTGTGCTTTGGCCATATTAACCTTTGGTCTTGCTCAAATTAGCCAAGACAGGTCATACCTCAGGGCCTTTGCACTTACTGTTGGCTCTAACTGGAAAGCTCTTATTATGACTGCGTCTTCCTATGCTCAGTTTCTGAGTGGGAATGTGATCTCCTTGGACAGGCCTTCACTGAATACTCTAGCTAGCATAGCTCCCGTCCATTCTCTTTCCCATCTTTCCATTTCACTCTGGAATCATCTTGCGTATTCGTTGCTTCGTTTGTAATAGAACGTGAGCCCTAGCAGGCAGACAAGGCCCTTGTCTACTTCATTCACCGCTGGATCCCAGTGCCTAGAACAGTGCCTGACATATAATAGGTGTTTGACGCATGAATGGCTGGATGAATGCAGAGGCCTCTCTAGCCTGCAGGGACAAGCCAGGAGGGGCTGCGTGCCCACAGGGCTACAGGTCTAAGTGTCCCTCTCTGAAGTCTGCCCTGAGCGGCCCCCACCCAGGCACCATCATCAGTCTCTGCCCTTTCGCCCCTCTGCTCTCTCATTCACTGCACAGGGCAGAGGTGAGGCCAAGAGGCCACCCTCCCAGAGAAGTATCAGGGCTCTAAATTCAATTTAAAACAGTTTAATTGCCTAATTGCTCTGCTCTTTGGTGCAGTGTGTTAACAGAAGCGATTCTGCAGCAGCCAGGCCAGCCTAGCAGAAAATTGGCATTTCAGCCAGAGGGAGTTAAAGAGGCAGAGCACTGAACTGCCACTGATCGCGGCCACCCCACTGCCCCTGCACCACCACCACCCCAGCCCCACATGAGGCGCAGCCACATGCGGGGCTTGGACCAGGGACAGGAACGCCAGAGCTGAGCCTCTGTCCGTGCAGACGCGCATGCGGGTCTGAGCAGTGTCTGTGTGCTAGGAAGAACAGGTGCTTCCGCCAGTATGTTTGCATCTCTCTGCTGTGTGCTTACCTAAGCATGGCTGTGCTTTCCCCTTCTTTATGTTTAAGCCATGCTTGCAAACAGGGAACCCATGCAAATGGGGTTTTAATTCAAGGCGTAAGTGGGTTTGCAGCAATAAGAGCCTCCCTATCCCCCACCTTGATCCTGGACCACCAGTTCGTTCCCCAAGCCCAGACT
This sequence comes from Ursus maritimus, assembly GCF_017311325.1. NCBI lineage: Eukaryota > Metazoa > Chordata > Mammalia > Carnivora > Ursidae > Ursus > Ursus maritimus. The sequence goes on from NW_024423786.1 coordinate 1,637,670, forward strand.
GGTAGGTTTCCTGTGGGTCCTTCTAGAGGTATTTCATGCTTATATATGCATGACTGTTTTATACAGATGATCACATACCATAAACATTGTTCTGCTTTTCTCCCCCACTTGCTGCATCTCGGAGACTGTTTCTTATCAGAGCTTATCTCGAGCTTCCTTATCTTTGTCCTATTGAATGAGTGCCCTTGGTGACTTTCAGGAATCCCCTGTTGCTGGACATCATGGTTGTTTCCAACTCTATGCTTTAGAAGAAACAGTGCCATCTCAGTGTGTATACACGCCTCATTTTTGCACATAGCATGGTACACGGGCTTAGAACTCATATGCTTTTTCCAAATCCAGTTGGCTTTCCCACCCACAAAGCAACACTGGCATCCTACGGGAATAGGAGAAGTGCCCCAATCCTACGGACTCAGAAACAACCTCAGTTATGCCCAGACTCTAGTGCGTGTGGATTCTGACTTCTGTCTCACCCAAACAGGTTCATAGCATTCAGACTATCTTGCAAGCTGCTCCTTGTTTTCTTCACTCGACGATCAATGATGCTCACCTTCCCATGTAAGTAAACAGCTCCGCTTCGGGTTCTGAGGGCTGACTAGCAGGCCATTGTGCGCCCTCCTACTACAGCGGATTTAACCACTCCCTTACTGGAATCCAGATTGTTGCCAGCTTTGTGTTAGTACAAGCTGCACCGCAGGGAAATTCCTTGAAGCTAAGTCCTGGCACACATCCTCTATTCTGTCCTTAGGGCAGCTTCCCAAAAATGGAATTTCTAGGTCAGAGGGTGTGTACTTTTGGGGGGGACTGCACATTTTTTAAGTCATTTGAAATGTATTTGTGCGTGTGCGTCCCTGTTGTGTGTCTGTGGGCTTGTGCCCATAGATTCGTGCAGGTGACCAAGCAAATCTGTTGCATGGAATTTCATAAAGGGGGGGGGTCTGTGCTATCTCTCCACCCTTAGTCTCTAGGAGTACTCGGTGCTGCCCCTCCTCTGCTGAATATCTGGGGAAGTAGGAAGCGTCTCTCGCACCTGTACAGGGCCATACTTGCCCTCTGAACACAGCTGACGGAGGGTCTGTAGACCTCACTCTAATTCCCGAGCTAAGTCTCATCTTTCCTGGATCCTTCCGGTAGCCAGGGTCAGAAGCCCAACCCAGACTGGCTTTACATTACAGGGAGAGGTCTGAGTCTCGGGCCCAGGTAGAAGCAGGTGTTGAAATCCATTCAGAATTGATTCTGGTTGGCTCTGTGCTGGCTGCACTCGGGTCAGCCATCACACGTGGAGGCAGAGACAGCTGGCCACCTGCTCCAAGCATCCAGCTTCTCGCTTGTGACCCCAATTCCTTCTCTTTTCCCTGCAGATCCAGGCACGGCTTGGGATTTCCTCCGACCAGCTAGGATCGCATGTCTGCCTGAACATCATGGCGTCCAAGGGACCATGGGGCCACAGGTCATCTCTGCATCCAGAGGTCGGAGCCAGCTCTCCTGCCCCGCCCTGCCCAGCCTGGCTCCCGCATCCCTGCCCCTGCCTGCTCGCCCAGCAGCCAACAATGAAGGGGTCGGCACCGATAACTCTCGCCAGTTGCCTCACCCCGGGATAGCTGCAGTCTCCAGTGAGGACTCCAGAAATCCAAAGACGTCCAGCCACAGAGGAGGAGAGGAGCTGCGGACCAGAAGCAGCTATTTCATGTCACAGAAGTCAAAGGAAACGAGGCTTGATTTGCTTGTCTTTGAAAAACACTAAATGATTTGGCAGAAGGGGTGACTGGAAAACAGTGGACGGTTTCACTGGCCCCACTGCTGTTCCCGTTTTCCTGCCCTGACCCACCCAACCTGAATGAAGGGCAGCGGTTTGAAGCTGAGACTGAACCTTCACCACAGGTGATGCTTCCAACCCCAGGTCCTATCAGGCTGGACTTCTGTGCTTTGGCAAACTCCTACTCATCCTGCAAAACCTCTCCTAAAGTCACCTCCTCAAGGAAGCCTTCCCTTGCTCCCTGTGGCAAAGTTGGCCCAGTGTGATCTATCTCTGCCTTCTGAGTATCCACCATCCACCAGTGCCCTGAGCTCTGGGTCTGATCTAGGGCTTCTGACATCCCCCAGCCTCATATCTCTTTGTTCCAGGAAAAAGGAGCTTAGGGTAAGGTGGATATTTTGATCAGCTAAAGGAACAAAAATTGTTTTCATTCATTCATGCATTCATTCATTCAGCCAATATATACTGAACACCTACCAAAGACCAGGCCTGTGCCGGGTGCCCCAACAGATATCACAATAACCAAATAATACCACACATAAGTGCAGCATTACAAAGGATGGTGCATGAAGGAGACAGCATTATACAAGGGCTGAGAACATGGGCTTAGAGCCAGACTGCCTGGGTCTGAATCACAGTTCCACCACTCACGAGCAGGATGAGTGTGGCCAAGCCTCAGCTTTCTCATCTGTAAAATAGGGATACCCGCAGTGCCTGCCCTATTCATCCCGGGGAAGGATTAAATGGGTCACTGGAGAAAAAGTGCCCAAGAGCTGTGTGTGGCCCATAGCAGGAGCTGATACACACGTGCACAGAAATTCTGGCGCTTATGTAGCGGCGCACCTACCTTCTTTGGTAGGTCAGGGAAAGCTAGTGTTTGAGCCAGAGGCTGCAGGATGGATAGGAATTAACCGCGGAGGGAGAGCAGCAGCATTCCAAGCAGAAGGAGCCTGTGTGTGCAAAGATGCTGGCTAGCTGGTGTCCTGTTGTGGACATCCCATCTGGAGCACATCACAGCTCACCTGGACAAGAAGAAATGGCCGGGCGGGGGGGGGAGGGGGGGACGACAGGCAACCTCCATGAGGTATGGTGGAGAATGGATGACCTTTTCTTCTATCAGAAAGCATGACAAGAGGAATAGGATACAAAGCATTTAAGGAAGATATTCAATATTGGATGTGCACTAAATTTCCAAATGAAACATTTTCAAATATGCAAATGATCTTGAGTTGGCTTCTACAAACATGACTGTTTTCACACCACTATATCAGGTTTCATCCTTGAGATGGCTATATACGGTGCATCACCAAGAATTTGTTTCATTGACCAGCTCTTTCGTGGGTGAGAAACAGCAGGGGCAGGTGGCAGCAAGGGAAGGCTGGGGGCGAAGCGCTGCGAGGACGCTACAGAGCGCCCTCTGGTGGCAGGTGGGAGGCCTAGAAGGCCAAGTCCCCGGGACTGAATTAGAATGGCAGGTAGGTGCCAAAATAACGTCCCAGTATCATTCCAAACGAATTTAATCAAGTGGTTGTTAGAAAGTGATTTTATAACTATAAAAATTTACCAGTATGAAAATCTACTACCCTCAATAGCTTTCAGGTTAGTGTTGCAAAGTTAAGTTAGGGGGGTCCACAGTGGGGTGTTCTAGAGTGTAGACAGGGGAGGGTGGCTCCAGGTAAGACTGATGTGAAGGGCGGGACCTCTAGGGGCCTTGCTGAGGCCTTTAGGGGTCGTGCTGGGAAGCCGTAGGAGGACACATGGAGCACAGACTCAGAGCTGCATTTCTGTCTCTGGCCTCAATCTGCAAACGGAAGATAGCAGGGGCAGGATGGAAATGACAGCACTGTTCTAGAGGTGAGGGGTGGCAGCATGGACCAGGCTGATGCAGGAAAGAGGGACAGGTAGATTGAGGGTATATTTTGGAAGTAAAATGCACAGGACTTGGTAATGGATGTGGGAGGTGAGGGGGTGGGAGGCTGCAGGAGGACCTTCAAGTCTTGGCTTCCAGAACTGGGTGGGCAGGGCTCCCCTTTGGAGGCGGAGTTCAGGAGTGCCCTCCTCAGCAGGAAGCCACCTGAAGTTGGGGAGGGAGGATGGCATAGGTGGGCACACGTGCCAGATCTGGGGGGACAGTCCTGGTTTATACATACATTCCTGCGTTGTTGTTTATCGTGCCCCCTTTCACTCTCAGAAGGGTCCCTGTCTTCCTCTGAGTCACAAATAAAAATTAATATAATAAATATAAATAAAGGAATAAATGAACAGAAAGAAGGGATGCTCTTCTTGATAGCGGAAACCAACCTGTGAATGTGGAAGGATTAAATGGTACAATTGGAAGGAAAGTCACCATCTGGCAACCAGCTTGGGCACCACTGTTTCTGGCAAGAATCAAAAGATAGTAAAACTAGCAGGGAAAAGGGAGAGGGAGACAAGGGTGTCTACAGAGGCTCAAAGTACCTCCCCAGAGAGGTGCCTGATGTACAAAGGGGAAAAGAGTAACTCTGCAGTGAAGAAACCTGGTAGATGCCTCCGTATTCAAGTGAGGAGACTTAATGCCAACACAGAGACAAATGACATCAGGAACCCTGTGACAGGGTGCGGTGGGGAGAACGCAGCCTCACTTCTGTGATATCCCTCCTGAAAACACATCGGTTGGATCTAATCATTAGGAGGCAGTTACTCTATAAAATAGAATAATGTTCAAAGGCATCCAAGTCATGAAAGCCAATGAAAGCCCGAAGAATGTTCCAGATTAAAGGAGACTCAAGGGACAGGGAAACTCGGGGTCCTGAGTGTGTGGTCCTGAACTGGATCCTTTTGCCATAAAGGACATTACTGGGGCAACTGGCAAATGTGAACAGGGTCTGTGGATCAGACCAGGGTGTCCTATCAGTGTGGTTTTCCAGACTGGGGGGGCTGCGCTGTGAATGGTCTGAGGGAAATACGCAAAAATGTCACTAGGTGGACACTATCATGTTGGCCGTTGCTCTCCGATTGTCTGGCAAGTAAGAGCTCTTTGTCCTATCTTTGTATCTTTTCTGTGTGTCTGAAACTGAGGCCAGAGAGGAAAATGATTCGCCCCAGGACCCTCTTGGAGGCAGAGAGTCTGACTTATACCAGGCTCCCTGGCTTCTTGCCTCCTGCTGCACTCCGCTGCCCTTCCCAGCCTGGAAAAGGATTCTCTGCTCAGATGCGCAGTTTCCCAGAGCAGGGGTGGAATCAGAGAGGTCAGAGACCTATGACACACGTTTAGCCACCCCCCACGACCACATGGCTGGTTGCAGTTCTGAGACGTAATGAGAAATTTGAGGGTAGCATTCCCGCCACTTGAGCCGGTCCAGATGGCAGGGGCAGTCAGCGCAACCAGGGTTTTCCCACCTGCGCCTTGGGAAATCACGTCGTCATCAGCATCCCAAGAAGTAGACCTGGGGAGGGGAGGGGCAGGCAGGGCAGGGCAGGGGAGGAGAAGGTCACGTGGCTGCCATGGCCCTGGTGCAAATCAAGGGTGCGGGGTCCCTCCCGTGGTCCCACCCAGTGGGTCTGTCTCTCAGCAATCCTGAACTTTCAGGTCCCAGGACTCCTTTACACTCTGAAAGATTATCGAGGGCCCCAAAAAGCTTTTGCGGATGGGAATTTTGTCTATCGACATTTACTGTACTCAAAATTTAATTTTGATTAAAATTAAAGCACACATTCCGTTGGCTGTCAGAGCAATGACATCATCACATGTCAGGTCTGGAAAATTCAGTGTACTCAGGACAAAATGAGATGAGCAAGGCTGATAATGCCTTATATTATTATGAAAACAGCTTTGACCTCACGAGTCCCCTCAAAGGGTCTCAGAAACCCTGAGGGGCACGGACCCCAGGGGAAGAACCCCTGGCGTATGCCCGCCCCTGCTCCAGGGCTCACTAGGACCACTTGGAAGAAGTGGAAGATGCGTCCGCCGGTGACGCCCAGCTGTTCTTCCCTCCAGATGCACCCTAGAGAGACTCCCACACGCACCTGTGAACCAGAAAGTCGGACACAAGAATGTGCATGACAGCAGCATCTGCCTTCACCGTTTGGAAACGCCCTGAACAACAGCACTGACAAGTAGACGACGTGCGGTTTGTAGAACAGCGCCCTAGCCAGCGGCCAGCAGTATCAACACACAGAAGTCCCCCAAACAAACCTGCTTGAAAAACAGGTGCTGAGGGGCGCCTGAGTAGCTGAGTCGGTTGGACATCTGCCTTGGGCTCAGGTCGTGATCCTGGAGTCCCCATCGAGTCCGGAATCCGGTTCCTGCTCAGCGGGGAATCTGCTTCTCCCTCTGCCCCTCCCCCACTCATTCTCTCTCTCTCTCTCTCTCTCTCTCTCTCTCTCTCAAATTAATAAACAAAATCTTTGTGAAAGGAAGGAGGGAGGGAAGGAAGGAAGAAAGAAATTGAAGGAAGGAAGGAAGGAAGGAAGGAAGGAAGGAAGGAAGGAAGGAAGGAAGGAAGGAAGGAAGGAAGGAAGGAAGGAAGGAAGGAGGGAAAGGATCGGTAGGAACGCACTGGATGGGTTTCCAGCGCAGAGGCCGGCGCTGCCCTTGCTCACGCCTACACGCGTCTTCGCTGCGCGGATGAACACGAAATTCAAGATGTCAAGATTCAAGGCCGTGGTTCCCTACTGTGGGGGCAGGGGAGAGAATTGAGAAGGGAAGTTTACACACGGGGTTTTCACTGCATCCGTGATGTTTAATTCATAAAGTTATTTTTAAAGTACCTGAGTGACTGTGGGGAAACGTAAAACTGGGACAAGTGGATGGTGTGTGCCGCCCGTTCATCGACGGAGGCTTCGCTTTAGTGAGCCCGTGCAGTGGAGACTGTCAGCTGCCTGCTGAGTATCTGTTTTCCTTCTTTCTTTCCGGTTTATCAGGGGCAGTATGTGCCCAGCTCAAACCAAAAAAAAAAAAAAAAGAGAGAGAGAGAGAGAAAGAAAGAAAGAAAGAAGAAAGAAAGAAAAAGAAAACCCTGCATAGTCCAGCCTCCCTGCAGTGTGGTGGCCAGATCAGCAAATTGGGCCCAAGAAGGTGAAAGTGAGGTTATTTAATGCATTTCATGGGAAAGACCCTCCAATATGAGGGATGGCAACTAAGAGCACTGATTTTCTCCACCCCTCACGCTCACCCCTTTCTCCCTTTTCCTATCTAGAACTGGGTGGGGAAGACCGCCGGAGCTGCAGCAGCCTTCTTGTGATCATGAGGCCGCCTTGTGGCTGGAAGGCAACACTAAGAGGGTGCAGCATAAAGGCAGGGGAAGCCTGAGCACTAATGAATCCATGGAGCCCCCCACCAGCCCTCGGCTGCTGCCTCCTGACCTCACGTTTTGTCAGGGAAAAATAATCCTTCTTTCTTTAAGCCCCTTGGGTCCAGGTTATATCCACTCACAGCAAGGAGACCTCCTGCACTCGTGGCTCCCCAAGCACGCTGGGAGCACGCTGTCTCCCACCACAGATGAAATGGCAGTTGCCCCAGCTCCCTTACTTGCTAATCTCCCTCTTTGCCTTTTCATAGTCTACGTTTCCAGCTTGTTAAGCTGCTTTTCTTCCCCCTCCTCTTGGTGCCAAATAATGAAATTTCAGTACTTAGCCTTGAAAACTCTAAGCTTTTCTAAATGCTGGTAAAAGAAATCTCAGCAAGATAAGAAGCAAAAAATGTTCCCGCTTCCCCTACAGCTGCAAAAACACAGACACTCCTCGGAATCATAAAGCTGGTTCTGATAAGTGCTGGATTGAAAATGCCGAAAAAACCACGTATGTTCTCCTCTTCAGTGTGGAGACTGATGTGAAAAAGTAAAGCCCTGTTCTATTTTCCGTCAATATGAATGTGTCCTTAGAAGGGTTATTTGCACAAAGGAGCCTTGTAAGATGCCTGGCCTTTGGGCCTGGCGGCCGTGTCCTGTGAAATGTGACCTCAGCACTCGCAGGCTGCAAGGCCCAGGACTGGGGGTGACTTATGCGATCACTTCTCGCCCTGCTGATAATATTTAACTTGGCATCTCTAATGTTCTGGAATTCTCGGTCAAAACCTAAGAGGATCGTTGCCACTTGCATAAGGGAAAAAATTAATAAAAGGTAAGATGTTGTTAGAGTCTTTATTTGAACCAAGATTCTGAGATTCTTTTGTCTCATTTATTTTTTTAAAGATTTATTTATTTATTTGAGAGAGAGAGCAGAGGCAAAGGGAGACAAGCAGACTCCCCACTGAGCGAGGAGCCTGATGTGGGGCTCGATCCCACCACCCTGAGATCATGACCTGAGCCAAAATCAAGAGTTGGACACTTAACTGCCTGAGCCACCCAGGCGCCCCTCTCTTGTCTCATTGAAATCAACGCTGATCTACCAGTCTTTGTTCTGGGTTCCCCTGTCCAAAATGTGCTCCTGCTCTGCTCTCCTTTATTTCATTAACATCAACTCACCCGTCAAACTCGCCCAGAGTCTCCATCTTGGAAGGACCCTGCCCCCAGCAGAACTGGGCCTCCTTCTCCAATCCCACAGCCCCCCAGTGTCTCCCCACAGTAGCACACCCACTCACTCACATCAGCCAGGACTCCTCTAGTTATAAGAGATAAGAGCCCAATTAAAACTACCTTGAGCAAAGAAGGAGCTGCCTTAGCTCTGGTGCCTGGAAACCCTGACCAGGCTGCATTCAGGCACAGCTGGATCCAGGCGCTGGGGTGCTGATTTGTTCTTGTGCTTTGCTCCCTGTCTAGCCTCTGCCGTGGCCTGGGGTGGCTTCATCCTCAGAGAGGTTCTAGCAAGGGAGTGACAGCAGCTCCAGGGCCACAGCCCACCAATTCAGCCAACCCGGCAGAAAGAGACAGCTTGTTCCTGAGCCCCACAAGCGGCTCTATGAGTCCAATTGGCCCTTCCCCAAATGTCACACACATCTCTGAGCCAATCACTGCGGCTTCTCATGGGCTAGGTCTGCACCTGTGCCCACCATGGACAGGAGAGGAAGCCTTGATGATATGGGGGGGCCCATCCTGGAAAGGGTGAGAGGGTGGTTTCCATCAGTACACTGAGCTGGCACAGAAGCCCACTGCAGGTTGTAACTCGTGTCTGTGTGTGCCCTCTGTGCCAGATGGCCAAACACAGGAGCCTGGCACATAATAGGGGCTCAGTAAACGCTTGTGGGATAACATGGGTGGGAAGTACTAGATGTGGCCTGGACATGTCACCTTGATGCCACAGCCTTAGAGTTTCTCAGCTATTTCAAACTCCCACATGTTGAGGGACCGGGCTGGAGACGCAAAGAATCGATGTAGGTTAGGCCAGGTACCTGTCATAACTTGGGGGGTTGGTGGAATGCCCCAATCTGGGATTGTTGTATCTTGTGATTTTTTTTTTTTTTGAGAAACTAAAAATCTGGAAGTGTGTGTGATATCTAATATTTAAGTCTGACAACTAATTAGAAAACATTTTTTAAACATCATGCATGCCCATAGGCCCCCTGTTTGTGAGGATAACGAGAGTCGGTATTTGAAATGTGTGCAAGAGGGAAGACTAGGAAGGTTCTGGAAGGCTACCTTCACAGGGGCTGCTTCCACGGCTGTGTGAGAGTGCTATCAGCCCACGCCGGTCTGGGAGTCAGTGGTTTCTGGAGCCATCCCTGGGGGCAGGCCCATCGTGTGAGGGTGTGAGCAGGGCCAGCCCCCCGGCCAGGGGCAGACCCTGGCCCACTGGGAAGGCTGTCTCCAATTTTCCACCTTGAATCAGGCTCATCTTCCCCAGAATTCTATTCGGCCCTGGCCAGGTGGAACTGATTTTGCGTCCCAGAGCCTCCCAGAGCTCCTAACGAGATCTGACTGCAGCCCGGCTCTAAGCATTCTTCACAGCGGGTGATTGGGTCTTGATTTGCTGGGTGCGTTCAGCTGAGTCACCGTCCCCAAACAATATGAGAAATAAAACGCCGGCCACGCTCGGATGGCCAGCAGATGCCTCCTGGTCCTCGGGGCCAATTACACAGGCCGCTCCCCGCAAGCAGGCCCAGCGCCCCCCCAAGGAAGGTCCTGCTTAGAAACAGAAGGTGGACGGCCCCTGAGACAGAGAAGCTGTTTGGTGCCAGGCCCCGCGCAGGATTGGGTGTGGGCATGGTCAGTGCCACCTTGCAGGTGGGGAAACCGAGGCATGGAGAGCAAGGAGCCCTGCCGAGGTCACATGTGAGGGAAAGGCAGACCGGGGTCAAGGTCACATGTGAGGGAAAGGCAGACCGGGGTCTAGGAACCAGGCTGTCTGCTTGCTGCTCGAACACTGTGCATTCTGGACCCGGCTCTGCCATAAGCACCCCAGGGGCTCTCTCTCCCCTCCAGGCCAGTCCAGTGGGGAGACTGTCTGTGGAGCGGCTGCGGGTTCCTCACCGCGTCCAACGGCCCCAGCGACCAGGCGCAGACTGGTCTTTCTGTGAGTCTTAGCAGTGGAGAGTAGCGGTCAGAGGCCTGTCGTCACATCCCCTGCGCTGTGTTTTGCTGTGTGGCCGCTCTACCCTCAGCTTCCCCGTCTGTAAAGTGGGCATCTTAACAGCACGAGACTATGTTCCCCGTGGAGTGTTCAGAATGTGGCCTGCATACAGACAGTGTTAGGGACTGCCACTGTCACAGGCCCCTGCATAACAAACGACAGTCATTCTCCCCCAGGGACAAGCAGCCCCGACTTTGTCTCCAACATAACACCTGCCGGTCAGCTCCCCTTCACACCCTTCACACCTGCTGCTGCTGGGGGTGTCCCGGGGCCCGCCTCCCAGCTCCACTTCCCACGACACAGCAGCTGGCCCTGTCAGCGCCTCTGTGCCCTCACCTGTGGGTGGGGGTGACCGAAGAATGCCCATCTCGCGGGTACTTCTCAGGGCTTTAGCGGAATTACCTTCCGTGGATGACCTGTGGCTGAAGAGCAGACCAGCTCTCTGAGAGACAGCAACCCCCCACGATCCGGAGAGCCTAGTCTTGGCCCTGCCCCTGCAGAGTCTGGACGCAGAGCCTCTCCCCGCATCCCGATCTTGACAGATGCTTCCGTGACTGTGGCAGGGGTCACGTACTAGCCGTCACATGCTTCTACTCAGAAGGGACAGTGCCACTTCTCCTGACATTTCACTAACCAAAGTAAGTCACACGGCGGCATTACCCCTCTCCCTAAGGGGGGCAGGGGAGGACAATAACCCTATAGGTGTGTCCGGGAGGAGGAGAAGCAGAATGTGTGGGCGATTCTCCCTTACACGGGCACTGTGAGCCCTAGTCCACACACACACAAGTGACTTTCTAGAATGCCACTTGATTTCCTACTTAGCCCTACTCTGCTGAGTTGGTGGAAGATTTCACCCGTCATTCTTGGGGGCTTTCTGCCTGGTCCGTGGCTTTGGTCAAGTCCCCAGGATCTAGTACAGTGTCAGGATGTCAGGAGAGAAAACTCTGGTGCCATTTGTTACGGGCTGAATTGTGTCCTCCCCCAATTCACATGGTGAAGCCCTCACACCCAGCACCTCAGAATGTGTATTTGGAGACAAGGCCTTTAAGAACTGATTAAGTTAAAATAAGGCCATCGGGATGGCCTTAGAAGAAGAGGAATTGTAGACCCCCAGAGAGACAGCAGGGATGCACATGTACAAGGGAAAGGCCATCTGAGGACCGAACCAGCGTGCCAGAGAGAGCTTGGCCTCCAGAGAAACCAACCCTGCCGGCACCTTGATCCCAGACTTCCAGCTCCGGAGCTGGGAGAAAGAAATATCCTGTTTTAGCCAGCCAGTCCATGGTGCTTTGTTACGGCAACCCCAGCAGGCCGATACGCCAACGAGCCTGTGTTCACACCTGAGGCCTCCAGTGCTCCTGGCCACGGAGACCTGCAGATTTCAGAGTGTCCCTATCACACTTGGGCCAGGAGACCCCTTTGCAGCAGCCAAGGACCCTGTGCCCAGGGTCTTCCTCCCTAAGCTCACAAGGGTGCTGTGTTATCTGGGCCTGGCCTTACCCATGCCTGGGTCCTCAACACTCAGGGACACATCCCAAGGGAATCCCTACCTGCTTCTTTCCACCAGCCCCTACTGCCTTCTGTAACCCAAGGCATTTGGGACAAAGTCAGGAGGTCATCCAACAGCTGTGGGCTTCCCTGAGCAAGGAAGTACAAGACCAAACTCCCACTGACATGGGAGAAAGAGGAAGGTGAAGTTCAGACAGGAAAAGACACAATTACCATCTCAAAATAGTATCCTGTCTCCTGCAAATGACCCCTTGGGGGGGCATGTTCTGATCCTCACATGTTTCCATTAGGGCCAAGTTTGCTAAAAACAAGGTAGTTCTTTGCTCACGTTAAAGAAGCCTGTTGGCAGCAGTGCACTGCTGGTACAGCAGCACCACCATCATTAGGGACAGGGCTTATCGTTTTGTCTATTTGAGCATCCCCGATGAATGAGGATGAGCTTCCCAAAGTCACCTCATCACCCAGGATGGCTGCTGGAGAGCCAATCATCACATCTGCATTCCAGGAAGCAGGAAGGAGAAAGGCAGGAGGATAAAGGAGCACAGTTCCTAGCTGAGTTAGCTCCCTTCAAGCAGTCTATGCTAAAGAAAGTCTCTCATACTTCTGCTAACATCCCATTGAGCAGAACTTAGTCACATGAGTGACTGCAAAGGGGCAGGGAATGTCACCTTACACCCAGGTGCTTCCCTGAACCACAGAACATCAGGGTGTGGTCACTAAGGGAGGGAAAATAGGTATTAGGTGGCAACCAGTCATCTGATACCCTGAGTCTCTACGAGGAACTTGAAGGTCAGAGAGAGAACATGACCTGCCCACAGTCCACACCCCATGAGGAGCAGCAGTCGTGAGGTAGGACTGGAACCTGGGCCACATATGGTGAACTCCATCACCATAGCAAGGCTTCAGAAACCCCCCATTCTGGCCACTCCTCAGCACCATGTTTGTTACCATCCAGATACAGCACACAGAATGTGGTCCTAGCAGAGCAGAAGTGAGCAGGTCTTTTTAGGAAAATAAAAATTCTGAACGGCACAGTGTCGGTGAGCCTGTACTGGCAGAAGTTAACACTGGTACAGCCTCTTTGAAGAGCCTGTTGGTTCAGATTAGGTTCCACTGTAAGAGAAAAATCCAAAGGGGTTTAAACCAAGTAGACATTTATTTCCCACTCATCCTCTAAAAGTCATCCTGAGGTGGAAAGTCTAAGTCCACTGTGGAAGCAGCATGGGGACACGGGCTCCTTCTATCCTGTGGCACTTCCATGAGAGGCTTCCATTCCAAGATGATCTGTGACTCAAGATGGCTGCTACGATGCCAGCCAGTGCGACCACCTTCCCATTAGAAGAAAAGCTCAGAGCCTAGCCTCTCTATAAGGAAGTTAGTTACATGCATGCTTGTATCCCATTGGCCAGAACTTAGCACATGGCCACACCCACCTGCAGGGACAGCTGGAAAATGTAGTCTTGTTCCAGGAAGCTGTGCACCCAGCTTAAAAAAAAAAAAAGTCAGGGATTCTATTACGATGGAAGAAAAGGGGGACACATTGGAGGACAGCTATTTGTCTCTGCCAGAAGACTATAAGATAATTAAAACCAATTAAAACTCTGTGCTTCAGTAATTCCACGTGCATGAGTTACCGAAAGCATATTTATAAGGATGTCTGTCACTGCACTGTCTGTTGTTGTAAAATGTATCGGGAACAAAAATCCATCCCAAGGGGACTGATTAAATAAATTGCCGTATATTCATATATCCGTAATGTACGCAGCTACCGGAGTGAGGCCGCTCTGCCGCCTGACAGGGCATGATCCCAAGATCAAGTGTCAAGTAAAGAAAAAATCGACAGAATGTCTACGTTCCCAGAACAGGGAAATGTACATACACACGTGTGAACACACACAGGCACTCTGGACGGCAGTGAGCCCCTGGCCTTGGTGGTGCTTCTGGGGCAGGGGACGGGGAAAGTGAATCCGCTGCAGGGAGGAGATTCACACTCCACTGCACACCTCCCCGCACCGAGTGAACTTCTCCTTGCCATGTGCACAGTACCTATTAAAAAACAAACTTCAAGATCAGAACAAAAAAGCAGCAGGCTTCTAGCCTCTTTTCTTCTGTGGGTGCCTCCCTGTTGACAGGGCTGGTTGCTCAAGCACCGCACTGAGCAAACCCAGGCCGTCACTCCAGCCTCTCAGAAGGCACAGGCATCCAAGGCCGACGGTACTGAGTATGGCTCGGATTGGCCTGTCCAGGCCTCCATCTCTGGCCCCCAATACTTGCTCTGCTTGGAATGCCCTGTAGGCCCCCTACCCCTCCCACCAGCCTTCCAGGAAAGCTCTGAGAAGGAACTTCCTGGCCCACTGACAGCCCTCTAGGCCCCAGATCCCGGGGAGCATGGCATGTTGGCCCCACAGTCACAAGCCGTGTTGGAGCTGGTGCCTTGGTGTCCTGCCACAAAAGAGGGCTGGCAATGGAGACGGGTGCCAGGCCTGACCCTCAGCACCCCCGTGGCCCCACCGAGACCTCCTCTTCTCTGGCAGTGGGAATGACATAACCAGCAATGCTTTCTCTCCCGCTGCCCACAGACTCGAGGCCAAGCTGAGGTATAAGGGCAGGGGACACACAGCACCTCTCTCCTCTTATTTACAGTTTGCCTTGTTCTGACTTAGCTCCATGTTTAGCTTAGCACGTCGATTCTGGTCACGTCAGTCCCTGTCATCCTACCTTCTGAATGCCTGCTTTGTGGCGAGCAATACTCTAGGGGCTAAAAACAACTGAGTTATCACTACTGCTCCATAAGCATCTGTCGGCCCTTCATGCTACTTCCTAATCCTAACAGCAGCCCCTGCAAGACAGGCCTCCTTATCCCCATTTTACAGCCGGCGAGCTAGAGCTGGGGGAGGGGAAGCGGCCGGTCCAGGAGGGCAGAGCAGAAGGTACAGAGAAAGGACAGGACCTGCAGGGCTCACTCCAAACCCCACACTCCCCAACAGGGTGAGGAAACAGCCGCTCTCTTTCCACGTCCCTCTTGTCTGCTTGGACGGGGGCCCGGGACACGGAGCACTGGGATCCAATTGCCCGCCACTTCCCCAGCAGCCGGCCCAGGGCCTGTGCACTGGCCAGTGTTCCTCCGTGGAGCAAACGAAGGATCCCAGAGCCTCCCAGCGCTTGGGACGCAGAGGGACCTGCCAGGACCTCTGATCATCGCAGGTTCTCACGCCAGCCCTCGGGCTCCTAAGAGGAACCTCCACAGCCGCACCTTCTGCTCCTTTTGTTTTTTATTAAAAAATAGATCAAGAAAATATACACACTTCAGCCCACCTGCCGGAGTGGGCTTTGAGGAGGCCAAAGCGCCACGGGGAGGAGGCAGAGGGATGAGAAGGGCCAGACCGGTCCTGGGTGCCCAGGCTTTGGAGAAAGGAGGTGTCCTCAGCCAGCCTAGCCAGGCCTGGCCCTGAGAGATTAGAGTTTGGGCCATGCAGCTGAGCAGGGAGAGGGCGGGTAGAAGGTGGAGGCAGCCCCAGTTAGAGCAGAGGTGGCCAAAGGCAACTGGGGACACAGAGGGCGAGACAGGGCCTGCATGGGGCTCCTGCCCACAGAAGGTCCCATGACCTCGTCCTCCTCCCCCAGGGACTTGGCACCCCCTGGTCTTCTCTCCAGCCTGCCCTCCACAGACCCCAGCAGGCCCTCCAGCCACGGTGGCCACACTCAGGCATTGATAGTCTTCCAGCGCTCACTGTCTGTGCTGTTGATGCTACCCGTGTGGCAGGGCATGGAGGCAATGTCGTCCAGGTAGGCCACCCCACCAGCTGAGTCAAACTGTGTGCTGGCAGCCCCTGCCGCCTCCGGGCCCTCCCGCCGGGCCACCGCGTAGGGCTGGGGCAGGTGCATGTCTGGTTCCTCGGTCTCATCCACTTGGCATTTGTAGGAGAAGAGGATCTTGGGCTCCGAGCTGGTGGGGAGGAGAGAGGGGCAGGGGAGCCCAACTGTTTGGTCAGGAAAGGCTTCCTTCTCCGAAAAATAAGGCTTGTGCCTAACAGTGACCCCAGGAGGTCCCCAAAGCTTGGACTCTGGAGTCCAGCGGGACTTGTTTTAAAACTCAGCCCACATGTGAGCCTGGGCAAGGAGAAGTTTCTCACTTGCCTGTTTCTCACTGCAAAATGGGTACAACTCTGACCTCGAGAGGACCTCAGCAGAAGGTAAACAGAGGTAAATTCTGCCTCGAGGTGCTCAGCAAACACCAGCTGCAACCTCCACCCTTGCAGCTTTATGACCACCTACTCTGCGCTTACCCAGTCCCTCAATCCTCAGGGTAACTGACTGGGAAGTGCTGTACCCGATTCACAAAAAGGAGCCCGAAGCCAGGGAGGTAAATGCGTGTGCAAGGTCGCACACAGGTCAGGGCTGGGCCGAGAGCCAATCTAGCCCCTCTCACCCCACCTCTGACGCCCTCTTCCTGCTTTCCCCCCTCAGATCCCCCACCACCTCTGCAGACCCAGCCCTTCTGCCACATCAGAGGCCCAGGATCCAACCCTCAATCCCACATGTCCTTAGCACCCTGTCTCCCTGACACGCCTGCAAACGCACACGTGCAACCGCGTGCACCTCACCCTATGCTCCGCCGCACGCCCGCCTCCTGCAACCCTGCTCCGCTCCCCAGCCACTCCCAGCTAGAATCCGTGAGCACGGTAATTCGTGTCTTCTTTGTTCCCTGTTGTGTCTGGCAGCTGCAGCAGTGCCCGACACCCAGTAGGTGCTCAATGAATGCCTGCTGAAAGAATGAGCTAAGTGTTCTGAACCAGCAAGCGTAGAACAAGGTGCACAGACACTCTAGCGGGGAAAGTGTGTGTGTGTGTGTTGCATATAGAATGTGTGTATGTATGCATGTGTGCATATGCACATGTGTGTATGCATGTGTAGGTACAGACATACACACCTCATCTGCCTCATCATTCCGGGTGTCAAGCCAGAACTCGGACTAGGGAGGCTCGGGAGCCCGAAGCTGAGGCTGCGCATGCGCAAGGAGCTGGAGGCGCAGTTCCGCAGGCAGCCACGCGGGGGCGCCCGCAGCCCTCAAACTACCAGCCACTGGGTGGCAGGCAAGCTGGGCACTAGCTACCACCGTCTCACGTCCCCTGCCTGCGCCGTCCGCCCCCCCCACCCCGAACCGACCATCCCCGTGGGAAGACTCACCCAAAGAAACCCCGGAGGAAGGCCACGTAGATGAGGGGCGCAAAGAAGCTGAAGTAGAGAAATGTGGTGGCATCTACACAGCTGGGGGGCAGGAGGAGCCGGTCAGGGAGGGTCCTCCTCTGGATGGGACCTGGGCTTAGCCTCCCTCTGCCCGCCGCTCACAGTCAGGCCTCCCCCACACCCAAGCCAGCGGGCACCCCGTGCCCCGCCCCACCTACCAGAGCCCCTCGATGATGTCGGCGCAGAGCAGGGCGCTTCCCAGCCCCTGCAGCAGGTTGAGCAGCGCCAGGATGCCAGCATACACGTAGAAGCTCCTCCGTGCTGCGGGGTTGGGGACTGTGAGGCCCTGCCCCTGCCTCCGCCCTTCATCCCCAGCGTGTCACCTGAGGCCCTTCTGGGCCTCCAGGAGGACCCCTCCCTCTCAAGGGCTCTCCAGCAGGAGAGGCGAGGTAGCCCAAACAGACCCTGCCCTGCACCCGGCCCTGTCCCGGAGCCACCCACCAGCTGCTTACAAGGCAGGGAGATGCGATCCTTCAGCGGGGTCTTGGGGAGCACGACCACCAGAGAGTAGACCTGCAGAGACAGAACAGGACTGAGAAGGACGCTGGGGACACAAGGCCCAGAGCTAAGCCCAGGACCAAGACATCCAGGCTCCTGCCTCGTGCGGCCACCCCCAGGGTGCAGAGGCCCAGAAAGTGGGGAGGGCACCCTCAGCCTCACCAGGAAGAAGAAGCAGGAGCTGACCAGCCAGAACTGGCGGCCCCCGTGCCCGTAGATGTTGAAGTCCTCAGCCGACAGGTGGGCATCAGGGTACAGGATCTCCAGTGTCCCCTGCAGGGGCAGGCAGGGGAGGCCCTCAGTCTCCTGCCACCTGGAAAGCCCCCTCCCTGGGAGCTCGCTGATACAAAGACCCAGAGCTCTCCGCCACTCCAAGCCCAGCTGCCTGGCCTGGCCTTCCAAGCTCCCTGGCCGCGCCCTGCTCCCCGCCCGCCTAGCTCCCACACCCGGAGTAGGCCCTGCCGTGCGGCAGGGAACTGGGCTGGGCAGGAGGTAGCCCCCAATCTAAGGAAGGAGTCTCCAGATGTACAGCCCACAGTGCGGTCTGCAAACCCTCATGTCCCCACCCGGGCTGCTTGTTACGGCAGGTTCTAGGCACCCTCCCCGCCCCCACCCTGGCCTATTGGGCTGGAATGGTATGGGGGAGACCCTGCCTTGTTAACAAGCACCTCGGGGGATTCCTTAGGCGCACCTAATAAACATTAAAACCTGGACTCAGAACCAGGGAGCGGGGTCTGCTGGGGCCTCAGGGACACCTGGCCTCCTTCAGGGGGACCCCACAGCTGCCCCATCCCCCCTTACCTGGGTGACAGAGTAGGCCAGGGACAGCACCGTGGTGATGGCCAGCACCCGCTTGATGCTTGACTTGCTCTCTAGGTGACCTGGAAGAAACGTGCTGGTCAGTCAGCGGGAGCCAGCCAGGTGATCGTGGTGGGGTCGGTGCCCACTAGGGAGGGACAGGGAGAGCGCTGGCCCCAGCAGCACACGCACCAAAGGCAAGGCCCAGGATGACCACACTCAGCTCGATGGCCAACAGGAAGAAGCGGGTAATCTCCCACAGGATCTGGACACAGAGCGGGCAGAGTGTCAGCCTGGGGGCCCAGTCACCCCGCTCCCCAGCGCCCAGCATCCCCCCCACCCTTGTCGGTAGGCCCGGCCACACCTTATCAGCAACAGTCGCAGCATCCGAGGTGCTGACCGTCATGGACACCACGGCCCGGGCGATGCCCACCAGCGCCACCACGAACACCTGGTGGGCAAGAGCAGGAATGCCAGGATGGGGTCAGGGAGGGAGACCCTCTGAATCGCAGGGCCTCTGCAGGAGCCTTGGATTCTTTGAGAGCCGAAGGCTTCCAAACTCAAAGAGTCGGGAGTGAGATGCGGGGAGGTGGGGAGATCCTCCACTGTCAGTAACCGCTGCCTGGCCTTTCCCTCTCGGGCCTCAGTTTCCCGGCTACGCTGGCAGCCTTAGAATGGTTAGTAGGGGTGACACGGTGGAGCCGCACTGCCGGGCTCGAATGCCAGCCCTGCTGCTTCCTGCTTCTGTGACCTCGGCCGAGGACCTGCACCTCCGTGCCTCTGTTTCCTCATCTGTGAGACGGGGTGAGCCCAGCACCTGCCGTATTTGATGGCTGGGAGGAGC
>NW_024423786.1:1656824-1668225 GCF_017311325.1 Ursus maritimus
GTGACCTCGGCCGAGGACCTGCACCTCCGTGCCTCTGTTTCCTCATCTGTGAGACGGGGTGAGCCCAGCACCTGCCGTATTTGATGGCTGGGAGGAGCGTGACCTCGGCCGAGGACCTGCACCTCCGTGCCTCTGTTTCCTCATCTGTGAGACGGGGTGAGCCCAGCACCTGCCGTATTTGATGGCTGGGAGGAGCAAACAGGTAGACCGACGCAGTGGAGGGAGCCTGGCACCCGGTAAGGCCAGGTGCACATTCGCCTTTACCATCGTCATAGTAGCGCTTTTAATCCCAAGCCATGGGGGGAAGGGGGCTGCAGGGAAGACACCTCAGAGACCCTGGGGAAGGCTGCTGCCCCAGCACGTCTCGCAGAAGCGCCTGTGCAGCATTGGCCGATTTTGCCACCCCAGTATCCACTCCCTTCCTCTGGCAACAGCCTCCTTCCTCTCCCTGTAGCTCACAAGGCTCGGGCGGGGGGCGGGGGAGTGCCAGCTTCAGGGACTGGCCTGTAACCCAGGGCTGGCCATTCGGTACATGCCATTCCCTGATTTGGGGATGGGGGTGGGACCCAAGGGAGGCTAGTAACAGGCACAGCCAGGACACCAGGTGCAGCCCCTGGAAAAGGAAGCTGGGGGGAGGCGGGGTTGCAAGCTGGAGCTGCTGGGGCAGCCTGGCTCCATGAGCACGAGACTGCTAGAGACAGGGCTGTTGGACAGACCCCAGCTGAGAGGGAGACTGAGACTGTGCCCCCACGGCCTTCTGGAGCCCCTGAATCCAGCCATGCCTGAAGCCCCGGGACTTGTCAGTTTCTCCATCAATACATTCCCTCCAGCTTCTGTGAGTTTCACTTTGGTTTTCTGACACATGCAAACAGAAGAGTCCAGATGCACACACAGTCTGTCCTTTGTGCCACAAAAACGGTGTGGAACCAGTGGGGAGGCTGACACCACACAACAGGGCAGGCTGTAGAAGCAACAAACTGCTGTGTGCCTACTGTATGCCAGGCTGCCACCAGGCTAGAGCTACGCATGCGGTCCTCTCTGGTGCTCACAGGAATGTCGCAAGCTAAACAGGTCCAGCACGCACGATGTGGGGAGGACGGCACTGACGCACAGAGAGGCCAAGCCACCAGTCCAACATCATTCAGCACAGCTGGGGTCTGGAGGCAGTCTGCCTGGGCCAATGCTCACCACTGTCTCCTGAGCTCTCTAGAAAGCAGTCCCCAGGAATAAGAAGGCATGGGCAGTGCTGAGTCCCCTGGCCCTACCTCATGCTGTGGGCATTGGCCCTGGGTCCCTTCTCCCCTCAGGCTCCCCCAGAAAGGGCATCTGCCTGCCTGCTTATCTGTTCAGTAAATATAGTAATGAGTCAGAGAAGCAGTGGGGGAGAGAAGAAAGCAGGCCTCAATGCCCACCCCTGCCCACCACTACCTCACAGGGGAGCTCCGGTCAGCCGGCAGCCCCTGGGGCCTCCATCGGCGGCCTCCAGGCGTTCCCCACAGCCTCTGCCCCTGCCTGCCCACTGGCAACTCCTCTGACAGTTCTGAGCCAGGCCGCGAAGAGGGGACCCAGGGAGCCACTCAGCTCTCAGGGAGTGGGAGCTAAGAGGCGGAGAGAGGGGAGGACTCCGGTCAGTCAGGCCTGAGCCCAGAAGAAAGGGAGCTGGACAGTCTGCACCTGGAAGCTGCCCCTGGAGCCCATACCTGGGGCAGCCTCCCAACCGCAGCCCTGCTACCTCTCCCCGGGCAGCCGCACCAGCACTGACTGATGAGAACTCAGGTTCTTCCGACAGGCAGGAAGTCTGCTCCAAAGAGGTCTCACAGAATGTGTGAATGGATGGCTGGGTGGACAGACGGACAGATGGAGGTGGCAGTGGGCATTCTTCCACCAGCCAGCATAGCAGCTCTTCCCTTGCCCTCTACAAACGGCTCCCCAGTATTCCTCCAGGGACCACCACCGTCCTCAGTCCCCACGGCCTGGCTGAGTTGGCCCCACCCTCCCAGCCCCAGAGTGTCCCTTCCCTGCTAGCACAGTGACTGGCTCAGGAACCAACAGGGGATCCAAGGTGGGCCGGTCAGAGGG
This sequence comes from Ursus maritimus, assembly GCF_017311325.1. Lineage (NCBI taxonomy): Eukaryota > Metazoa > Chordata > Mammalia > Carnivora > Ursidae > Ursus > Ursus maritimus. The sequence continues at coordinate 1,658,904 of NW_024423786.1, forward strand.
AGTCCCAGGTCTCCACTAGCACCACCAGGAAGGAGGTCGTCTTCCACCGGGCACTGGCAGGGAGGCGGGATGTCAGCTCACAGCTGGCAGGGACAGCTCATCTGAGACAAGGCCAGAGGAGAGCAGAGAGGCAGAGAGACAGAGTCCTGATGACGCCCGTCTACCCCTGGATCCAGCCACGTCTGAAGCTGGTTTTCATTACAGAAGCAATTAATGATTCCCTTTTTCACTTAAGCCAGTTGGAGTTGGGTTTTTCTGTCACCAGTTGGAGTGAACTCACCAGGATATAGAAGGTGATAAAAATGGGGCTGGAGGTGACGCGGATCTTGGCCCGAGCAAACGGAAGCTTCCAGAGCAGGAAGATGAAGAAGAGCACATTGGGGATGAGCAGCAGGAGGTCCCAGTAGCGGACCCTAGCAGATGGGTACAGAAGCCAGCCGACTGGTAAGGGTCTGTCTGCAAGCCCCGCCCCCGCCCCCCATCATACACTACACACATGCGCGTGCGCACACACACACGCACACACACACACACAGGGGAAACCCACTCAGGGCCATGGTCTGCCTCACCTGGAGGTTCCGATATCCTCATAGAGCAGCAGCAGACAGCGATGCGGCACGCTGATGTTGGGTGCCACGGGTGGGGGCAGGGCTGTGCTCCCGTTGGCCCAAATCGCCTCTTCCAGGATGTCCATCCCGCCAGCAGCCAGCCCTGGGGGATGAGAGCCCCCACGTGAGCAGCGCAGGGGCTGTGTGGCCGTGGGCCTCTGGTCTCAGGTTCCCAGTGGAACCCAAGAGTGTTCCTTACAGTGGGCTTGTGGACCACTCTCCCACCCACCAGGCGGAGGCTGAGGTGTGGCTCCCCCACATGCCACAACACAACCCCCGGGCAGGGGCCCAGTCCTCTACCTTAGCCTCTGTCTCGTGACCCCCACATGGTAAACGCCACCCCCAGTGACTGAGCCTTACTCTGTGCCAGGCACAGCAATGCAAGGTGCTCGGCATGACCCTAGCTCATCCCCCCGATCCTGGGGGTCCCGGGGACAGACAGGGAGCAGAAGGGCTAGGAGCCAGGGTCCGCCTGCCCCTGGAATGGGACTAACAACAGCATCCACCCTGGGCGGCTGTGGTGGGCTCTGAAGAAGTGATGTCTAGCGCCTCCTACAGCCCACACAGGCACAGTGCTCAGAGTCCTCGGCACACAGCCTGCTGGAGGCCCAGTGACCGTGGTGCTCAATCACACACCAGAGTGCGGCATCGTGCACACCGCGGGTGGCCCACACCGCTTGTCATCCTCTGCTGCCACCCTGGAAAGGGAGACGCAAGACAGGGGGACATGCATGTGCCGGGAAGATGCACAGAAGGTCTCTAGGTGGAGAAGGGGAGGGAAGGAGAGGCACGGCACAGGGGGCCACTGCAGAGGGGGCTGTGTCTGCAAAGGGGGGAATCGGGATGGGGGGAATCGGCACGGGGGCCCACAACCAAGCGCCTCCCAATGAGAGGTTAAGAGTCCAGCCTAGAAGACAGGACAGCTAGTGGCCTGGGCCCCTGGGAGCCGCCCCGGACAAGGCGGGCTCCCACGTCGCTGGGCTCTCCAGGACGAGGACAGAGGGGCTGGGCCCGCACTGACGGTAGGAGGGACCTCCTTGGGGAGCTCAGGGGGTGCAGGGCAGGCGAGCTAGGGTGGCCTGGGCACCAGGACATAACAGATACCAGCATTACAATGATGACGGGAACAGATGAGGCCTTGTGACCTGGCGTCTTCACTTCTGGGTACATCTGTAACAGCCCCAGACTAGCCACAGCCCAGAAGCCCGCCATCAGCAGTACGCAAACCCTCGTGGTGACACTCCCATGCACAGCAGAACAGAAAGAGAAAGAACAGGCTACTGCTGTGGGCAGCCACACGAGGGCCTCACGGATATGGGGCCGAGCGGGGCCAGCTACAAGTGCACGTGTGCAGCCTGACCCCACGCAAACATCCAGGGGAGGGTCACCTTTGTGGAGGTTGGAGGGTATGGGGGGGGGACGCCAGCTTCTGGTGCTTGATTGTGAGGGCGGGGGGTACACAGGCATGCTCACCATGGCAAAATTCATTGAGTCACCCACCTCTGAGCTGTGCACTTTTCTGTATGGGTTACACATCAGTTAAGTTTTTAAAAATTATAAAGATGTGCTCTGTTTACACTCCCAGAGTGCAGGTCTCCCATTCAGCAAAGAGCAGCCGGGGCCGCTGAGCGCCCTATTGCAAGGATCCGCAAATGTCGCAGGCACCTGTGCTTGTGCTGTCACTAACGCTACCCCTGAGCGGCAGCAGGCTTGGGGTGAGGGCTGCAGGGGATGCAGGGGCATCCTTGCTACCATTCCAAGCCATGAAACGTGAGCGCCGCCTCTGGCTGAAAGGGAGAGGAGACTGAAGCGAATGGACCGAGACCTGGGGCTCAGGCTCCTCTGTCCTTCTTTACAGGCCACTGGCCAGCTCTGGGATCACATCCCCAGCTGCAACGGGGAAAACATATGCCCAACACATAATAGGTCCGAAGAAAGGATACATTCTTCATGCACTCTTCCACCGGCAGCAGCACCACCTACTGTGAGCCAGGGATGAGTCTGGGTGCTGGGACACACCCGGTGGATGTGCCCTCCCAGGGCTGTCATTCCAGGAGAGGAGGCAGGCAGCCAGCATGAAAACCATGTTAACAGAGGAGTGGAACTGAACAACGGGTAACACGGTAGAGACTACCAGGGTCCTCAACATCCACCCTTCCCTTTAGTACTGGAGCCCATGGATTTTAGCTCACACATGGCTTCCCAGGATAATGGCTATTTTCCAAGGTTCCCTTGCCACTGTATGGCCACATGACCAAGTTTTATCCAATGGGAAATGAGCAGTTAATTTAATGAGTTGGTCAATTTCAGGCCATGCAAATCTCTTTCCTATTGCCTGGAACAGGGATGTGGTGGCAGGAGAAACAGCAGCCATGTTAGACCACGAAACTGAAACCATTATTGAGGATAAGAGAGAAATGAGGAAAAGTGTCTGGGTCCCAGACCCAACAGGCCTCCAGGCATATCCTGGACAGCATGCACACAGACCACCATGCAATACACAGGAATAATCTTCTATCTTGTTATTCTGACCTTTGTTCAACAGCTAAGCCAGAATCCCAATGAATATAAAGAGGTGCTGCTTTGGACTGGGTTGTCAGACAAGCTGACATTTGCACTAGATCTAAATAATTGAGAAGGAACCAGACTTGGAAAAGTCTGGACAAAGAGCACACCTGGGAGAGAACAGTGAATGCAAATGCCATGAGGTACAAACAGGCTTGGCCTGTTCAAAGGGCAAGAAGCAGGCCAGTGTGGCTGGCGGGGAGATCAGAAAGGTTGGCAGGGCCAGGTCACACAGGACGATACAACCACATGCAATGTGATTCCATTCTGAATGCAATGAGAAGGGTGTCACGAAGGTAGGTGACCAGGTCCCCTGTCCACGTGGAGAGGACCACTCAGGCTGCTGGGCAACACGGACTGAAGCAGGGGGAGAGTGCAGGCAGAAGGATGGTGGCTTGACCAGTGGTTGCAATGGGGGTGGGGTGGAGGGATCTGGATACCTCTGGGAGGGTCAGCCAACCTGAGCAGCCCACAGACACCCCAAGGGAATGTGGGAAGACAGCAAGGATGTGGTGGCTTCTGGCCTGGCCGCTGGATATTCTGTAACAACTAGGCCAACGCTGCAAATGTGTCCCCACCAAACACTGCCCCCTTCTCCCTAGCTGTCAAGGTACAATTTTATTCCAGGACCCCTCTGTGATGCTCCGCTGTGCAGGTAGGGGCCTCTCCCCTGGGCCAGAAGCTGAATCTCAACTACAGTAAGCCAGTGGCCTTGGGGTAGGGGCAGTGTGGAACAGTACCGGACACCCCAGTGGCGCAGGGGTGCTCCAGTTTGACACGGGGATGGTGGGGGTGGGGTGCCATGATTTTTCGTGGACAGGGTCCGAGGCTGCCACATGTCCTGCAACATGTGGGCCAGTCCACCAAATGAATGATCATCTTCCCCTTTGCCAACAGTGCCCTGAAGGGAGGCTGTTGGTCAACGTCAGGAAGGGTGTTCTCCTTGCTGGTGGCAAGTTTAGGCAATGGCATGTGATGAAATATGGGGGAAGTCTCCCAAGAAACGTTTTCCTTGCAGACCATCAGACACCCTCCAGGAGGAAAGCCCCTTCTTTGCATGTGCACATGGCCATTGAGGGTCTGCTGTGTGAACCATGGCCATGCTGAGCACAGGGCCATTACGGCCAGCGGCGCGCCACCCCCTCAAGACTTCTGCTGACCTGACAGGATGACTGGTAAGTGACCAGAGCTGAAGGAGAGAGATTCCACCACTCCCTCCGCCCCACTCACCATTCCCTGTGGAGCAAACTTCTGGTCCCAGCAGCCAAACACCAGCTCTGGCCTAGGACAGGGTGTTAAGCAGCCCCAGGAAGGGCAGGCCCTGAAGAGCAGGCCAAGCACCCAGCAGCCACTGAGAAGCCGAGAGGTCCCTTGTGGCAAAAAGAAGCCAGTGAGGATGCCCAGGGCCAAGCAGCAGGAAGAATCAGAGTCTGAAGAGGGGAAGGAGGAAGCATCACTTGGTTTTGCCTGTCCAGCCCCCCATTTTCCTGAGGGGGGGAACCTCAGCTCCCTGGGTCTCTGTCCATGAAGCTGAGGTACAGCTGACTCAAGCCCTTCACAAGACCAAGGAGTGTGCATGTGATCTAAGCCTGGCCAGTCCGGAGGCTCCACTGTCCCAGCCAATGAGAATCAGCCGAGAGACTTTTGCTGTAATTGTGAGAACAGATACGCTTTCTGCTAAAAAGTGGCATGGTTCTGTACAAAGCTGTACCACTTTGACCCCACCCATGACTACCCACCTGAGAATAAAGCCAACACAGAGGAATGCAGAGCCGAGAGACAGATGGAAATCCATCCCGGAGACACAGCCTCACGTGAGCCCCTGGATCTAGCCAGGGGCTAGTGCTACCCCTCGACTTTCTTTTTAGGTATAAAATCCAACAAATTCCCTTCTCTGCTCAGGTCCGGTTGAGTCTGATTTCTCTATTCACTGATGAAAACCTTCTGGCTGACAGGGGTTATGGAGTCGGGCAGACCGGGGTTGCACGTCTGGCTCTGCCCCATACTTGCTATGTGACCTTGAGTGAGTCACTTCTCCTCTTGGAGTGTCACAGGGACAATAACACCTACCCAACAAAGTTGCCATGAGGATCAAACAAGAACAGAGTTGTAAATGCCTACAACAGGTCACGCCAAGGTAACTGCTGCTTTTTTTCCCAGAGGAGGGCCTGGGTGTGTAGAGGGAAGAAGGATTCGGTTCTGAGCACAAGGGCCCCTTTCCAAGGAGAGTACCAAATCCTTCTTCCCTCTACACCCTCGGTGACAGCAGCAGACACACTCGCTGAGCCCTCCCAGCCAGACGTGGGAAGTACTTCTGTTACCCCCTCGGACAAAGCTCGGGGCCCACCAGGCACCTGCCAGGTTGTCTGTCTCCAGTGCCCAGGCCCCCAAGTGGCAACTTGCCAAGTACCCTTCTCTGGGCATCAGTTTCTCCACCTATAGATGGAAGGCTCTGGGCTCCATCTAGAGCTGTGCTTCTCACACCTGAGTGTTGTGAAGGAGCAGACTCTGATCCAGCAGGCCGAGGGCAGGGTGACGGTCCACATTGCTAAATAGGATTCCAGCTGGTGCCTGTTCTCTGCTGGCCAGAGAAGCACTGTTGGCTTATGAGGCTGTTGAACATACCAGAATCGCCACTATGTGTCAAAGCTTGTAAAATAACTGGAGCAATGATAAAAAATAGAACAACGATGCACACTACCCACGGACAGAAGGCTAAGTGCTTTACATGGAGTGACGCTCTTAACTATCACACCAGCCTCTGCGCGAGATGGAACCACTCTTGTGCCCATAGTACAGAGGGGAAAAGGAGAGGCACAAGAGGCTTAAGTCACTGGCCCTGTATTCCCCTCCCCCCACCTTAGGCAAGCTCCTGGGCTTGGGGGCAGAAGCCTGGGCAATGACAGAGAAGTAAGGGGTCTGCAGGCTCAGGAAATGGGGGACAGATTGATGGGACAGGGGACAGGAGATGGTGGGAAGGCTGGCTGAGGGCAGGGAGAAGAAGGGGTAGAGCCCAGACTCGAAGGAGGGGTAAGGGAATTCTCAGAAGAGTTTCCTGGATGCTGAGTGGCCTAAGGCAACCCCAGACCTCTCCAGACCAGAGAAACTGGGACAGACTGTTTCTTCCACCTGGGAGGGACTTTCCTGACCTTGTTAACATTCCAGAGGCCATCTTCCCACCCACCACTTGGGCCTCCAGCTCCCTCCCACCCTCCTTCTGTGGGCAGCCTATGGGGCAGGATGCCAGGCTGGCTCCAGTCATGCAGTGAGCCCCCGGACAGGATCGTCCCTTCTCTGGGCCTCAGCTTTCCCATCTCTCCTCTGTGCAATGGGATTGACCAGGACTGGATGGAAAACCCCAGGAAGACAGAAAGCCCTGCGCTAAAGAGAGAGGCTATACTTCATAGTTGCTGTAACGCCCCTCAGTGCTTCTGACCCCTAGCAGACTGGTGAGCTTCTAAACCAAACAGATGAGGAAGGCTCCATAGGACAGCGGCCAGCCCCTCATCCCTCAGCCTTGCAGGTGGGGGGAGAAGGACGCTGTCCCAGACAGGCCACTTCTGGTACACTGCCAGCAGCCCAGGCAGAAGCCCCCAGGATGAAGGGGTGCCCGTCCTGATCCACCCCCTGCCTGCTGTTCTGCCTCATGCCTTCCATCCACCAGCCCCTGGCTTCCACCTTGTTCTCCAAGCTGCTAAGCTTCCTCCTACCTCAGGGCCTTTGTGCTGGCCCTTCTGCGGGTCTCATCATTCAGGCCGCCTCCTCAGAGCCCTCCTTAACCATCTCTCTCAGCTAGCCCGCCCTGTGTTTTCTTTACAGCACTTGGCCTCCATTGGAAGTGGCCCTAGCTGGGTGTTTATGTGTTTACTGGCTGCCCACCCCAGGCGTGCTCATGACCCAATCCCCTAGAATAGCGCCTGGCACAGAGTAAGTTCTCAACAAAATGTTACAATGTGGACAGATGAATCGCCAGCAGAGTGCAGCCAAGCCCTTCTGGAGAGCAGGAGAAGGATCGCCTGGGAGGACCCCAGCCCCATCCCTACTACAGAGGCAGAAGGCAAAGTCACTCTCCACCCCCTTCCCCTGGTCCAGTGGAAGCAGCGCTTCTGAGCCTCCCAGAAGGCCCCTCCTGCAACAGCAGCCCCAGCCGCAGAAACTACACCTCCTGCCCCTCTCGGGCTGCTGAAGGCCACAGCAAAGTTGGGGGCAGGTCCTGTCCCGCTGCTTGTAGACAGGAACACAGGCTCAGGTGCAGGGCCACTGAGCCTAGATCTCTTTCTGCACAGCCTCAAGCCACAGGGTCCACCAGCCCTTCTAACTGGCCATTCCGGAACCCTGTGCAGCTGTATGTGCTCACTCCCCCTCCCCGAGCGCTCGGCCACCCCCATCCCCTCTGGGTCTCGCAATCACCCTTCGCCTCTTCCTGTGAATCCTCACCCAGGGGCTCCTTGGCCCTCTGAAACTTCCCCAAGGGAGTCCTCTGAGGTTGTGCCCTGAGCGGGAAGGGGTCACTCCCGGAGGAAGGAGCGGCGACAGGTGGGCCCCGGTCCAGCTGTGGGGATGCGGGTGGAGGTCCCGATCAGCTCCCGGCTCTCCCGCAGCTGTCCCGGGGAGTCATTAGATGCTCCCGGGCTCTGGGAGCTCCCTGCCGGGGAGGGACTCTAGGTGCGGCGGAGGCCAGGGGGCGTCCCTGGAGCGGTGGTCCCAGCCGCCGCAGAGGGACGGGGCGCCCAGCCCCGCGGTAGGGCTTCGGGACGCGCGAAGACGGGGCTACCCCTCCAGGTGTGGCGGGAGAACATCCTCTCCTTACCTGAGGGACCCGGGCCGTGCTCAGGCCCCGCCGCCCGGGCCGCTCATCCGCCACCGCAGACTGCGCCGACCCCACACAGGCCCCGGGACTCCGGCCTCCTGCGTCCAGGGCAGGCAGCGGGGCCAGGGAGCGTCGCGCAAGAGCTGCCGGCAGCCGGCTCGGCAGAAATGGGGCGCCCGCGGGAAATGGGAAACGCGGTCAGCGCGCCGGGCCCACCGGCCCCCAGGACAGCATGCAGCCCTTCTCGGTAGCAGCGACCGGAAGGGAGGCGCGTCCTTTTCGTTCGGCCAAAACTGCGAAAACAGCCACGGCCCCTACTTATAGCATTCAGGCCCGCCCCCAGGCCCCAATAGCCTATAGAAATGGAGCTACATCAAAACGAGGGGGCAAGCCGCGGAAGAAGCCAATCAGATCCCTAAGAGGCGGGACGACCCGCTGACCTCTTAAAGAGACAGGAAGCTGGCACTGAGGGGGAGGGAAGCAGCCTCGGGGTACTGAAGCTGCTGCGTACCTTACTCTGAAGGCGGCCAGGATCGCGGACCGGACAGCCGAGGACGCTGCCGCCTCTTGGCCCCCGCGCCTGCCAGCTGTCACCAGCTGTCAAGGGTCCCTCTAGCCCCAGCCTGCGCTCCTCCTCCGGGGCCGGGCCGCGGCCCGACCGTCCAGGGAGGAGCCTCCGCGGACCGCCCCCTCGCGTGCCGCCGCCTCGGGCGCCCCGCAGCGGTAGTCGGGCCTGGTGACCTTTGGTCACCTGGCTGAGGAAGGATGGGTAGAGACAGCCCCTCCCCCGGAACGACGCGTTTCCACGGCACGCCACGCTGCCTCCACGTCCACCATCAAAGCGCCCTGGCATCCGGGTTTCAGGCACTAATTTTCACAACAACCTTGCAGGGCGGTTATTATTAGTCGTCTTTTCAGAGGAGGAACCTGCGGCTTAGAGACGTTATATAACTTGCCCAAAGCCACATAACTAGGAAGTGGCAAAGCCTAGATGCGGGGCGTTTGAACCGCCCCTCCTCTCATCTCTAACTTCGACGGTTCTTCGGGCAACTTCCTCTGGGACGCCTTCCGTGATTGCCCCATCCTTGCGCTTCTGACATCTATGCTGTGTTCCCTGCAGGCTCTCCTCCCGCTGGCCCTGCGTGGCCCTCCCGCGTCTGAGTCCTCCTCTCCCACCCGTCCCCTCTTCATTCAGCGTGCTCCAGACACGGTGGTTTCTGTTTCTCTTCAAGGCTTGTTCCTGCCTCCCACTCTCTTGCATCTGTCCTGTCTGGCTGGCTCCTTGTCACATGACCTCCTTCTTGACACCCTAGCTAAAGTAACTGTGCAGTCTCTGTCA
>NW_024423786.1:1668235-1671245 GCF_017311325.1 Ursus maritimus
CTGATCCACCCCCTGCCTGCTGTTCTGCCTCATGCCTTCCATCCACCAGCCCCTGGCTTCCACCTTGTTCTCCAAGCTGCTAAGCTTCCTCCTACCTCAGGGCCTTTGTGCTGGCCCTTCTGCGGGTCTCATCATTCAGGCCGCCTCCTCAGAGCCCTCCTTAACCATCTCTCTCAGCTAGCCCGCCCTGTGTTTTCTTTACAGCACTTGGCCTCCATTGGAAGTGGCCCTAGCTGGGTGTTTATGTGTTTACTGGCTGCCCACCCCAGGCGTGCTCATGACCCAATCCCCTAGAATAGCGCCTGGCACAGAGTAAGTTCTCAACAAAATGTTACAATGTGGACAGATGAATCGCCAGCAGAGTGCAGCCAAGCCCTTCTGGAGAGCAGGAGAAGGATCGCCTGGGAGGACCCCAGCCCCATCCCTACTACAGAGGCAGAAGGCAAAGTCACTCTCCACCCCCTTCCCCTGGTCCAGTGGAAGCAGCGCTTCTGAGCCTCCCAGAAGGCCCCTCCTGCAACAGCAGCCCCAGCCGCAGAAACTACACCTCCTGCCCCTCTCGGGCTGCTGAAGGCCACAGCAAAGTTGGGGGCAGGTCCTGTCCCGCTGCTTGTAGACAGGAACACAGGCTCAGGTGCAGGGCCACTGAGCCTAGATCTCTTTCTGCACAGCCTCAAGCCACAGGGTCCACCAGCCCTTCTAACTGGCCATTCCGGAACCCTGTGCAGCTGTATGTGCTCACTCCCCCTCCCCGAGCGCTCGGCCACCCCCATCCCCTCTGGGTCTCGCAATCACCCTTCGCCTCTTCCTGTGAATCCTCACCCAGGGGCTCCTTGGCCCTCTGAAACTTCCCCAAGGGAGTCCTCTGAGGTTGTGCCCTGAGCGGGAAGGGGTCACTCCCGGAGGAAGGAGCGGCGACAGGTGGGCCCCGGTCCAGCTGTGGGGATGCGGGTGGAGGTCCCGATCAGCTCCCGGCTCTCCCGCAGCTGTCCCGGGGAGTCATTAGATGCTCCCGGGCTCTGGGAGCTCCCTGCCGGGGAGGGACTCTAGGTGCGGCGGAGGCCAGGGGGCGTCCCTGGAGCGGTGGTCCCAGCCGCCGCAGAGGGACGGGGCGCCCAGCCCCGCGGTAGGGCTTCGGGACGCGCGAAGACGGGGCTACCCCTCCAGGTGTGGCGGGAGAACATCCTCTCCTTACCTGAGGGACCCGGGCCGTGCTCAGGCCCCGCCGCCCGGGCCGCTCATCCGCCACCGCAGACTGCGCCGACCCCACACAGGCCCCGGGACTCCGGCCTCCTGCGTCCAGGGCAGGCAGCGGGGCCAGGGAGCGTCGCGCAAGAGCTGCCGGCAGCCGGCTCGGCAGAAATGGGGCGCCCGCGGGAAATGGGAAACGCGGTCAGCGCGCCGGGCCCACCGGCCCCCAGGACAGCATGCAGCCCTTCTCGGTAGCAGCGACCGGAAGGGAGGCGCGTCCTTTTCGTTCGGCCAAAACTGCGCGAAAACAGCCACGGCCCCTACTTATAGCATTCAGGCCCGCCCCCAGGCCCCAATAGCCTATAGAAATGGAGCTACATCAAAACGAGGGGGCAAGCCGCGGAAGAAGCCAATCAGATCCCTAAGAGGCGGGACGACCCGCTGACCTCTTAAAGAGACAGGAAGCTGGCACTGAGGGGGAGGGAAGCAGCCTCGGGGTACTGAAGCTGCTGCGTACCTTACTCTGAAGGCGGCCAGGATCGCGGACCGGACAGCCGAGGACGCTGCCGCCTCTTGGCCCCCGCGCCTGCCAGCTGTCACCAGCTGTCAAGGGTCCCTCTAGCCCCAGCCTGCGCTCCTCCTCCGGGGCCGGGCCGCGGCCCGACCGTCCAGGGAGGAGCCTCCGCGGACCGCCCCCTCGCGTGCCGCCGCCTCGGGCGCCCCGCAGCGGTAGTCGGGCCTGGTGACCTTTGGTCACCTGGCTGAGGAAGGATGGGTAGAGACAGCCCCTCCCCCGGAACGACGCGTTTCCACGGCACGCCACGCTGCCTCCACGTCCACCATCAAAGCGCCCTGGCATCCGGGTTTCAGGCACTAATTTTCACAACAACCTTGCAGGGCGGTTATTATTAGTCGTCTTTTCAGAGGAGGAACCTGCGGCTTAGAGACGTTATATAACTTGCCCAAAGCCACATAACTAGGAAGTGGCAAAGCCTAGATGCGGGGCGTTTGAACCGCCCCTCCTCTCATCTCTAACTTCGACGGTTCTTCGGGCAACTTCCTCTGGGACGCCTTCCGTGATTGCCCCATCCTTGCGCTTCTGACATCTATGCTGTGTTCCCTGCAGGCTCTCCTCCCGCTGGCCCTGCGTGGCCCTCCCGCGTCTGAGTCCTCCTCTCCCACCCGTCCCCTCTTCATTCAGCGTGCTCCAGACACGGTGGTTTCTGTTTCTCTTCAAGGCTTGTTCCTGCCTCCCACTCTCTTGCATCTGTCCTGTCTGGCTGGCTCCTTGTCACATGACCTCCTTCTTGACACCCTAGCTAAAGTAACTGTGCAGTCTCTGTCACATAATGACCCTTTATTTCCTCCAAGCACCATCTCTCTAACATGATTATATTCATTTACTTGCTTCCTAGTTCATCAGCCACCCTCCACTAGAATTGTCAGTGTCATGAGGACAAAACCATGTTTGTCACATTCCTTGCAACATCCTGAGGCTGACTTGGTGCCTGGTGCAAATTGTAGACACCCACTTATCACAGTCACCCCAAGACACACACCCCGTGATAACACAGCTTCTTCACAGTCAGGCTGGAACGAGATAGGCCCCGTTCTTCTAAACAGGAGAAGGAAGTCACCACCTCAGCATTTGGGATTCGGTTTGTCTGGGACTTTCCCAGCCTGGACCGTGGTCAGCTCGGCGTGCATAGTTTCTGTATCAGCCGGGAGGGGCTGTGCTCCACGCTGATGCCTGCCTTCCTGAATGGGCTGTGGGGAGTCAAGGTCAACTTCTAGAGTTGCCAGGAAACTAGAGGCATCA